>NC_133121.1:159478046-159800756 GCF_033568475.1 Henckelia pumila | reverse complement strand
GGTACAAAACATCATTTGAGATAGTTATTTCAATCTTAATGAGATGCTCGCACAAACACATAAATTAATATTAGCATCTTTCAAAAAAAAAATTTAAGATTAGCAAACATGTTATCAACTTGTTTGCAAGTAGTCCATGAATGTCTATGGAATGTTTACATGATATGACTTCAAATAGATATCACAAATATTTCAACCATTATGAGTGCACATGAATATATGTTTGAGAAACTAATGTAATAGCTACTCAAACAAGTTTCCCTTATATCAAATGACAAGTATACTCCAAGATTTGATTACTCAACTGAATAGGGTACATATTCAAGTAAATAAGGTGCAATAATATTCAAATGAGGTACGTATAGAGATGAATATAGCACGTATTTATCAAGTTTCAGTAGTCATACAAAAAACATATATTAATGTCAATTGACAAGTAAATAATGACAAATTAAATAAGGTACATATGTAAGTAAATCAGGTACATCCAATTAAAAACAAAGCACAGATAAGAGTCAATAGAGGACATTATTATTAAATTTGAGTATTCAGTGGGAAGATTTTGGTCCCCACCGAACATCAACGTGATTGAGAACAAAACATCATTTGAGATACTAAAACCATAGAATATCTACTCAGACAAGTTACACTTATATCAATTCACAAGTATAATATAAGTTTTAATTACACACTTGAATAGGGTACAAATTCAAGTAAATAAGGTACCATTATATTAAAATCAAGTACATAACGGGGTGAATATAACATATATTTATGAAATTTCATTAGTTACACAAAAAAACTACACTAATATCAATTGACAAGTAGATAATAAAAAATCTAAATAAGGTACATATGTAAATAAACCGGGTACATCCAGGTATAAATAGAGTACATATATGAGCCAATATAGCACATTCTTATCAAAATTGAGTCCAGGTATAAATAGAGTACATATATGAGCCAATATAGCACATTCTTATCAAAATTGAGTATTCAGTGGGAATATTGTGGTCTCCAAAGAACGTGGATGTCATTGGTTACAAAAACCATTGTAGATGATTATTTTAAAATCAAATTATGAATTAGATGTTCACACAAAAACATAGATTAAGATTAAAACACATGTGCTCAAATTCTTGGTAAGTAGTTATGAATATCTTTGAATGTTTACATGATACTAATTTAACTAAAGAACACCAATATTCCAATCATTAGTGGTGTATGTTGATATATGTTTGAGATACTAAAACCATAGAATATCTACTCAAATAAGTTACACTTATATCAATTCACAAGTATAATATAAATTTTAATTACACACTTGAAAAGGGTATAAATTCAAATAAATAAGGTACCATTATATTAAAATCAAGAACATAACGGGGTGAATATATCACATATATATGAAATTTCAGTATTTACATTGATATTAATTCTCATTGTATGGAAAGCAAACACGATTATATCGAATCGTACCCTCAATCCAATAGACAAAAAATAAGTCAATTAAAATTGCCTAATCTTGAAACAAGTAATAGATTTGGATTATTCACCTCTAGTTTACTTGAAACTGGCAACAAACAATCACGAAAAAAAAAAATTTGATCTCAACGAAACCTTCAGAAAACTTGTTTCTAAGAATCCACGAAGAAGAACAATCGACAAATGCCACAAAGTTGAAAACTTTGATAAGTTAGATTTTTGAGTAAGCAAAATCTCGATAAAATTCTAGAGAGAATTTTAAAGTTTGAATATAATCAAAATCTGAATTGTATTGTATTCAATAATGAATGATGCATGTTGTATTTATAATACAACTACAAAATAATAAAAAATAAAAGATATATTCTACATATGCTAAGATAATTTTTAGATATTCAAAAGATATCTTCCTAATAGATCTAGAATACTAAAAAATAGATGAACTAATAAAAAATAATACAATTAATTAAATATCCAAAATCACACACTACACGTCGAAAGTGTGTGTGTGTAAATTCTGAGCTCGCTCGAGCGGTAGAATCTCGCGCTCGAGTGAGACGTCTTCTGCCCAAGAAAATAAATTTCACTTTTCTTTGCCGCTTTGATTTCTCTTCTATTTTCTTCCAATTTTCTTCACTTTCTTGTTAATTTTTCATTCAAAGATTGAAGCGCATCCTTGAACTTCTTGATCACTTCGTAGGCTTTTCAGATTCATATCAGACTCCCTTTCTTCAAAAAGATTTGTCCTCAAATCTTGCCCTTTACCTGCAGGCTGCAAACAAGAAATTTTTGATTCACTCACTCTCTCCTTTTTTTTCTTACCAATTTCGAAATCCTTCTTTCTTTTTTTTTTTTCTCTGACCAATTTCGAAATCCATCTTTCTTTTTTTCCCCTGAATTTCCGATTTTTTTTTTTTTCAAAAATAACTTGTAGCACAAAATACAAAAAACTTGGACAACAAGATTGACAGAACGACGAACAACGAACGAGGAACACGAAGAACGGATAAGAAGAACGAAGAATAGATAAGAACAAATAGAAAGATACGACTTACTTGAATTAATTGAACCTTAAGCTTTGATACCAAATGATGTGAATTCTTATTGTATGAAAAGCAAACACGATTATATCGAATCGTACCCTCAATCCAATAGACAAAAAAGAAATCAATTAAAATTACCAATCTTGAAACAAGCAATAGATTTGGATTATTGACCTCTAATTTACTTGAAACTAGCAACAAACAATCACGAAGAAAACAATTGATCTCAACGGAACCTTCAGAAAACTTGTTTCTGACAATCCACGAAAAAGAACAATCGACAAACGCCACAAAATTTAAAACTTTTATAAGTTTGATTTTTGAATAAGCAAAAACTCAATAAAATTCTAAAGAGAATTTTAAAGTTTAAATATAATCAAAATTTGAATTGTATTGTATTCAATAATGAATGATACATCTTGTATTTATAATACAACTACAAATAATAATAAATAAAATATATACTCTAGATATGCTAAGATAATTGCTAGATATTCTTCCTAATAGATCTAGAATACTCAAAAATAGATAAACTACTCAAAAATAATACAATTAATTAAATATCCAAAATCACACACTACACGTAGAGTGTGTGTAAATTCTGAGCTCTCTCGAGCGGTAGAATCTTGGTGATTTATGATTCATGAGTAAATTGTTCTCTTTGATTCTGATAAGTCTGATGTTCATCTTCTCGTATGCTCTTGTTTTGACTTTTGATTTGGTAGGAAAAAACTGTTCATGTAGAGACACCTCCGCAGAAACTATCTGAAGAAGAAGTCAATCCATATGCAATATTTCCTTCACCTGAGGAGAACTTCAAGGTGAAATATTTCCTTAATTCGCATCTCTCATTCTCTATTCTTTCTTTTTATCCCTTTATTGATCAATTGAGGCTCGTAAGATTTTCAAGTTCTTTTAGATTGTTTATCTCAAATTTAATACTTTATTAACCGTGCATTGATTGATTGTTGACCATTTTTGCGATCTATCAGCTTAATGTCTCCTGGCATTCATTGTGTATTTCTTGGAAACCTGAACTATCCCGCTGAAATATATTGGAATGCATTGATATTTGTTATGATTTATATGCCAGCTTAATGTCCCCACACGTTCTTTGTGTTTTTCTTTGAGAACCCAATAGCTTCCGCCGAAAAATTATCGGGCTTTAGTGAACTTTGATTTTCAATTAACTAATTGCAGTACACATGCGTCATGTTTGTAATCAGTAAGCAGTGTTGGATCTGTAGGAATTCCTTGCTAATTCATAAGTTTCTAATCTTACTATCTTAGGAAATATATCAGTACTGTTTCTCTTTCTCTTTGTTTCCTTTTCTTTTGTTTTTTGGGGATATTGAGTATATCACTGATTTCAGGTGCACACAGAAATATATTTCAGTTATCGTCCTGTTCTTAGAACTTGCAATTCAAAGGAATTACTTGAAAAGCACTTGAAGGCCACTGAAGGAAAAGTATTTACTCGTTTTCCACCTGAACCAAATGGATATTTGCATATTGGTCATGCCAAGGTGATGAAATTCTAGGTTAATCTGTTGGAGGTCGTTTTTCTTCGGGAGATTTTGAATTTTCTGTAAACCGGGTTATTAATTTTGTAGGCTATGTTTGTGGACTTTGGCCTAGCGAAAGAGAGAGATGGATGCTGCTATCTGAGGTTAGACTGCTTATGCTTTAATCTATGTTTGTGGTCTTTGTACTGCTTCTCTTTCTTTCGTTTTTCTTTCCGTTTGTGGACTTGTGTGTACAGGGTATTTGACTGCTGACTATCTATCTTTACCTTTGATAAAGGTATGATGATACGAACCCAGAAGCTGAGAAAAAAAGAGTACATTGATCACATTGAAGAAATTGTTGGATGGATGGGTTGGGAGCCTTTTAAGGTACACTTTTTTTTTGAATTGCATGTTATCCAATCATTTAATTGAATTAAATAATTGGATAAAAGGATGATCGATTGTCATGGTCAATTTTTTAGGTGTATGTTAGGTTGTTTACATTTGGTTTTTATTATTGTTGTTGGGTTTTATTAATGGGCTTGTATTATGACCCAATTTGATATGTCATTTGTAATAAAAGTGGGTCTGGTTTATGGTCTGTTCTCACCCTTAAATATGTATCCCCTACTTGTCATCGAAATTTATTATAAATTTATTAGACTTAGTGGGAGATAAAGATTTGAAGACAATGGTGGGTCCAGCAGATGATAAAGACCGAAAAAATGTAAATTGGAAGCTCAATGTAATAGGATTGCATTGCATACTTGCATATCACCTAGGATTGGACTTAGACTCGTGATTGGCAACCACGGGTCGATTAGATCTAGGCATCGATCATCCTTTATTTAATATTTGATATTATAGTTGTATGCATGTTTAGACTAAATTGCATGAATCCCGCAAGCATACAAATTAATTAAATGATGAGACAAATTTTAAAAATTAAAATCCCTCATTTTAAATATGATTTAAAATTAATATCAAGTTTAATAAAAAGGAAATTAAATATAGTTTATATTTTCCTACCTTCCATCAACTATCAATGCATGATAGATGCTACCCGCGACCGTGGTCCATCTCATATTATTGGGAAGGCCCGTTCACCGGAAAGCTGTGAATTGAGTAGACAATTGTTGTAAGTTGGGTAGAACTCCCATGGGATCACCTCATATTATTGGGGGTTCACATGGCGACCGTCCATCACAACTTAATATTGATGGGTCAATTTGACATATCACTTTAAACAGCGTCATATTATTGGGCCCTTTATTGGATATGAGGTAAAAACATGGAGGTTGCTCTAGTAGCAATTGAACTCTACCTTTTTAAAATTATGATTGGGTGATTTTATTCGGAACTATAATTTATAAATTGGGCTCCATGTTCCTACTAAATAAAATGGTTTTTCGCGTTTTCACTAGAGAGTGGTGAAATCGTTAAAATAGTGGGAGGATAATTCATAAAATTAAACTCGCCTTATTTTATGTCTTAATTAAATTAATTAAACAATCACTGATTATTGTTTGTTATTTTTCAGTATATCTTTAAGATGAATTCGCGTAATCTACTCTTTTCCATTCTCGAACAAAACAAACTGACTGGCGCAAACTATACGGAATGGTTCCGTAAGTTGAAGATTGTTCTATGCTCGGAAAAGATTTTCTACGTGTTAGAAAAGTCTCATCCGAAGGAAGCCCCAGCTGATGTGAGTCTGGAAGAGTTGGCCAAACTTGATAAATGATGGGACCATGATATCAAGGCCAAATGCTACATGCATGCTTCTATGTCTGATGAACTTTAGAGGCGATTTGAGGATGCAGTGAATGTTGCTGACATTCACAAGACCCTCAAAGAACTTTTTGGAGCTCAGTCGAGATCTGAGCGGTACGCCACTGTCAAAGAGCTAATGACATGCCGCATATGAGATGGGACTTCGGTCCGTGAGCATGGGGTACACATGATATGGCTCATTGAAAAATTGGTGACCCTCGATTTGACATTGAAGCACGAACTATGTGTGGACTTACTGCTTCTTTCTCTTCCTTCATCGTTTGACGGTTTTGTGGTATACTTTAATATGAACAAGCTAGAGGCCACCCTTGAAGAGATGGTCAATATGCTTGTCACTTATGAGATCACATTTAAGAAGGATAAACCGGTTCTCTTGGTGGGCTCCTCTTCTTCTGCTAAGAAGGGGCCGAGGGCAAAGGGTAAGAAACGTTCTGCTCTACCCAAGAAAACTTGTCCCAAGAAGAAGTACAAGTCCAAAGCTTCTAACATGGACAAGTCTGAAGATGTTTGTCATCGCTGCAAGAAACCCGGTCACTGGAAACGTAACTGCAAGGAATATCTCGAGCAGTTGCGAACTGCGAAGGGTATGTTTTATATTGAAATAAATGTTTCACTTAATACTACTTCTTGGGTATTGGATACCGGATGCGGATCTCACATTTGCAATGATTTGCAGGTGATGTCAAGAATTCGTAAGCTGAGGATGAGTGAGACCCAGTTGAGGCTCAGAAATGGTTCCAGAGTTGAAGCCAAAGCTGTGGGAGATGTTTGTTTAATTTTGCAGAACAAATTTAAGTTATTTCTGAGAGATGTTTTATTTGTGCCAGATTTGGTTAAAAACATTATTTATGTTTCTATGCTTGATAGAGATGGTTTTTCTTGCAATTTTGTGAATGAGATTTGCAATATTTACAAGAATGAATTTTTGATTGGATGTGGACAACTTGAAAACGATCTATATAACTTAAAATTAAAAGACGTACCAGTTAATTATGCTGATAAACCGGCAACAACAATAAAAAGGAAAAGCGATAGTCAAAACCCAGCAAACCTTTGGCATGCTAGACTAGGTCATATTTTCTCACGGAGGATGAACAAGCTAGTGGGAGAGGGCATGTTTGATATGTCAGATATAAACTCTCTACCTACTTGTGAGTCTTGCCTGAAAGGAAAAATTACTAAAACACCTTTTAAGGAAAAGCCTGAGCGTAGTCAAAATCTATTGGATCTGATCCATATAGATGTTTATGGACCATTTAGTATTGGTAATAAATATGGTCACACCTACTTAATTACCTTTACTGATGATTATTCTAGGTATGAGTATTTATATTTAATGAAATATAAGTCTGAATCATTTGAAAAGTTCAAAGAATTCAAGACTGAAGTAGAAAATCAGCTAGGTAAAAGTATTAAAGCACTTCGATCTGATCGAGGCGGTGAATACTTGAGTACCGATTTTTAGACTATCTGAAAGAAAATGGAATTCTTTCTCAGTGGACTCCTCCTGCCACACCTCAACTTAATGGTGTAGCAGAGCGTCGTAATCGAACTCTGTTGGACATGGTTCGATCTATGATGAGCTTCACTAAGCTCCCACCTTTGTTTTGGGGCGTTGCACTTTAAACGACGGTATTGTTGTTGAACAATGTCCAAACTAAAGCAGTGAATAAAACTCTATACGAATTATGGACTGGCAAAACTCCTAAGTATTCGTACTTAAGGATTTGGGTATGTCCTGCTTACGTGAAGCAGACAGTGGGAGTTAAGTTGGATAGTCGATCCACCTTGTGTTATTTTGTAGGGTATCCGAAGAATTCGATCGGATATTACTTCTATCATCCTACTGAAACAAAAGTGTTTGTTTTTAGGAATGCCACCTTCCTGGAGAAGGAGTTCTTACTTGAAAGAAAAGGCAAGATGATGGAACTCGAAGAAGTTCGAGAAGAACCCGAGATACAAAATAACGATCCCACACCTCAGGAACCAATAAATGACACGCCACTTCTTAGAAAATCCAAAAGGGCTTCTAGACCTCCTGTTCGACTTAATCTCCTACTTGAAGGGGATCAAAGTGAACCCATCATTGGATGTGATCCAAAAAACTTCAAGGAGGCAATTTCTGATACCGATTCGAATTTATGGCTTGAAGCCATGCAGTGTGAAATAGACTACATGCATGCAAACCAAGTTTGGTCTTTAGTAGATCCTCCCGATGGAATTGTTCCTATATGGTATAAATGGATCTACAAGAGAAAACTTGGGTCTGATGGTAAGGTGCTGACCTATAAGGCACGACTAGTCGCAAAAGGTTATACACAAAGACAAGGTGTTGACTATGATAAAACCTTTTCACCAGTCGCAATGTTCAAATCCATAAGAATCTTAATTGCCATAGCAGCATGGTATGACTATGAATTATGGCAGATGGATGTGAAGACTGTGTTCCTTAATGGAAACATTAAGGAAGAGACCTATATGATGCAGCCCGAGGGATTCACATCCATGGGAAGCGAGCATAAGGTATGCAAGCTTCAGAGATCAATTTATGGTCTCAAACAGGCGTCAAGAAGTTGGAACCAAAAATTTGATAAAACAATAAAAGACTTTGGTTTTATCAAGAACCCGGAGGAACCGTGCGTGTACAAGAAAGTAGTTAAGGATGCTGTGACATTCTTAGTGCTTTATGTTGACGACATCCTAATCATTGGAAATGATGTAGGGATGTTGCAGTCAACAAAGATATGGTTGTTAGGCAGATTTTCGATGAAAGACTTGGGTGAGGCGTCCTATATTCTAGGAATACAGATCTATAGAGATAGATCTAAGAAAATGATAGGACTCACTCAAGCGACCTACATCGACACCATATTGAAGAGGTTCTCTATGGATGAGTCCAAGAGATGACATCTACCTATGTGTCATGGAATTTCTCTATCCAAGTCAATGTCTCCCAAGACTGACGAAGAGATAGAGAAAATGACACACGTACCATATGCGTCAGCTATAGGTAGTATCATGTATGTGATGATATCTACCAGACCGGATGTAGCCTTTGCTCTGAGTGTCACGAGCAGATATCAGGCCAACCCCGATTAAATGCATTGAAAAGTTGTGAAGGATATTCTTAAGTACTTGAGAAGGACTAAGAATATATTCATGGTTTATGGGGGAAGAGAATTGAAATTGGAAGGCTATACCGACTCTAGCTTCCAAAGAGACGTGGATGACTCGAAACAAACCTCTGGATTTGTATTCATCCTCAATGGTGGTGCTGTCTCTTGGAAGAGTTCCAAGCAGGACACCACAACGGATTCCACCACTGAGGCAGAGTAAATTGCAGCATCAGCTGCTGCTAAAGAGGCCGTTTGGATGAGAAATTTCGTCCAAGAGTTGGTAGACCTGGCCACGGTCCGGGTCCGGGTTGGTATTTAGCCAACCCTTAACCGGCCCGCCAATGGCTGGTTCTAGTCTGGGTCGGTGAACCGTCGGTTCGGGTCCGGGTTCGGATCCGGTTAACCGCCGGTTCAGGGTCCGGGCTAAACCGTCCCATTAAAAAAAAAAAAAATTTAGCGCCCCAGCGCTTCATTTTCAGCGTTGTGGCGCTACACCTTCAAATTTAATTCAAAGGGGCAGCGCCCCAGCGCTTCATGCTGGGGCGCTGAATCTTCTAAATTTTATTTTTTTAAAATTTTTAAACAAATTTTTAATAAAACATATTTTTTAAATAACCTCAATCAAATATATCATATCTCCATAATAAAAATCTATTACATTTATTAAATAAACAATATATTAGAATTTCAACATCTTAATATCTTATGACTTAATATTATAAATCTATTACATTTTATTCTATTTCACTCGTATTTCCTCCCGTCGTAGTTCCGGATGTTCCTTCGATATCATCTTGGTCTTTTTCATTACTTTGAATATGTTGTGTTCGAGTAGCGGCTTTTGACCAATCATTGAGCAAACATTGGGCTTCCAAGTTTTCCGGCCTTAAGCTAGAACGTCTTTCGTCCAATATATTTCCTCCAATACTAAATGTTTGCTCCACTGCAACTGTTGAAACTGAAAAAGCTAGAATTTCTTTTGCCATTATAGCCAAAATTGGATATATTTGTGTTTTTTGCGACCACCATCTCAAAATGTCGAAGTTTTCCTCGTCTGTATCACTAAAATCAAAAGTAGTGGTAAAATAATTTTCAAGTTCCTGACTGGAACTTGAGGATCCTCGTGGACGTTTCGTCCGTTCCCTTAATAAAAGTTGCGCTTTAGTAAGTTTAGAAGAAACATTACTAGTTGCAGTGGATTGTGTTTCATGTGAAATAATTTGTCCACCATATTTGATGTTATATTCATTATAAATATCAAGTAAATGAGTTTTAATATTAAACAAAATCAATGAGATAGAAGGAATCGTTTCCGCAATAGGCTCCAAAGATTCATAATATAATGTTAACATGTCGTTTAAGCCATCTAATTTAAGTCTAGGATCTAAAACAAAAGCACATAAAAAAATTTCAGGAATGAGCAAAAAATATTTTTCCCATTTTGCTTTCATGACGAGAATACATTGAGCTAAAGCACTATCATTAGAATTAAAATGTTCATGAAAAATACAAGCAATGTTGCAACAATGTGTTAAAACTAAATGTGAAGTAGGGTAATAAACACCGGATAATTGGTCACTAGCATCATTAAAAACTTTTAAAATTTCACAAATACTAGTGCATATGTTCCATTTATTTGAAAACAAATAAATATCACGAGCTTGAACAAATTGATGAAAAAATGTACATAATAAATCTTTATATTCAAAAGAGGATAATAACAATTTATATGTTGAATTCCAACGAGTTGAAACATCTCGTGCAAACCGCTTAGGCTTCATACCATTTACTTTACAAAATTTTCCCCATTGCTTCATAACTTGAGGATGCGTCCATAAATAATGAATAGAGTTCCTAATTGGTTGAATATATATGCCTAAACTTTTTAGTCCATCTTGAACACACAAATTTAAAATATGACATGTGCATCTAATATGAAAAAATTTACCACCTAGTGATGGTTTACATATTTCAATAAGCTCACTAATACTAGAAGTATTTGCACTAGCATTATCAAAAGACATTGAAAAAACTTTGGTAGTTAGACCATATTCTTCTAAAATAACAAATATAAGTTGCGAAATATTTTGTGCCGTGTGTGATTCGTTGAAACATCTATATGCAAGCAACCTTTTTTGAATGTTCCAATTATTATCAATCCAATGACATGTAATACCCATATATGAACAACTTTGCCAATGATCACTCCAAATATCGGAACACAAAGAAACTTTATTATTCAAACTATAAAATTCCTTAATTAATTCTTTCTTTTGATCAACGACTAACTTTTTCATTGTGCGTTTGAGACTATTTCTTGGAATACGTCTAATAGAAGGATTTGCACTTGTAGAAAGCCAATTTTCAAAAGATAATTTATCGCTAAAACTAAAAGAAAGTTGTTCAACCGCACAAAATTTAGCCGTTTCTTCTCTAAATCTAGCTTCGTTATATTTAAATAGTTGAGATTCATTACCCTATTGAGAAGAGAATGCCGAAATTTGAGTTTGAGCACGATCAATCCCAATTTCCACCGGATGATTTTTCTCGATATGTCGCGTCAAAGTTCCATATCCACCTCCTTGTTTAAATTTGTAACATTTTGAACAATATTTGCATTTGGCTTGCAAATCACCGGAGGGAAGCGTAATCTTCTCGAAGTGTTTGGTGAAGATATCGGATGTCGAACGAGGCACCGCTCGAGTTTGTCTTTGAGAGGCCGCCGGATCGTTCATACTTTCTTGACTTGCATGATGACGTGGTGGTGGTTGTTGTTGTTCAACTTGTTGTCTTTGTTGCGCCTCTTGTCGAATTTCTTGAATTTCATCATCGGAATATTCAAGATCAAATCCATCGACATTGAATTGAGGATACTCGACCTCGAGTGGTATGATGCTCTTTTCCTTTTCTTTTCCTTTGTCACCCCTACGACTTGATCCCGCTCCGGACATTTGTAATTATATAAATATGAAAATAAATTAACAATTGACAATATACCAATAATCGAAACTTGATATTTTTGATAATTCAAGAAATTGAAATGAATTGAGAATAGAGAGAATGAAGAGTAAATTGTGTAAACAAAATGAAGGGGGTTGGGGGGTATTTATAGATAAAGAATAAAAAATAGATTTTTTTAAAAAAAAAAAAAAAAAACCGTCGTTGAATGATCCAACGGCCACTTGGTAGTGGCCGTTGGATCATGTGGCACCCGGATGGGCGCCACGTGTCCAACCCGCCGGGTTGGACGGTTCCAACCCGGCGGGTCGGACCCGTTCAACCTGGCGGGTTGGACCGCCGGGTTCCCGGTTTTCCTAAGAGAAAACCGGAACCGGACCGCCTATGGATCGGTCCGGTTCCGGTTTCGGGTCGGGCCCGTTGACCCGATTAACCGGCCCGTTGACCACGGGCCGGTTCCGGTCCGGGTCCAGGCCCAACCCGGCCCTTGGCCAGGTCTAAGAGTTGGGGGTCATTTCTGAAGCTGTTGGTCCAGTCCCGGTGTACTGTGAAAACACTGGTGTCGTTGCTCAGGCAAAGGAACCAAAGTCTCATCAAAGATCCAAACATATACTGAGGAAATACCACATCATCCGGGAGATCGTGCAAAGAGGAGATATTACTGTCGAGAGAGTGGCCTCTGTAGACAATATCGTTGATCCACTTACTAAGCTCTTGCCAGGACCATTATTTGACAAACATCGCGAAGCAATGAGACTACGTAGTATGACTAGTTGGCTTTAGGGCAAGTGGAAGATTGAAAGAGTGGGTGCCCTGCTAGCCAACTTGTGGCTAAGGGCCTTTATGACTCTATTTGTAAACAATCTTTGTTTAATATAATTTACGCTCTTTATTGGAATTTACTTTATCTTTTATCATATTGTTATGTTGTGACGTGCTATACGATGTTTAGATAAAGACCTTGAATATACTAAAGTACATGCAAGATGTGATAGTGGATATGGATGACTATCATGAAACATATCTTGTAATCACTGTATATTCTAAACCAGTTCCTAGTCAATTGAGCCATCCGCAATAAGGATAAGGATCGCTCAAGATTGAGACTAGCATTTGCGATGCCGAGTACCACGTTTCATTGGTATGGAACATAGAGATGTTCGAAGCATGCAAATGGATATTCGTTGGATGAATGATTGAACTACCCTATTCGGACTTTTCAAGTGGTTTTCACTAATTGAGTGGAAAAGTCCATGGTTTTGATTGTACATCATTAGTCCTTACTACTTGAAACATCATGGAGACTCTATATTCTAGTACTGTACTTTGACTCGTTTACCGACTCTATGAGAGTTATCAGGTGTCGAGATTGGGTACAGTTATGACATATATAGGAGTCAATGTTTTGTTGTCAAGGATTCACCACACGCTTGCGAGTGTGGATATCATATGCGATCTGACGAGATATTAGTGTGACAAATCTTTGGCCATAGTACATGATGTGTTTTAGGTTACTTGGTTTCCTAGTTGCACATGCGATATCACTATTTGATCTTCAAGATGCATTGCATAGTTATCGAATCTCGAACGACTCTCTATATACCAATGGTTGTTGATTCGATCGGGATATATGGATGAAGGGACCTTACTGTACGCTAACCAAAACTCACTGGTTCTTGCAGGCACTATCAGTGATACCTAGGGAATCATGGGGCGATGTTGCTAGGCGCTCGTACCATTGTTCGATGGGCAAGTCAAAAATTATTGTTTCGAGTCACAAAGGAGTTGTGGACCCACGGCTAGCTGTATCCCTGAACTATTGAGGGTTACACAAGTAATAGATTTCTAATCTCCGTTGAGATAATTAAATTTAATTAGTTAAATTTAGTGAATGAGAAGTAGGACTTCTTATTAATGAGTAGAGGGAGTGAGATTTCCTAAAATGACATAGGGATGCCATTTTTGGAAACCATTGAATTCGGATTCAGAAAATTTATCTTGACTTTAAAATATACAGAAAAGGTTTCTGTACACATTGGTAAAATTGGTTTGTCAATTTAAGTCACGATGAATTTTATATTAATTTCTGAACATGCAGGCTTTTCTTGTCAGACTTGAACTTATGACTAACGGGCCCTAAGCTGTTAGCAGCCCATGTTATAAATAAGTTATTGCAGTACAAAAATTAGACAATCAAGCTTATAATTTTCGAAACCTAGAGAGCACTCTCCCTAGGTTGGCCGCCCCTCCCCTCTTCTGTTCGAAAATTTGCAGTCTGGTTTAACAGATCAAATCTGTTAATTTTCTTCGTAGAAACTTCTGATAGACTTTCTAGTGTAGTCTGTCAGAGGGTTTTAGATTTCTGTTCGTGGACCTGATTCAGGAGTTGATCGAGTAATCAGTTCCTGGGATATACAAAAAGAGCAGATTTATCTGTTGGAGTCCATAACCTCAAGTTGAGACTTGAGATGTAAAATTTACTATTGTTTTATTTTACTTATTTATTTTAATCGTAAGGATTTGATACCCACGATCTGGAATCGTTCCAGATCAGAAAATAAAAATTTTAAAACCTTCCGCTGCTATCAGATTTGACAGATCTGAAAACGTGTTCCAACAATTTGAATCTTGTAGAATTTACGTGATTCATGAATATGTGAGATATCGATAAAAGTGTCAACAATATGTGGTTTTTTATGGATCAATTATGTTATGGAAAATTAATTACTTCTGTCTAGATCATTGACCTGTTTTATGCTAGTTCATAGTTGGAAAGGTGCACGTGCGATCTTTCATTATTCTTATCATACTCACTTAACGAATAGATCTGTCTAGGAATTTGTGTTTTGGGACGTTGCATACCGCACAAAATCGTACTAGACTGCAAATAACAAAATCTGGTTATTCATTGTATTGAATACCTACCTTAGTTTGGTGCATTCTATATAATGTTATTTTTAAATGATATAGGGTGATCCAGAATCTCAAGATCCAGTTGTGCATGATAATTGTGTTATATTTATGTTTGTACAGCACAACAATGTCTCTCATGATTTCATAGCGGCAAAACTGCAATGTTTCTAGCCTTCTTCTATTCCTACACCATAAGCTCTATAGGTGATCAAGGAATCGCTATCAGAATATTTTCATCTACTCATTAATGCAACTTTCCTCTATGTTGTATCAGAGTGACAAATGTTGGGACCAAGAGTGACGACCTTGTTTAAAGATTATTTGGGGATACGCTTGGAGGACTCATATCTTGGTTTGTCATCTGGTGATTTTCGACATTTCTGAAATTTTTTTGTTTATATGTTTATTATATCAAGTACCTTTTCATGTATTAGGTATAAAAGATTAATGCGTTACCCACAAAATGGGAGGTGAGCAAAGATAATATTCATCATTTGTTCTCAAAATTTCCTCATTGCAATAAGGTGTGTGTGGCGAATTTTACAAATTATTTCATTCTCTTACAAAACTTAAGATAATCCATTATTTCTCTTAGATCTGCAAGCAATACAAGCTGGATTTCAGAGACATAGGAGGAAAGGCAGGTCTTATTCAAAGTTCGATAAAGAATTTCCCGTTAACTTTGGAAGTAATCATTCATTACTAGTTTTTTTATTCTACCGAATTATTACAAGAGACTGATCAAAATCGTATATATAGTGGTTGACATTTGAGGAATGGAAAGCAAGCAATCCTTCAGCCTGGAAGAGTGGCAAAGTCCAGAAGACATGGATGGCAAACAACATGATATTTAGAGTGATGTTTCCACTATATATGAGGTATTCAACTTTGAAGTCATTCTTGTAATATAATAGTTCAAGTTTGGGGAGCTATCAATTCACAATATTTTATTTTTCTTAAATTTCATTCACTTGATCTTTTCTTCTCACATCATGGTATAAGTTCATGTATTTTTTTATTAGCTGTTGGATTATTATTACAAAGATGAACCGCTCATCAACATCTAATTTTTTAAATCAATGAGGCGAAAATGACCAAATGTTATGAGATTAACAATAACTATATTGTATTGTAAGGGCTTGTTTGGTACAAATGATTAGCTTGGATTGAGGTTGGTTTGACCGGTTTAATTAATGTTTGGTTGGATTTTTGATTATCTTACACAATCCATACTCGGAAGGATAAACTCATATTAACGTAAGAAAAGTAAACCCGCCTCCACCCCATGGTTTAACAATCACTTTCTTAGTCATAAATAATTTCCAATTCTACCCTTCCCCATCATCCAAAAAAAAAAAGTCCATCTTATTTCTCCCCCATCTAAACAATGAAGAAAGCAGCGCACGGTAGAGTTTTCAACTTGCAAAAACATCATCAACTTGACAGACAAATCAACATTTCATTTTTTCAGTAAATCAACATAGGAATCTTGTTTACGAATTTTATTTCTGTGATGGTGTTTGTTTTCTGGTTTTGGTTGGGAAAATGATTTCGACCTTCACAAAATAAAACAATATCAAAACGAAAAAAATTCGAACAAAGATTCACAAAACTCCAATTGCTCGAGAACAGAGAAAGACGATCTTTCAGGTTTGAAGCAGAATCCACTCTCTCGCCTGAGAAAGAAATTGATTAAAAAAAATTCCAGATCTGCTGATTTTTTGTGGTGCCTATGGAAGGTTTTTGGGAGTTGCTCAGATTTATTTCAACGAAGAAGGAGTAGAGTTGGACGCCATAAATTTTAGTAAAATTCCATATAAAAAAGGTCCAAAAATAAGTAATATTAATATATTTTAAGGATAGTTTTGTCTAAACATAAAATGTTTTAAATTTATCTCATTATCAAAAATCATATCAAACACAATACTAATTTATCACTATATTACTTTTCTATCTCAATCATTTTTTTTTATCATTTTTGTATTAATCACTCAATAATCTCATCATACCAACCAAACGTAGCCTAAAAATAAAAAATACAATATATGCAGGGAAGGGTTTGAGCTAGTGTTCATAGATATTGTTCCGAAAGCTAATTTAAAGTGTTCTTGAAATTATGGATTTTTTTTTTTTGAAATGAGAAGTTATGGAATGTTGACCTCGTGTGTTTCGGTTTATGATATGCCATCGTGTTATTATTGAGTTTTGTTTATTAAAATATGAATGTGTTAAGATGTTTTTATGAATTTGTTAGTAGGGTACATTTTAGTTGGCCCTCTTAGCATAATTTGAATATTGTTATTGTTTCAAATGGAATCGAATTGATTGTTAGAACATTATGAATCTATCTTAATTTAATTTGTTTTCATATTCCATTGTGCTATTTCTTGTATATTGTACATGTAGAATCATTTTTGAAAGTTTTTTTTATTCTTTATGATCTATATATTATTAGTCAAGCTAGTGTTCCAATACTTTATTAATTAGGGTCATTACGCATGTTCTCTGTTTAGTTCTTCAAATAATATTGAGGAATATAATGAACAGTTAATACCTTTTTTGTTTGCCAACGTTTTTTTTTAATAAATAGTTGTATGATGAGACATATTTATCTTGAATAAAGAATATATTGTATTTCAAAAGATATTATAGTTTAATCATTTTGTCAAGTTGAAATTTGAATATAATTGCTAGTTTATTTTATCTTTTAGTTTGGACTCTCGATTTGATCAAAAGTTCACCTAGATTGATGCAAGCTTTATGGCCAAATGAATTTCATCATAGTATTTGTCTAGATGACAAAAGATGTCCTGAGGAACAATGTTGGCTTATCTTTTTATGATTAAGTCATTTAATTTTAATGTGCTTATCTTCTTGATACGTTATAAAAAGATAGCTTGTTGAAATATGATGAATAAGGTTTGTTTGAATTCTAAACATTGGTTGTTAATAAATTGTTATTCTATTAAGTACTTCAATAAATGACAATAATTTTTGAAAATTTTGAATTTTTTTTCTAAATATTGAATTTGTGTTGTATTTAAAAATATTAAAATATGATATTTATAAATGACTTCAAAAATTGTAATGCATTTATATATATATATATATATATATATATATATATATATATATATTAAAAGATGACACTTTTAAATGCCATTAAAAATAGGGTGTAATTTCGGGTGGGTTCGGGTCGGGTTGATGAAAATAATTCTAAAAAATTCCTCGACCCCAACCCAAATCAACCCAAAAATTCCCAACCCGAACGTGAACTCGTTTAACCCGACTAACCCGATCAACCCGAACCAACCCAATTTTTTTTAACAAAATAATTAAATAAAAATTCAAAACACACATAATAATAGTAATATTTAATTTAATCACATAATAACAAAATCTAAGCTTATATATAATTTAAATTTGAACTTTTAGTTGTAGAAAATTTAAAGTATACTTATTACAAAAAATAAAAATTATTTTAAAAAATAAAAATTGTACAAAATAAACATTAAATGACAAAAATCTATTATATCAATATATAATAATTTTTTTTCAAACATACAACGTATAAAATGTTGTAAATCTATCTTAATTTTATATAAAAATAATAATAATTAAAAGTTTCGGATCATTTTGGGTCAATCCGAGTTGACCCAAAACTAACCCGAACCCGATTAATTTTTTCGGGTTAGGTTTCGGGTCAACCCGATTCGACCAAAACCCAAAAACTCCTAACCCTAGCCTGATATTTTTCAGGTCAACTTGCGTCTGGTTGACGGGTTGGGTAGAGTTTTGACACTCCTAATTAAAAACATATATTCTTGTAGTGTTAAATTTTTATTGAATTCAGTCTAGTTAGCAATTAGAATTCAATTATTCTCGTGAGCCAATGCCAACTGGATAATAAAAGTTTGTGCGGAATAAAGTCAAACTGACATATAAAAAAAACAAGCAAGGCTCTTAACTAGAAAATGAAGGGTAGAATGAAATGTAAAGAACATACAAATTGTTTTGGATTTTCGGAGATTTGAAAAACTCCTTTGTCACTCTTTACTTTTGGGAAAGATTTCAACTAGAAGATTTCGAAAGTTACAAACACTTTGTAAAATCTCACTTCAGTATAGGACTTAACACTACCTAATTGAAACACCTAGTATACTTTTTACAACTCAAACAATATAGAAAACTATTACAAAGATAATGAATTTAAAGTGTAAATTCTTACCATAAATGATCCTCGATGATCAGATAAAATATCTATGTAAAGTGTGCTTGATTGATTTCAGTTTAGCTCATGAGTGCTTTGAATGCTTTAGCTTTTTCTTCGAGATTGCAAAGATTCCTGAGGTGCTAAACTGATCTTCCTTCTATTTATAGACTTAGATTCCAATAGTCACAAATTTAAAAAAAAAAATCCGTTCCATTTATGTTATCCGTTGGTCTTGTCTTTGTCCAGGACATTAGTCCTTTATGACAATAGGACACATGTAGTGCAATTTGATTTCTGCTTGTCAGTTAGGTAAGGAAACTATTACCAAAATCTAGTTGTATGAGGTAAACTGACATCTTTTCAGGGAATATTGGTCCGAACTCTGATTGATGACTTGGTAAATTGTGCTTTAAATATTTCAGTTGAGTTTACCATCCAGTTTGGTTGACTAGTCCAGTTTAGATCATCCAGTTTAGCTTATGGACTTAGTTATTCAATTCGATTGACTTAGTTCAGTTTAGTTTAGTTCAGGTTTTGTCTTAAAATTTTGTAAACACCAAAACCTTAATTGATCCAACAAAGTATGATGCATGTTTGAAAATTTTGGTGTGCAGATTTTTAGTTTATTTCAATTGATGGTTCGACCATGGTTTTATTTGGAAAAAAACATTATGCATTTATTTTATGAAAATTTCGATGTTACACTACGGATGCCAACAGGTTATCATCATCATTCCAATTGTCAACTATTTGCTGCCAGTCCTGCCATTAATTTTCAGAACCACGACACATGGAATTTAGATTTGATTGTCTGTTGTTACTAACATGGGTGGATTTAGAATTTTAAGTTTAGGGGATCGCATACTAAGCAACAACAATGTCCAATTTTGTCAGAGCTACTAATTTTCAGTGAGGGTTGCCAGTTTCCATCTTTTTACTTATGTTATGTACGTTAGTTTCCAAAAAAAATTCGGTTGAGTGTGCGAAATATATAAAAGAAAAAATTTGAGAACTAAAGAACACGAACGTTGAGTATAAGTGAAAAAGAAGGAGTATCTGACAACCAATAAATACACACACTAGGAAACAATTTTTAAATTTTTGTGGACCACGAAAATCTGTTACTGTTGGCGAATTAAATCAGTTTTAACTTAATAAAAAAACTAATTTCTGTTTGTTGATTTCATTTATACTTTATTTCAAATTTAATTTAATGTTCAGAACTATATCTACTAATTCATTCAGATATTTTTCAATATGGAAAGATCGAGTTAAAATAAAATTTAAAAAGTTAGATTTTGATTTCATAAGAAACGTTCATGCTTAACATCATTACAAAAAAAAGGTTAAAATTTAATTCACCTTAAATTAATAATACATAAAAAGACAAGTTAATTCACCTCAATAAAAGCTATATGATAGAGTGAAATCGGTATAATTGATTTTTTTTTTAAAGATGTGTCAATTAATCAAATGAGCCCAAGATAAATAAATATTTTTTTATATTAAAAAATGGAAATGAGGATGGAATTAAGGATTAAAAAATGTACCACTTGGATAGGTCAAGATGTTTAACTATCTAAGCTATAGGCCTAGTTATTTATTAAAAGAATTTTATCAATATTTTATTTTATTAAAGTTGAGGGTTAGTACATTGATATGACTAACCTTTTTTTATTTTATCCTTTAGTATATATTTAATTATCAATAAGTCATTTTATTTTGTCCATCGATAACTACTTATTTATGAAAATGTCACTTTCACTAAATTTTTTTGCCCTTTTATAAATATTTATTTAGAAAAATGTCATTTTTTTATTTCATTAATTTTTTAATTTTTTGTTTAAAAAAAATGGATTTTTATTTTGTTCATCAATAACTACTTATTTACGAAAATGTCACTTTCACTAAATTTTTTTGCCCTTTTATAAATATTTATTTAGAAAAATGTCATTTTTTTATTTCATTATTTTTTTAATTTTTTGTTTAAAAAAAATGGATAATAAAAGGCACGCAACACATGAGTTCGAATATATATATATATATACGATTTTGTGGTGCAGGGGAATTTGGGGCGCCAGCTGAGCTGACAGTTCAGCTGGCCCCCATATCACATTTTTTTTTTAATTTTTTTTTAAACGTTTTGGGCCCAATTATCATCCACCAGCTTTCCACCATCACCGTTCATCCATCTCTGTTCGTTTCCATTCACCGTTTTCATTCACCATATACCGTCTTCTCCGTTTCCATTCACCAGCAGCTTGCCTCTATCCTCCTCCTCCCACCACCTCCCCATCACCTCCCCAAACACCCGCCACCACCCTCCGCCGCCTGCTACTCGACTCAGATGGACAGAGGCAAGGCCACTGCCTTTAATTCGTTGTCGCCTCCCCCTTGTCATCTCCGGTCGCAGCACCATCAACACGCCGTCCCAAGGTCCGACGACCCCTTGACCCCTTGAACAAAGGAAAGGTTTAACCACCACCCTGTTCCGACTAACACTTGGTCCTAGATCTAAAATTTCCTGAGCACGGTGCTTCCAGATCGGGATTTGAATATTTAAAGGGAGGTCGGCCGTTGGAGGGATGGTCTGCCGGTGGAGAAGGTCAAGAGGCCAATTATTTAATTTCTTTTTAAAAAAAAACTTAATGGGCTGGCGCCCAAGTTCTCCTGCACTCCTAGGGTGCAGGGAAACAACACTCTATATATATATATATAACTATATACAACTATACTAGAAGAAATTATATACATTTATTTTTATACCACATTTACTTTTTTAATATATATATTTATTTACGAAAGCAAAATTTTTTTATAATGCAGAATACAATAATATCCTTATGTAACTGAAGTACAAGAGAGGCTTTTGTTGACTATCGAAAAAATCTACCTTTTAGTAAGACAAGACATTGGGGTTTTTCACAATTTAATTAATTTGATAGTGTTTTATATTTATTCAAGCTTTTGTTGAATTTGGATACAGAAACGGCTCGGTAACCAGAAATTTGCACATCATGAAAAAGTTGATGGATTTTTTTGTTAATTCTGAGGTTCAGTAAATAAGGAAATGGATAATTGCATATACTATCCCTGCGAAATTATGACATTGTTAAAAACTCCATATGACTATAAAACCCTTGTATTTTCAAATTTTGTGCACAAATACCCCTGAAAATACGTACGGACAAAGGGTTATGTGCTCAAATTTTGAAAACACAGGGAGGTATGTACTCAAGATTTAAAAAAACACAGGAGCTAGTTGATCATTATTTTTTCAAAAAGGATTTTTAGCAATCTCGATATTTCACAAGGGTAATGTGTGCAATTATCCCATAAAAAAATCGAGGTCGATTTAAACACTCTTCCTAATCATGTAATAAAACTTTATTAGTGATCATTACAAAGATGCATAACTAGCTCTTATACACAAGAATTGGGCTCCGCACACTATGAACACCATCAGACCACTCCAATGATGCAGACAACATTGTCATATCGTTTATATTCCCTCTAATGATCACTTCGTATGATTGTTTTTCATTCAGTGCCTTAAATTTAAGGATGTTTGGATTCACAGTGATTTTATAATCCAAACTCGTACTGGTAATTGCCTTGTATATCGAATCAGCGGATCCTACGTTTGTGACGGTTCTATTGAATTCTGCTGAGAATGACATGCTCTTTTTACTGCCACTAGCAGTAACTTTAAAAGCCATTGCTGGGTAGTTCAGATCGTTGGATGTTCTGTGGTCTGGACACACGACACTTTGTCCAAATATTTTGCTCAGCATCGATGCATTGTATCCGGAGTTGCAAAGAAATTTGATATAATCATCAGGCGAATTCTCATATACGAGGCCAGGATCAGTGGCTTTGACAGGATCAATATGGCCTGTTCCGTAAGAAAATTCGGCCTTTGGATCCTTTGTGACATTCATTCTCCATGCTATGAGATGAGGAAAAAAGCACTCATTCAACATACAATGCTATATATGATGCAACTATATATAATCTTAAAATTTTACTCATATTCAAATTACCGGTTGTCATAAGAGCTGATTTGATCGCGGAAGGTGACCAATCGGGGTGAAATGATTTTACATAAGCAGCTGCACCAGTGACATGTGGGCATGACATTGATGTTCCTGACAATATATTGTATTTCACGGATCGCTCATCGTCGGGGAAATTTGAAGGTGAGCTTAAAGGAGAAAATGCTGCTAAGATTTCAACTCCAGGGGCTGTTACATCTGGCTGTATATATATGAATTCCTATTTATGTTATTAAATTGTTTATAAATATGGGAATTACAAGTGTATATTATTGATTGTATACCTTCAAGATATTCGGAAAAATGATGTTGGGGCCTCTTGAAGAAAAGGAAGCAACCGAAGGGGCATCCAGATTTTTCACAGCTTCACTCTTTAATATGTCCAGGGTATGATTTCTGCATCAACCATTAATTATAATATTACAACTCAAACATTCTATATATATTATGATTTGGACGTGGATGATTTACCTTGTGGAATTGAAGTAGTTTTGTAAGTCACTGAAACGTAGTGTGCTTAAACCAGAAGTTGGAAAGGGAACAACAAAGGAAACGTCGGGAAACTTTGTAGCCGCGGGTACGACCGAACCGACTGCTCCAGTCCTGAAGGCTTCTAGCATGCCTTTGTATTCGCTGCAAATCACAATCTTCCCTTTCACCTTATTTTTATCTAGACATTGATTGGCACAGGCCCTGAGATTTTCAAACAGACAATTAGAACAATTAATGTTTCATTGGTATAACAATATGAATATGGTATGGGAGCTAGCTAGGACTAACTGAGCAAATCGTTCGACACATGTGCTGGTGACTTCCTTCCCATATGCTAAGGGGAAACTCGGTTCCGTCAAGTTGAAAGCATTGACAGCCTTTCCCTGTAAAAATTTCATCAAAATTAATTAAATGATTTAGATTAATAAGAATTTAGCTAGCTAGCAATGATTGATTAATTGCATGCGTACGGTTATTGTAGTTCCATTCCCAAGAACAACTTTGGTGATGATACCCCTATCAGAAATGCTAGCTGCAACAGTGAAAATCCATGGAACGGTGCTTGAAACTGAATCTGCGCTCCCTCCTCCGTTCCCTGCTGATTGTACAACTAAAATGCCCTTTTGTGAAGCGTGAAATGAGCCGATGGCGATCGCGTCATTCTCCAATCTAGCTGCCACACGTGGTCCAAGGGACACGGTTATGATATCAACACCATCAGCTATAGCGTCATCGAATGCAGCTAATATATCTGCAGACTGGCATCCAAATTCGGAGAAGCAAACTTTATATGCAGCGATTCTTGCTGACGGCACCCCTCCTCTTGCAGTCCCATTAGCAATGCCGTAAAAACTTGTATCTTTTACGTAGTTTCCCGCTGCTGTCGATGCTGTATGAGATCCGTGGCCTTCTATATCTCTTGCCGAATCAGTTGGCATAGGTGTAAAGGAGTTGTAGTACCTGGCTCCGATTATTTTGCTACAAACACAAAAATCATATGGTTAAATTTTCAAGTACGTACGTACTGACAGTGAGAAAATGGATTAATTTTACTTGTTGCAAGTGAAGTTCTGTCCTCCTTTACACACTCCTTTCCATTTCTTGGGAGGAGGGCTGAAGCCTTCGTCACTGAAACTTTCTGACTCTGGCCAAATTCCCGTGTCCACCACCCCTACGATTGTATCGCTCTCAACCGTGGGATGTCGATGAACATCTTCAGGTAATCCCATGAAATCCCATGATCTCGTTGTTTGTGGATGAAAAGCTGTACTCGGAAAAATCGATACTACTTCTTCCTTCCCTGGATGTTATATTAAGGCATTACAGAAACTTTACTGATCCATCTTTTCTCTTGTTTTGATGGCATATGATCATAAGGCTAGGAATAAGAAAGATAAAAATCTAAATGTGTAGAAGTTTACTTGCCAACTTTTCCTGCTCTTCATGTGTGAGATAGGCAGCAAATCCATTGAAACTCCTGCTGTAACTTCTGATCAATGATTGACCATGAAGCCTTCAAGAGACACAAGAAAATTAATGGCAAGACGTTACACACAAAAAACAATGATCTTTTGTTTTTTTCCTCCTTGAAATTAATCTGAGGTGTGAGGACCCTAATGCACTACAATAGATTCCTACGACAAATTGAGTTAATCATTTTCGTAAAATAAAAGACGAATACGATTTAATTGTAACAGGGGCCATTTGTGCAGTAGCACATCCATGGTCCTAGGACGTGACATGTATCATGTTCCTATATTCCTTCCAAATATTAACCATGTTTAGGATACCTGGTGTCCACAACTTCTTGAAGCATGTTCAGGTGGTAGTAGGTCGAAGATGATCGTTCGTTTTTACCAAGATTCCCCATGTATACTATGTACATTTTCCTTTCTTGATCGGAAGCATGACAACCGGATATCCAACTCAAAACATGAAGAACAATTATAAAACACGAAATTTTGAGAGAATGCAGGCCAGACATTGTCGAATGAGTGAACTTACAAACAAATCCGGCCGAATTTTAAATATAAAAGTGTGTTTATGACTTGTGATTGATTTTTTGACCACTTTAAATAGAGTGAAACTTCATTTAAGGAATTTTTTTTTTGCTATTTTTAAAGGGTGGATGGCATTGATTGATTAAGATTTCGTGCATTAACTCAAGTGAGTCCATGTTTTGGATCCATATATTATCAAGATTTTTATTTTTATTTTTGTCAATCTGACTACTTTTAAAAGGTGAATTTGCAAGATCTTATTTGGGCTTGGCTAAAATCTCACCTTATTTTTATTGCAAGATCCACTCTTTTTTAAAAAATAAAATAAAATTACTACTTGGATTACAATTTTTTTAAAGTAAATTTCATTAATCATGCAAAGAATTACAAGAATGTTAAATTAAAGTATTATTTTCTTTTCGGTTTTTGTAAATTATTATTATGAAACATGTTTTGAATTAAACATTGAAATTATTATATTTTTGAAAATGCTACATATACACGGAGGGTTATACATTGTAACCCAATTTCTAGGTAATTTATTTTAAAAGTAAGGAAAATGTTACATGTACACGTAGTGTTACACATTGAGTTACACATTTGCTTTGATTAGAAAATTTATCCCTGCGCTTTATTTGCAAAAAATCTATCAAAAATGCATGTAGGATGAAATACATCATGGATGCTAGATAGATACGGTGGTAAAAGCTAGTTCGTAACAAAATTCGACGAAACGGAGAAACTTTAAGAATTACTTTTTGCTCCGGTTGGAACTATAATGGTCTGCGCATTTTGTTCGCGTAGCTCGCTTGTCGATCCTGTGTAGTCTTGATCCACCTCTTGATCTGATCGACATTATCAACATCCTGTTGTATCAATTCTTGTCGCCTCCCGTACAGTGCATCGGAAGGCGCCATACCAACATTGCAGTGATAACTGTTGTTGCAGGTAAACTCCATCAGTGGCAAATGGTCCTTCCAAACCGGACCAAAGTCCATGGTACATGTTCGCAACATATCTTCAAGTGTATGAATGGTTCTTTCGGACTGACCATCCGTCTGAGGGGCTTTTGAGGTACGTACTCAGACTCAACGTCGTCCCCAACTCTTTCTAAAATATTCCCCAAAATCTTTAGGTAAAGCATGGGTCTCTGTCACTGAAAATATTCACAGGTACACCTTGCAATTGTACTATCCCTTTGATATACAATCGAGCCATATGGTCAAAGGTGTTGTCTCGGTTAAACGGAAGGAAGTGCATTGACTTGGTGAGTCGATCTACCAATACCCAAATGGCATCACAATTTCTTGAAGATAACGGCAAATGGATAACAAAGTCCATCGTCATATGCTCTCATTTCCCTTCAGAAATCGGTAGGCTAAGAAGCGAACCTCCAGGTGTACGATGCTCAGCATTTAATTGCTGAAAAACAAAGCATTGAGAAACAAACTAATATACTTTGTACTTCATTCCTTTCCATTAAAATCTTGCACGTAGATTCTTTTACATCTTGGCCCTACCTAGGTGTACAGTGAATTAACTCCGATGATCTTGAGATAGAATCTCTTCTCGCAACGTCGGATCATCAAGCACAAACACTATTCATGGCAAACATAGAAACCCACCTGAATGAAGATGAAAACAAGAAGTGCTATCCCCTAAGAAAGTTGGGCCAACTTCTGCGTCTTCGGTTATGAATGTTGAACTTGTCGAATACGAGCGTACAAAGAATGGTTTAGCAAACATTGAAAAGACTTGGATCCCCTGCTATTATTTCTTGTGCAGAAAAGTGAAACTCAAAGAACAAATCTTGCACATTACTGGACATTGAAAGGGGGCGAAGAGTAGTCACATAAACTTTATGTTTATGAGCATCTGTTGCTGGATTCACGGACTCTTGATGGTACTTAATTTCATAATCTTAATCTTTAAGAAGATTCATCCAACGACGTTGTCTCATGTTCAACTCCGCTTAAGTGAACAAATATTTCAAAATCTTGTGATCAGATTAGATCTCGAAGCGCTTACCGTACAAATAATGTCGCCAGATCTTGATTGCGAAGACAAATGTTAAAAGTTCTAAATCGTGCACTGGATAATTTTCCTCATGGGATTTCAGATGTCGGGAAGCATAGACAATCACATGCCCATTTTGAGTCAGCATACATTCCAAACCATGAAGAGAAGCATCTTTATAAATCACATAATTCCCGGAACCATATGGCAAAGCTAGTACAGGTGCGGTAGTTAGGAGTCGCCTCAACTCAAGGAAGATCTTCTCACACTCAGCTGACCAAAAAAAAAGGAACATATTTCCTCGTCAACTGTGTCAGTGTTTTAGAAATCTGCGAGAAATTCTCGATGAACCTTCGATATTACCCGGCTAAGCCCAAGAAATTACGAAACTCTAAAGTTGTCGTTGGACGTGACCAATTAAGGACAGTCTCTGTCTTTTACTTGGATCAACAAAAACACCATATCGAGAAATGACATGACCAAGAAACACTACTCGGTCAATCCAGAACTTGCACTTTCTAAGAATGGCGTACAACTGATTCTCCCAGAGAATCTGCAACACAATCCTCAAATGTTGAGCATGCTCATCAACACTGCGCGAGTAAATAAGAATATCGTCGATAACACTACTATGAACTTATCCAAATAATCCCTGAATACTCGATTCATCAAATCCATGAATACAGCTGGCGCATTAGTCAATCCAAAAGGCATCACTAGAAACTCATAGTGATCATACCTCGTACGAAAAGCTGTCTTCAAAATGTCCTCGTCCCCGACCCTCAAATGATGGTACTCAGATCTCAGATCAACTTCAAAATATGCTGAACTAACCTAATGTTGCTCAAATAGATCATCAATATGCGGTATGGAAATCATTCTTGATCGTCACTTGGTACAAATTTTTGTAATCAGTGCAAAAACGCATAGATCCGTCCTACTTCTTAACAAAAAACACTAGCGCTCCCCAAGACAAAATGCTCGGACGGATGTATCCCTTATCTAGAAAGTCCTGCAACTGTTTTTTCAACTCCTTCATCTCTGACTATTCCAGACGATATGATGCACGAGAAATAGGGGTTGTCCCTGGCACAAGTTCAATCCCAAACTCCACCTCTCTGATCGGAGGAAAACCTGAGATCTCATCAAGGAACAAATCTGGAAACTCAAAAAAAATGATAGATCCTCAAGAAACTATTCTCTGTGGACGTGTAAATTGTATAGATAAGGTAGCCTTCTCCGCCCAACTCCAAAGCTCGACAGACTTTCAGAGCCGATACCAAAGGCATAGAGGATTGCGTTCCCTCATCATAGAAAAATCAATTATCTCCCTCAACTAGACGAATATGTACAATATTCTTGTACCAGTCCACAATAGCTTGGTATGCTATCAAAAGGTCAATAACCAAGATACAATCGAAATCTTCCATCGCTAATATCATAAGATTCGCTGCTAATTCATTACTTTTGAGTGCTAAAGAGAAACCCAAGACTAGACCTTGGCCAAAGCTAAATGACTGGTCGGGGTAGATACAGAAAGTACAACATCTAGGGACACATATGTCAATCTATGACGTTTAACAAACCGTGCAGAAATAAAAAAATGAGATGCACCAGTATCAATGAGAAAGAATGCAGGAATGTCACATAAAATAAATGTACCTGCAATGACCCTCTCATTCTCCTCCTGAGTCTGATCCTCATTCAGTGCATACACCTACCCTTAAACACAAGGTCTAACATTAGTGCTTCCCATTGACTGTCCATGTGGCCTCTGCGGCACTGAATCCTGAGAACCAGAACCAGACATTGATCCTCCACCTGCCTACGGACAATCTTTCTTATCATGGCCAATCTTGCCACACCGGAAACAAGCTCTTGTAGCCTTACATCACTTATAGGATGGATATATTCTCCAGTAATTCTTACATTGACCTTTCTTCTTCCCAAAGCAGAAAAAACCACTAGAACCAAAGAAGAAGTGGATGAAGCAGACTTCTTGAAAGATTGGGCTCTGAGTCCCAAAGTACTAGCTGGTCGTGAAGAATGAAGAGTCCTACCTCACTATAAACCAATCTTTACCTGTCGACATTGGTTCACTAACCCCTCGTATGATGTCGGATCGTCGCAAACACAAAAACGGTTGAAGATCTCCTGATTGAGACCTTGAAGAAAGTGATCATATTTTGCCTCGGAACTGGAATTAATGTGTGGAAAAAATGGAAACAACTCAAAGAACTTCTACTAATACTCGTGAATAGTCATTCAAATTCAGGAGCTCAACAGACTTGGCCTGGCGAAATGCACGCGGAAAATACAACTTCAAGAGGGCAGCACAGAAATATACCCAAGTAACTGTACCACGCTCATGTAATAGAGGTGCATATGCAGACTTCCACAACTTGCGAGCGCGCCTTTCCAATAATAAGTTGACAACCTCCATGCGATTCTCCTCGTTACAATGTAAAACACAGAAACATCCTTCGATCTGCTCCAACAGTTCTCTGCATCCTCCGGAGTCTCGCCTCCAACCAACAACTTGGGTCCCATCGATACAAACTTATGCATATCAAAGAGGCGACGACCCTCACGATGGTGATGAGGACCTCAATGGTGCTCACGATCAGCCTCGTCACCTCACTGTTCCATGCTCCCATGACTCTCATCGACGTGACCATCCATCTACAAAAAATATCAGATATTGACCCCAAGAAAATTTTCTTAAATTCCAAAAATATCATGAATGCTTTGATACCATAAATGTAGTGACATGTTCCCGAATCACCTACTTAACAACTAAAAGCATGTGATTAACTTAATAAGTATGAAAAAAATTAAAACAAACGAAAGATTTAAACCTTACAACAAAACATACCGTTAGAATACAACCGGCACCAAAACCCAAGTGAAATATAGTTATACAACCAAATTGAAATAATGCTAAAATATCCTCACTATAGCAGAAAACAACCACGATCCTCCAAAACAGTTGCAACCCTAGCCTCAACGACCACTGATCGAGCAAATACTACCACGGAAAATCAACTCAAATATATCTATCAACTAAGGTCAAATAAATTGCAAGTGCACGATTCAAGTAATAATATAGTGTACTAAGTACGAGTATTGTCCCCTATTGATTGATGCATGAAAAATGTACTTCAAGTATAATTATTTAGTTAATTAAAACGAGATAGAGAATAAATTAATAAAATAAAATTAAAAGATGAAAAAAAAATCAAAATGAATAAATCAAGTTCAGAAAATAAATAAACGATTGTTAGGATCTCGGTTCACCTACCCCTTAATCTTCTCTAATGATTGAATTTCAATTCTCAATCCATGCTTTTGATGAGATTCTCTCATCTATCAATATACTCTATCGAGTTATATTAATATAATTGCCAAAATACAATAACCAAGTGTCATTGTGTTATTTGACCATTGCAATCGCATTAATGAACCATGGAATCCTATAGCTTTCGACATATTGGACTATGACTATCAATATGTACGAACCTCATATGTCTATGAAAGTTGTATATCCATGAATTATATTACTCTATCATGTTATAAAATATCTTTTCGGTATCAATTATAACATATAAAATCACTTCGAAGTTGATCAATCTCCAAAGATTTAATATACAGAATAATATAATCAAGAATGCATAAAAACCAAATTTAATCTTCGAAAAGAAATTAAAACATATTTTGGGGGTAAGATTCCCTAAATCCCAATAAACAAAAATAATCTAAGAATAAAGGAAGAAAACCGCTTCTCTCCAGTTGTGGTTCCTTCTTGTGTTCTTCACGTTCCTCTCCCTTTTTCTCACATTATTCTTTTTATCTGATGACCTCCCATTCTCCCATCTTTCTTTGTCTGATTATTCCCAATTTTATATCTCTTAAAAGCCTGTCAAATAAAGCCCAACGAATCGAATCATTAAAACTTGCAAAACTCTTAATTCTTTTTTTTTTTTCGCACAGTAGCGCCTAGGCGCAAGAAATTCCCGCCTAGACGCGATTTTTTTCTCACTTTAACAACTTTGAGTTTGGCGTGTCCCACCTAGGCGGTAAAAATCACCAACCTAGGAGAGAATTTTTCTGTCCTCAGTCTTCGTATTTCCTCTTGTCCCGCCTAGGCGAAAATAATTACTGCCTAGGCCAGACCAATTCTCCAATTTTCTCCACCAATTCCCGCCTAGGTGGTAAAAATAACCCGCCTAGGCGAGAAAAGTTCTGCCCAACGCTCTGAATTGATCCTTACGAGCTTCAATTTTTTGTTTTTTTCTTTCCAAAAGTCTTAAATATATGAGTAGATACCATAACTCTCAAAAACTCGGATTTTAGATGAAAATAAGAAATATTAGAAATCTCATGCTTAATGAGGACAAATTTTACTAACTTTGCATGCTATTTTTGGGTTCTATCAAGCACTCCCACTGGGTTCGTCCAATCTAAGTCCTATCCCATGGAATGGGGTGTCCAAGACAAAAAAACCAGGATGTGAGCGATAACAACGCTCATTACGGAATTATGAATATACACATGCTATAAGTGCGTGAATGAAAATTTAAGGGTAACGGAAACTTATAACTGTAAAACTCTGTTCAGTATAATGGCGCCATGGTATGTAGAACTCTGGGCCATTGCATTAGGAGGTGGCTCACACACTAGAAAACTTTTGCGGATATAGGTGACCTGATCCCGTACTAACGGGTCTAACCATCCACTCAAGAATAAGGGGCTAAACGACCCCACTATGGGTTATATTAAGGTACAAGCCCAACATGATAATGCATGAATCATAATAATCATTATATAATATATGCACGTAAAACATTCCAAGTAAACATGCAAACATAGAACATGCATACTCAACCAGGATATCTTGGATTGTAACGCCCCGCAATTAGATTAATCCAGATTATAAGAAATTAATATTGATAATCGGAGATTATGAAATTCAAGGATTTAATTGTTATTTGATCAGGGACTGAATTGCAATTTTTGAGAAATTCAGGGACCAAAGTGCAAATAGGAGATTTTGACTTGGTATTTATATTTAAAGGAGTTTTAACGTGAGTCATCATCTTTCTCCTTCCTTCCTTTCCTCTCTCTCGGCAGATCCACTATAGACGTCCCTCTCCAAGCTTTCTGATTTTTTTTGTGCTCGATCCGTCCGATAGAGTTTCAATCCGAAGGTAGATTCGCGATCATGGCTGCGAGAGCTCCGTTGTACAATGGACTAGACCCTCACCTATTCTTAGGTGGTCCATCCATACTCATGATCTTCTCCCCCTGGATCAGGGAGTTTCATACACTCCCAAGACTCGAACCTTGGACCTCCATGAAGTAGCTCAAGTTGTACCAGAATTGAATGGACTTTGTAGTTATCCTGGAGGTCCAAGGTTCGAGTATGGGGAGGGTATGAAACTCCCTGATCCAAGGGGGAGAAGATCATGAGTATGGCTAGGCCGCCTGAGAATAGGTGAGGATCCGGTCCATTACATAAAAGGGAGGGTATGAAACTCCTTGATCCAGGGGGTGAAGATCATGAGTATGGCTGGGCCTCCTGAGAATAGGTGAGGGTCCGGTCCATTACATAAAAGGGTGCCATTTTATGTAATGGACCGAACCCTCACCTATTCTCAGGCGGCCCAGCCATACTCATGATCTTCTCTCCCCTGGATCAGGGAGTTTCATACCCTCACCAGACTCGAACCTTGGATCTCCAGGATAAGTACAAAGATTTACCAAGTCTGGTACCATTGAGCACCTCTTAATGTGAGGACCTCGTTTCTAATTATATAATCAAAATAAATCATTTAAATAAACAACGGAGATTCCGGACCAAAAGGTAAATTTTTTTTAAAGACCTGCACGGACCCCGTGCACCCTCCGTGCCCGGGTCCATGCATTAACCTGTAGCCAAGGGTCGGAAACTACTAAAATACACGGACCCCGTTCACCCTCCGTGCATAGGTCCATGCGAAACAATTGCACTAAAAACTCAACTCTCTATTTTGTGCACGGACCCCGGGCACGGAGGGTGCACGAGGTATGCGCAGGTCTTTAAAAAAAACTTTTTACCTTTGGTCCGGAATTTGTCTATTTCAAAAAGTATGGCTGTCGTTTATTTAAATGATTTATTTTTATTAGATGATTAGAACCGAGGTACTCACATGGATAGTATGCCCATAACTCTTAACAAAAACCTAGAAACTCTGGCTCACAAGTCCAAGCCTATAAGCAAGTAATTACCATGTCACTCATTGTGTAATAAAAGCCTTAATAGACTAATAGCTACTCCCAAAAACTAATTAGAGTTTAGACTTATACATGTGTCCATCTCAAAGTATTACTCCAGATGAATTCCTGCAAGAATAGAATATACAACGATAGATCACGCAGTAATAAAATAAAATAAATAAAAAAAGAAATTAACTAAAGAAAAATAACAAAAAGTAAAATTTGTCTATTTCAATACCCGGCAACGGCGCCAAAAACTTAATCGAGCAAATACTACCACTGAAAATCAACCTAAATATATATATCAATTAAGCTCGAATATATCGCAAGTGCACGAGTCAAGTAATAATATAGTGTACAAAGTACGAGTATCGTCCCACAGAGATTGATTTGTGACAAAATTACTCAAGTATTATTCTTTAGTTAATTAAGATAACATGATAATAAATTAATAAACTAAAATAAAAAGAATGAAACAAAAGCAAAACAAATAAATTAAGTTCAGAAAATAAATAAACGATTGTTAGGATCTCGGTTCACCTACCCCTTTTTCTTCTCTAATGATTGAAATTCAGTTCTCAAGTCATGCTTTTGACGGAATTTCCTAATCTATCAATATACTCTGTCGAGTTATATTAATCTAATTAACAAATTGCAATAACCAAGTGTCCTTGTGTTATTTAATAATTGCAATTGCATTACGATTTGTGGAATCCTCTAGCTTTCGACCTATTGGACTATGACTATCAACATGTATCCAACCTCATATGTCTATGTAAGTTGTAGATCCATGGACTATATTACCCTATCATGTTATAAAATCTCCTTTCAATATCAATTATAACACATAAAATCAATTAGAAGTTTATCAATCTCCAAATAATCAATAAAAATAGTAATATAATCAAGAATGCATAAAAACCAAATTCAATCTTCACGAAAAAATCAAAACAAAGTTTTGGGGGTAGGATCCCCTAAATCCCAACAAATATAAAAGAAATAAGAGAAAACTAGTGTTGCGATTCTTGAGTTCTTTAAGTTTCCTCCCTCTTCACGTTCTTCTCCTTGGATGGCCACCTCCTCCTTTGTGTTTCTGATGTGTGGAACTTCGAAACCCTAAATTCTCCACCCCTTCTCATGTTCTAACTCTCTCCCTTAAATATGGGTTCAAAAAGCCCATAAAATAAAGCCCCAAAAAAATCGCAACTTTTAATGTTAGAAAATTAATATTTTTTCAGTCCGCGTCGCGCCATGGCGCAGAAAAGTCACGCCATGGCGCAGAAAAGTCACGCCATAGCGTGAAAAGTTTTGTCTCGATTCTCAAATTTTTACCAGTTCACGCCATGGCGCAGGAAAAATCACGCCATAGTCTGAAAAGTTCTGCCTCCAGTTTTCAGCGCGCAGTTATCCTGAAAAATTCATATCTTAAGTTCTAGCCATCGGATTGACCTAAAATTTGGACAGCAACTTCAAAACATCTTGAACTTTATTCTGAACGGTGGAGATCGGATTTGGATCTCTCTAAAATTAAATATGATTTTTCTACCAAAGCTGCTCCATAATTCATACTTCAAAAATCCACTTTCTTACAAAATCAACACGAGGAGTGAAATACACACACATGCACTTAAAACACATAAAAATACATAAAATAAAATGAATGCATACAAAATAAACATAAAAATAACAAGAAATAATGCACACAAAATTCACTTATCAACACCCCCATACTTAAACCTTGATCGTCCTCGAGCAAGACATGCAAAACAAAATGCAAATAAAAACATAAGTAATGACGATTCATAAATGTGCACAGCCTCCGAGAAGTTCAATTACCAACAAAAAAATCACAGACATGCTCTCAACTTTTCATAATACACCTTCGATTTAACGTGAACGTGTGTGTGTGAAATGTCATTCTAGTTTCATGCAACTTAGACCGAATTCGTCTCAAGACTGCTTAGCAACCTATGAAAAATCAGTGCAAGTATCACAATCTAGTGCTCATTCCTTCCAACGACCTCTAGACTAAACCCACCTCCCTTGAGATAATGAATTACACACCTCCGGATTTTTACACCCGGTATTTTTTTAGCCCCAATAATTACCCGCTGACTTAGCTATAACTGGATAGGATACGAAAAATCATTCTATTTTTTATTTCTAATCCCCTCGTCTATAGCCCGGATGGAGCATCAATCCCATTTAATCCGCATACTTAGCCTTAAATTTAGTCTTTTATAGGATTTTAATCCTTTCAAGGCCCGGATGGAATTGAAATTTTTTTTCTAGGTGCGCCCAAGATCATAAGTGTAAACTAGAGCCTCATCAAAATTCATAGAACACAATCAAGATCCACAAACCACCTATTGCCGTGCAATGGTCAAACAGACAGAAACTTCATCAAATCTTTCGCTACAATTCACTGGTCTAACATTAGTGTTTAAAAATATTCACGATTCAACCTACAGTTTCTCATGTCAAGTCAAGAGCAAAATATTTCAAAAATAAATTTTTTCAACATAAACTTCATCATCATTGGCTATTATGACTCATCCCACTCATGCAAGACAACACAAACAAACAAAAATAAACAATATGAAAACAAACATGAAACATGACAGATGCAAAACAAACACACAAATGCAAAACTAGTCTTACCCCCCCCCCCCCCCCCAATACTTATCCAAAGCATTGCCCTCAATGCTCCAGAACAATAAACAGAATGCAAACAAACACACAATGCAATGAAAAACAAAAATAAACACAATGAAAACAAAATAACACTCTCCTCGTCAATCATCGTGGTGTATATCCATCTGCCGCTGCTGCACCACATTTCTTAGGCCATCAATATTCTTATATATTACCTTGAAAATCCAAAAATTGAGGGATTAAACATGATCAACTCAACACGAAACGACACTAGATAAAAAACTGAAATTAAATAAAAAAAACAGAAAGAATTAGAATTCTTGGGTTGCCTCCCAAGTAGCGCCTGATTTTCAGTCCTTGGCTCGACCCTCAGAAGCACTCATCAAAGAGCGGTTGACGCCCAAAGTAAATGTCATATGACACCACCAATGGGTGTTTGTTCCATGTGCCCTCAAGCTTGGCCAGATAAATGTGGTTTAAACTCGTCACCTCAACAACACCTCATAACAGCTGGTAAACATGGGAAGAGAAAATCTCTGTTGGCTCTCCATGTTGTTGGGTAAAACTCGTGAATACTTGTCGATGGATCATCTCAAAGTATTACTCCAGATGAATTCCTGCAAGAATAGAATATACAACGATAGATCACGCAGTAATAAAATAAAATAAATAAAAAAAGAAATTAACTAAAGAAAAATAACAAAAAGTAAAATTTGTCTATTTCAATACCCGGCAACGGCGCCAAAAACTTAATCGAGCAAATACTACCACTGAAAATCAACCTAAATATATATATCAATTAAGCTCGAATATATCGCAAGTGCACGAGTCAAGTAATAATATAGTGTACAAAGTACGAGTATCGTCCCACAGAGATTGATTTGTGACAAAATTACTCAAGTATTATTCTTTAGTTAATTAAGATAACATGATAATAAATTAATAAACTAAAATAAAAAGAATGAAACAAAAGCAAAACAAATAAATTAAGTTCAGAAAATAAATAAACGATTGTTAGGATCTCGGTTCACCTACCCCTTTTTCTTCTCTAATGATTGAAATTCAGTTCTCAAGTCATGCTTTTGACGGAATTTCCTAATCTATCAATATACTCTGTCGAGTTATATTAATCTAATTAACAAATTGCAATAACCAAGTGTCCTTGTGTTATTTAATAATTGCAATTGCATTACGATTTGTGGAATCCTCTAGCTTTCGACCTATTGGACTATGACTATCAACATGTATCCAACCTCATATGTCTATGTAAGTTGTAGATCCATGGACTATATTACCCTATCATGTTATAAAATCTCCTTTCAATATCAATTATAACACATAAAATCAATTAGAAGTTTATCAATCTCCAAATAATCAATAAAAATAGTAATATAATCAAGAATGCATAAAAACCAAATTCAATCTTCACGAAAAAATCAAAACAAAGTTTTGGGGGTAGGATCCCCTAAATCCCAACAAATATAAAAGAAATAAGAGAAAACTAGTGTTGCGATTCTTGAGTTCTTTAAGTTTCCTCCCTCTTCACGTTCTTCTCCTTGGATGGCCACCTCCTCCTTTGTGTTTCTGATGTGTGGAACTTCGAAACCCTAAATTCTCCACCCCTTCTCATGTTCTAACTCTCTCCCTTAAATATGGGTTCAAAAAGCCCATAAAATAAAGCCCCAAAAAAATCGCAACTTTTAATGTTAGAAAATTAATATTTTTTCAGTCCGCATCGCGCCATGGCGCAGAAAAGTCACGCCATAGCGTGAAAAGTTTTGTCTCGATTCTCAAATTTTTACCAGTTCACGCCATGGCGCAGGAAAAATCACGCCATAGTCTGAAAAGTTCTGCCTCCAGTTTTCAGCGCGCAGTTATCCTGAAAAATTCATATCTTAAGTTCTAGCCATCGGATTGACCTAAAATTTGGACAGCAGCTTCAAAACATCTTGAAATATATTCTGAACGGTGGAGATTAGATTTGGAACTATATATAATTAAATATGATTTTTCTACCAAAGCTGCTCCATAATTCATACTTCAAAAATCCACTTTCCTACAAAATCAACACGAGGAGTGAAATACACACACATGCACTTAAAACACATAAAAATACATAAAATAAAATGAATGCACACAAAATAAACATAAAAATAACAAGAAATAATGCACACAAAATGCACTTATCACCATCGTCAGACCAATGATGGCGACGACCCCAAAATCTAGGCACAACTTTGCTACGATCCCGAAAATGCTTCGTTATCGCCCGATCCTTGAGATGACATCAAGAAACCCTAAAATAATGGATTGAGATGAGAGAGGATTTTTGGAATTCACATTTAAGAATGGAACCCTCAACACATATTTATAGATGGAGTTCGGACCTTCCAATCTGGTGTTAGAACGTTCTGATCGGCGTTCGGGGCTTCTGATCATTAAATAGAGCTTCTGATCTCTGCCCACTGAACGTGTTTCTTGTGATTGGACAATTCATGCTGTCGGTGGAGTTCGAACGTTCTGAACTTGGGGTTTGGAGCTTCCAAACTCGTCCCTGTCTAATCACTAATCAAAAAACCCATAACTATCTGTTGGGGGGAGACCGGACCTTCCAATCTATAGTTCGGAACTTCAAAACTGATCGGTGCATCAGAACTACACCCTTTCTTCCGATCTGCACTTCGGAGCGTCCGAATTACCCAGACCCCTGGGGTATTCTGGACCATTTCCGAACGTCCTGGATCCGATTTCTACTTATTTTTCTCAATTGAGGATTCCATAATCATGCTTTGACCATTTAAATATGTTTATGTAGTTTAATTAGTTACACATGAATCGGGTTACTATATTGAGCATGAGTTTCCTTGTTGATCTAGTTACCCAGTTCACGTCATATGCATGCACTTATAGATTTGTAAACTCAATTTTATGTATTGGGCTTTAGCGCTCATGTCCTTCTTTTAATCTTGGACATCCCATTTTACGGGGCTGCAGGTCTCAGGTTGGATGATGCTGGAAGGAGTCGTCCTTCTGACGAGGATAAGTGAAACCTGATGTTCCAAGTTTGGTTCTTTTGTTTCATTTGGGCTGTTTAGTATGATATACTCTTAGATTTGGTTTTATTATAAAATACTGTTGGTTTGAGGTTTGATACTATTGATTATTCCGATGTCTATCTGTTTATGTTTATTGAAGTTAATTGCATGTTCAAGAATCTGATTAGTAGGTGATTATATAGTGGGTCACTACATTTATAGTATCAGAGCATGCATGAGATTTTGGGATGTAGAAAGTTGCTTTTATTTGATTATCATTGTGTCTTGTAGATGGAAAGACAAGATTATGAGAGCAACCACGACAGTGTGGGTCGATGAGGTGATGATGATGGTCGTGATCGCTACAGAGTGCATCAAAACCATCCCCACAAAGGTCGTCGTTGCTTCGACATGCATAGGTTCTTTCAGATGGAACCCAAGACACTGGTAGGAAGAGAGTTAGCTGAGGTGACAGAGGATTGGTTGGAGAAAATTGTAGTGACCCACTCTGAGATCACTTACTAATCATACTTAGGCATTCATTTAAAACTTAAAACAAAAGAATCAATAAACAACGAAAATAAACCGATACAACCAAACAACTGACGGAATATAACCGACCTTTAAAACCAACGCTGAAACATTGTTTATACATCCCCATCGAAGAAATTACTGAAAAAAAACATCCTCAAACCGAAACCTGATACCAGATGCAATGCCAACACCTAGACTACTTGTAACGCCCAGATATTTCATAAATCCACTCACGAGTATTAAAAGAGTTTTAAATTAATTTTAAGTTATTTTGTTTTATTTATTTATGATTTAAAAGTTGTGTATAATTAAATGATTTTATGTGATATATTCATGATTTAAATGTTAGTTTAAAAGGTTTCTTGATACTTAGTTTGAGTGAGATTTAATGATTCAATACTAAGTTTTGGGATGTTACAATATATGTTTAAATGTTGTGTAAAATGATTTAATTTTATGTAATTTACCTGATGTTTAATGGTTTCAAGTTAGTTTTAATGTGTTTCAGGCATGAGTTTAATCCTCGTGATAAAGTAATCGAGACTAACCTACGAACGGGGATTGAAGATTTTAAAGAGGTATACGAACATTAAATAGGTTTTAATTAAAAATTTTATGTTTTAAAAATGTTTTTTTATTGTGCAAATTATCCAGTATGAGTAACAAGTAAGAGTATCATCTCAAAAATATTGATATATGAAAAATTTATCCCAATCAAAATTATTTAGTTAATTAAAATGAGAAGTGAATAAATTAATAAAATAAATTCAAGAAAATAAAATAAAAGAAAAGAAATGGATTAAACAAAGGAAATATAAATAAATCAAATGAAAATAATAAATAAACAATTGCTATGATTTCGGTTCACGTACCGCTTAATCATTTCTACTGATACAATTTCAATTATCATGTCATTCTATTGACGAAATTCTATAATCTATAAATATACTCTGACGAATTATATTAAACTAATTTAACACAATATAGTAACCAAGGGTCCTTACCCTATTTAACAATTGGAATCACATTAAAAAATCGTGAAATCCTATAACTTTTGATTTTTGGTCTATGACTATCAACAAGTATCCAACCTCATATATCTATGCAAGTTGTAAATCTGTAGATTACGTTTTTCTATCAGGTTATAAGATACACAGTCGGCCTTAAGTATAACACATAAAATCACTTCAAAGTTTATTATGCTCCAAAGATGCAATAAACACAATAACATCATCAAGTATACTTAAGAATAAAAATCAATCTTCAATAACAAATCAAAACATAATTTTTTAAGGTAAGATCCCCTAAATCCCAACAAATAAAGAAGAGAAAAGAAAAGTAGAAAAAAATGTTTGCGGTTCTTGTTCCTTCTTGAGTTCTTCATGTCTCGTCCCTTTCTCCCACGCCTGATGGGTCGTGTCTGGTAGCTGCTAAAAGTCCCCTCAAAATTCAAGTCTCGATTTACTTATATCATCTAAGATTTCAAAATTCCTTTCCTTCCTTTTTTCTTTCTACACAAATATTTCCTTTATCAATTCACGTGTCGCGTCTAGGCTGCATTTTTTTCCCGCTGAGGCGCTTGATTTTCTATCTCCATATCTTTCAAAGTTTTCTAATTCCCCCTAGAGACGAATTCCCACCGAGACTGAAAATTTTTCCCATCTAGTCATGTGCTCTTTTTTTTTTCCGGCTTTATTATTTTCTAGAGAATCATCTTGGGGCCTTAATTAATTTTATGCAATCCTAGCACAAATTGTTTTGCCGAAGCATGTATTCAACCACTTCCAAATCTTGTCTTTTGCCACTTTTACCTATAAATACATATTCAAATGAGTAGTGACAAAAAGGGTACAAACATAAAATATAAGTGAAAACGGAATAGACACAACATAAACTATGCAATAATGAACTCAAAATGGCACACTTAGACATGCGAAATCGAAACATATATCATTTCAGATTTCATATGGAGTCTTATTATGCATCTTATTTATCATATATATGTTCTGAGTATAGCATCCTATGTTCATTGCTTTTGCCAAAAAAAATTGAGTTATCCCAAAATCATCCATCATTTTTCGAGCTGCTTCTTTCAAAATCTGATTCCTTCTCTCAAAAATACCAATTTTCTTTGATTATATAGAAAGCGAGAACACATTATGGATTCATTGAACAAAATGATAGGATGAGAGGGTTTTGTTTGTATATCCAGTTCCTCTATCACTTACTCTATCTATAACAATGGATATTTCTCATTTCAAAGACATTTTAAAACTTTGACTAGCTGGACACTTGTATGGTCTTTGTATGGTATAAAAATTACCCAAGTACACCTGGAATAGTTGGTAGCGCTCAGTGGTGTCGCGTCCAAATTAACCCAACTCAGATTAACTAAATAAACATGTAGTAGCGAGAGTAGGGATCGTTCCCATGAGAAAAGTGAAATTTATTTGTGTTCTTAAAAATACCGAAGATAAATAAAAGGGGATTTGGAAAATCAATTAACATGCAATATTAAATTAAACTAGAGAAATCAATTAAAAAAAAGTCTTGGTATCGGTCGACTACACCCTTGAAATCATTCACTCGATCATCGATTCTCTAAAAATAATTAATTCTCATTGAATATTCAGCATTGAAAATCTAATTCCTGTTCTACCTTAATCTTAGTTAATTAGACATCAGCGTCCTAGATTAACCCTTACCAATAAATAAACCCAAATACCAGCAATCTAGATTTAAATCTAAGGTAGAATTCATATGAGTGAAATTGATGAATCTAGACAACACATTTACCAACGGATGTATTTAGCCTAGTCAATTGTTGTTCCTACGATTTAAAAAAATTCAACATCAGAAAATATTAAACGCAGTTGCTTCACAAATTAGATTAATCAAACAATTACGGATTTGAATTCTAATTTAGCGATAGATTGTACGAAAGAATTATGAGGTGATCAATCCAATAATCAAACACACAAGCATGAAATAAATCAGAACAACTCTTAAAACTCGATAAAAATCAAACATTGAAAATCAAAATCTCAAAAAGTAAATAAAACCAAGGGTTTCGTCTTCCTTAACCAAGTACAAAAACTAAAATCAATGGTTTCGTCTTCCTTAACCAAGTACAAAAACTAAATAAATTAAAACTAAGAACAAGAAAGATAAAACCTAGCCGCCAGATGTTTCTTCTCTCTCGCCGTCCAAAATATATTCATAATGATTCCTAAGACTCTAGAATTCGATATATCTATTTTAATTATGTCTAGAGTCCTTAAAAATAAAAATTCTTAATTTACAGATTTTTCCCGAACAGCCCGTCTCGCTCGATCGGTAAAGATTGACCGATCTAGCGAGCATATTTTCCCAATCCTACTGTTTTCCAATTCCTTGGCACTGCTCGATCGGTAGGATCTTGCAGAACGAGCGGGAATCTCTTGCTTCAATTTTCTGTACGCATCACAGCAGCGCAAACAAGTACGAATCAAGCGCAAATGCGCATACAACTTCTTCAACTGCGCTCATGTTGTGCAAACAAGTTGTGCGTTTGCACAAGAATTTGTGCAAACTATTAGTGCAAGAAATAATAATTAAGCGCAAACATTTAGTGCGTTTGCACAACTTTTTTTGAAAACAAGTAGTGCGTTTGCACAACTCCTTGTGCAAACAATATCTTTCTCTTCCCAAGCGCAAACAAGTAGTGCGTTTGAACAACAAGTTGTGCAAACGACAATCAATCAAGCCCAAACGCTCTTCCAACTTCTGTTCTGCGCATCATCCTTCCTTCTTCAAGACTTTTTTTTTTTCCAGTAAAATGCTACGTACTATACAATAAATCCGGGAGTATGTTATGCAGACAAGATAAATAAAATAAAAACAAAATGCTAAATTACAACATATAAATGCATGCAAAATAACAACAAAACGATATTAAAATAAGCAACACAAACATGACTATCAAATACCCCACACTTAATCCTTGCTCGCCCTCGAGCAAGTATGCAAAATCAAAATGAAAATTATAAATTCGTTTACGTAAAATCGTATGCATAATTAGGGAATTAATTATTTTAAAAATAAATTAAAGTGGTTAAATGATATTTTTATGAGAATTATGTGGCATTTTTATATGTTTTAAATTTAAGTATGACATTTAACCCACTTATTTTTAGAGTTATGAATTTTCTTAAGGAAAAGTTGATTTACGAGCACGTAGACAGGATAGTGGACGAACAAGGTAAAAGTTTTTTTTTTATCGAAATTTATGTCTAAGGTTTTCTAAAGTCCAAAATAATTATTTTGAGACTTAACTTATAGGAAAGTTTGAGTTATATATATATATATATATAAGTAAAAGCTTATTTTTCACCTAGTTAGGTCATTTTAAGGGCTTTTAGAGTACTTTTAAAAATAAGCCTCTATTTATTACAAAAATTGGGGAGAATTTAATGTCCAAATTTAGTGTTAGTATTGGGCTACTGATTTTAAGCCTTAATAGCTAATTTATTTGGAATCCCAAAGCCCATTACTTATACAAACAAATACTTAGACATAATTTCATTTCCCCTTCACCCTCATATTTTCGAAATCTTGGAGAGCAAGTTTAGGGGTGTGGCCGCCCCTCTCACACACTTGCTCACACCACACGAAATCTTGAAGGAAATTCAAGAGGATTGGAGTTATGTTCGTCCCGCACTACGAGCTACGCACCCGTGTTAGATTTTCTTGAGCTAAGACATGTTTTATTCATCTTTTATCACCCATTTAAATCCTATATACTCTGTTTTTTAATGAAAAATCTGTGGTTGCATTTGAATGTAGATTAGAACTCAAGATTTCATGGTTCATGCATCATTGTTCATGTTTTGCACATGGTGGCTTGATTTTGTCCATTTTCTGTTTATGGCTGGTTTGAGGGGGCTTCCCCATGGACTAGTGGTCAAGTGAGGTCCCTTAGGGTTGGGTTACATGAGGGGTCCAACCCTGGTGTGGTCGGGCAAGTGCTGTGCACAGGTGGTGGTCGGGCCATGCGCAGGTCATGGAGAAAGGGCCACGGCCGAGCCATGCCTTGCATGGTTCAGGGCATGGCCGGGTCTAGGAGGTCCAACAGGATGCTGGGGTGGTCTTGCTGATGGGACTCCGGCCAGTGGTGGCCAGAGCAGGATTTTTGAAGGGTTAAGTGGCGGGTTGTGCGGGTGTCTAAGTTAATGGGTTAGGGTTTAGATGGTTCGGGCAGTTCGGGTGTAACGCCCAAAATTTGTCTTAATTGAGTTTACTTGCGATTATCGGAGATTTTATAATTCGAGGATCTATTTGATTTTGATCAGGGGATATTTTGAAATTTTTGGAATTTTCAGGTACTAAAGTGCAAAAATGGGATATTTTGACTAAGTCTTATATTTAATTTAATTTCATGACTTGATTTCTTCCTTAATTCCTTCTTCTTCTTCCAAACGTAATTCCTACATAGAAGCTCAAGGAATGTTTCTCCAAGCCTTTGATTCTCCGGGTTTGTTCGATCCGTCCGGTTGAAATTAAATCAGAGGTTATATTTGCGATCACAGCATTGAGAGCTCCGTCCTGAAGTAAGTTTCTTTGATTTCTACGAAGCTTCATTTTTTTGGACGTTGCTAGAATCAGTTGATTTTTGGAGATATCGTGTATGAGCTAGAATGCACTGTTTATTCTCAGTCAGATCGGAAAAAGAACGTCGTTCGGAATTGTTATGAATTTTCTTGTGATTTTTGAAAATGGGGATTTGAGATTTGGTTGATTTGAGTTGTTTTTTTGAGATTCGAGTTGTATGAGTTGAATAAGATATTATTTTGCTGTCTGTGATTTTCGGATAGTCGATTTATAGTCATTATGCCGCCAGTTTGAGATTTTAGATTTTGGGGAGATTGTTGTGAGTTTTGGATTGGTTTTGGATTTATTGAAGTTGATGTTCTTAATTATCTCTTTTCAGACTTGTTTGAACATCGTTGGACTCAGAGTTCTTAGAGTTTGAATCATCAAAGAGTCGATCGAGGTTTGGTATCAAGTTTACCTTTTTCGTTGAATTGATTTTCGTTTGGATTGTGTTGGGAATTCTTGTCTTTGTAGCAATCCAGTTTGGAGCGACATTTGTATCGAGAAAGGTATAAGACGACATTGGATGGAATTGGACGATTAACTCGAATCCGGATTGATTCGAGTGTCCTAGAAAAATCACATACTTGCATGTATATGTGAATTACTTGAATTACATGATTGAATGTTTTAGTTTTTCACATGCATTCATATTGAACCAAACGTTTTGTTTCATTTGAATTCGACGATCTAGATTATAGTCAAGTGGCACTGGTAGGCGATTTACTAGAGTGACCGATCAACTCTCTATTGAATGCTCCGGAGTCTGGAGGATTGAAGTATACATCGTCCACCTCGAAAGGGAAAGTCGGTGTGATTGTTATGATATTTCAACCTCGGTATCCCAACCAAATAATCGAGGAACCTATTTACCTTTTGATTATCCGGATTTATAATCTAGACTTTTGAATTCATGCATTCATTTACTCTCATTTTGAATATCTGGAAGTTGATGTATTTCATTTTTGAGATGCCTATTTGATATAGCATGCTTTTCTTTTTTACTGGGAATCGTATTCTCACCGGATTTATCCAGCTGTTGTCTTGTCTTTGTATGTGTTCTTGGCAACAGGTGGGACCGGTTTGAGTCAGAGGCTACATGACTAGACTTGGATTTGGACGATAGAAGTGAGGGCTTGGTTTAGAGTCAAACTTTGTATTCGAACTCCTTCGAGTTGTATTTTGTTTTGAAGAACATAGAATAGATGCATGTTCTACTTATCGACGATTTGTACAACCTTAGAAATTCATGTATTGTATGTTTTAGATTGATGTTTTTAATGCATGTTGTATACTGGAGAATAGAGCATTTGGAGTTGGAGGAATGAATTAGAGCAGTTCTGGATTTTTGGTCCAGAATTGGTCTCGCTCGAGCGGAGGAGTTGTACCGCTCGAGCGAGGAGCTCTTTAATTTTTTGAGCTAGAGTTCTGCTCGCTCGAGCGGGCGTTTCTTGCCGCTCGAGCGAGAGATCCCCAGGATTCGGGACAGGGTTTTACTCGCTCGAGCGGGCAATTTCCACCGCTCGAGCGAGGCACTGTTCACAAGAAATAAATTATTATTATTATTATTCTTAATCTTGGCTCTTGTATGCTTTTATATTGGTTTATTATAGTTTAGATTATTGGAACCGAGGTCCTCGCATTAAGTTGTATCAGAGAGATAAGATCTTGGACTTAATTTAGAAGTGAGCGGGGTAGATCGAGTCCTCATGGATTGAACTCTCGCATGTGATTGAATTATTTAAATGATTATCTAAATTTCATGCGAGCATGCTTTATTACTCGGAAATTATTTGAATTACATGAGTATCTGATTTAAATTATAAAGCATGGTTAATTGATATAAGTTGTGAAGCATGAATTACTTGAGATATTAACTGTATTATTCCTGTTTAAATCCGGATTCCATCGAATTTCTGGAGTAATCAGAGCAGAGGTTTTTGGACACCTAATATTTGAAGATTGAGGTATTTGTGTCCTAATTCTCTTGAGTATCGGATTTGTCCCCTGGAAGAATTTTTTAGCAGGAACCTACCAGCATTGAACCCCGATTGGATAGAGTAATGCTGAGACTGATTAGATAGACGCCACTTCGATCATGATGGAATATTTACTGTTGAGGATTCAGTCTTTTAACCCATCGACTCTGAAGAGTACTGAGAATGTCGTTGAATGTGTAAGCTGATTAGAAGCAAGCGAGCAGATGTTTTGATTTTTGGGGATACACCGATGACCGTCGAATTAGGTTTGGAATGTACCAACTTTAGGAGTTTGTTTAAGTTGGTGGATTTCAAAATAAAGAGTTAGAGAATCAAGACATCATTTTCAGCCGAAGAGAAAGCAATTCAAGAAGTCGGGGAGAAGTTCTTTTAACTCTAGCGGATCGAAACAGTTTGGTTCAGGACAAAGTTCTGAATTTTTCGGAATGTTTTGCAACAACTGTGGAGGTCGACACCTCACTGAGCATTGTGTGGGAATTTACGGTAGTTTCATCTCTTGAATTGATAGGAATAAGTTTGAACTGGTCAGTATGGTACTTAGGTTATCGGATTTTGATTTTATTAACCGTTGAGCTGTTTAACCAAGTACAGGGCAACTGAGGAATGTGTTCAGAAGGTTGTCAGGTTCAGATATGAATCATTAGACGAGTGGAAATCCTCCAGTAAGATTTCTTGATTCGTAGATTCTGTTAATATTTGTTCTGTTGAATGACAGTTTATTTTAGAAATGTGCGGAGGAATTTGAGATGTTTTCAGTTGATGTCCTGAATTGTTAACCCGATCTGGTTGATACACCAGTGGTTATAGAATTACAGATGATGATATAGCAGGATGAGCTTCCAGTTTGGATTCCGATTCGTCAGATTGATTTCAGCTTAGAATTGAGATCAGAATATCATCTTCCTAAGACCGGACTCAGAACGAGGTATGGTCGCTTGAATTTTTTCTTACCGTTTGATTTTGCGAACGTTCCTTCAGAGATATTTAGAAGGATTCATGATTCTTCGTATCGATGAATTTCTTATCCTTTTGAAGAGTCGTACCGATCTTTTAGATTCTTTGAGAGTTGTTGCAGATTTGCGTGCCGAGCAGTTACTTGTTTTTTTATCGACGTTTGAATTCTGAATAGATCGAGTTGTCTTTCCTCGATCATATTATCTGAAGGTGTAATTTCTGTTGATCACCTCAAGACTGGAGCCTATATGAATTGATCTAGATTGACGTCTTTACCTGTGATTTGAAGATTTATGAGTTCTATCCCTGATTTGTCGAGGAATTCTTATCGTTTGTGAAGCCGATTTCTCAGCATAATATGTTCTTCTGTCTGGACTTAATCTTATGAGACCAGTTCTTATTAATTTGAAGAAGAGATTGTTCAGCGCTTCTGTATCCTTTATTCCTTTATTCCTTTATGTACTGATGATATTGCAGTACATTGAATTCTTCTTATTGAGATTTGAGGTATATTATTGTTCAAAAGAATCACTTATAACATGAGCATCGAGACAGATGAAGACGCTCGAGACTCAATGTCTGATTTTGGATTTTTAGCTCGCAGTGATCTTATTGATTAGAAAATCTGGTATCTATTTTCTTATGAGGATATTTCCGTAATCTTCGTGGTCTTGGAAGTTGGAGTAATTGATTCGCAGTCTGAACTGACTATGAGAAAGAGAAGATGATTAGTTACTGAGGAATTTCTGATTGGGAATCCTTTCTATCCGGAGTAATTGAATGCAGCAGCTGTTGCTCTGAGCCGAAAGATCTGTTCTTATTTTATCTACTATCGGCATTCCCCTTGATTGATGAATGATGTACTTCCGATTTATAATTTGAAGTAGATAGGAGGTCTATCAGGATTTTGCATTCGAGCCGAATCAGAATTGATTGAGAAGATCAAGATCGTTCAGATATTTGATTCAAATTTTCAAAGTTCGGTGAAGAAAGTCAGAAATGAACCAGTCAGAGATTCAGGTTGGTGTCGATTCTCTATTTGAGATTGAGCATATTGTTGTGCTAGATGTTTTTGATAGTGACAGTGTATCTTGAGATTGGCACAATGTAGTCTATTTTGTGCTCTTCCAGATGACCGAAAGATGTTTGATGATTTGAGGAATCAGATGGGATAAAAGTAGATGAAGAACGATGTTTGAAGTATGTTTTTTCGATGTTCTTATTCTGTCTGCAGTTGATAGCAGAGATAAAACAACCCGAGGATATTTTGTACAGTTTATTATGGTTTAGAATGGGTGTAGTGACCCTTACCTGGATCACCTACTAAACAGAACTTAGACATGCAATTAACTTAATTAAATAGATATCAGAATAAAACTGCGGAAACCATAGACATTATACAATCCCAAGTAAAGGAATCTTTAAATACCCAAATATTATACAACCAGATCGAGCAGCTGTATCAATCCAAATAACAATTGAATAAAACCTAGGCGAAGCTCCAGCTGGCCAACCACTACCTAGCCCCTCTTGGATCCACCCGCCTCGTCCAATCGCAAACCTGCCCCATGAAATAGGGTGTCCAGAAACACAGAGTACGAGACGTGAGCATAAAACGCTCAGTACGAGAGTATGAGTATACATGCATGCAAAGTGAACTCCCTATAAACTCGAGGTCAAGGATCAGATAACAGAGATAGACCGGGCCCTGGTATGTAGCATGCTGTGCCGTCGCTTCAGGAGGTGGCTCCCATACCATAATACCAGTGGATTTACCGAACCCAAAGCCATGGAAGTCCATCCACTAACAGGATAGGGTACAACCCTACTAATAGACATCTCGAAGGAGATAGCTCAATATGAAAATGAATGCAGCATAAATCATGACATATAAATCATGCAGTCACATAATACATGCATACTCAGTCAGGATATCTTGAACAGTACTTTCATACCTCAAATCAGTGCAAGCTCTACCAACTCTAGGTCCACGCCTATAGTCTGCTCTACACTACCAAATGATACTACTATCATTATAGTGCTCTAAAAGTCTTAACTAAGCTATTGCATACTCCTAAATATTTATAGGAAGCACAAGATATACCTTCGTCCGTCGTTAGCCCTTTGATGTCGATGCCTCCAGAACTTGGGCACAACTCCGCTACGACTATCGAACGCCTCGCCAACCCTCGGGTCAAGCCTATGAAGACTAGAACTACTCAAATATGCCTGGAATAAAGAGGGATTCTCGGAATTTGCAAATGAAAGTGAAGCCTTGGCCTTCTATTTATAGACATCGATCGGAACCTCCGATCCTCGATCGAAACTTCCGATCTTTGATCGGAACGTCCGATCCTGCCATCGGAGCTTTCGAAGATCCTTATCTACCACGTGTCAAAATATCACTGGTTGACTTTGGATAGGGGCGATCGGAGCTTCCTATCCTGATCGGAGCTTCCGATCCTGCAACACGTCATTCCTGACGTAATACCATCGGAGCTTCCGATCTTGTATCGGAGCTTCCGATCTCGATCGGAAAGTCCGATCCTGCATCGGAGCTTCCGATCCGTCCGGTACCCAATCTATTTAATTAGTGTTGATTAATCCCTTAATCACTGATTTTGGTTACGAGCTACTACATTCTCCCCCACTTAAGATATTTCGTCCTCGAAATCAGATCTTAAGTACCGAATGTAATACAGAAATCAGAAACATTCTTTATTCAAATCAAACGTTTATAGAGTTTGCAACTGAATACAACTATAAGAATGAAATCAAAACAACTTAGGATGGTCTTCACGCATCTTGTCCTCAAGCTCTCAAGTAGCTTCCTCAGTGCCTCGGCGCTGCCACTGAATTAAAACCAAAGGAATGACTTTGTTCCATAAAACCTTATCCTTATGATCCAGGATACGAATAGGTTTCTCAACATAGGTCAAATCCTTGCTCACCTGAACCTCAGACCGCTGCAGAATATGGGACTCATCCGCCACATATCGTCGCAACAGAGATACGTGGAACACGTTGTGAATACTGGAAAGATGCGGTGGCAAAGCTAGTCGATAAGCCAAATCGCCAATGCTCTCCAAGATCCCAAACGGACCGATAAACCTGGGAGACAACTTGCCCTTAAGGCCAAATCTGAGAATTTTGCGAAAAGGTGACACTCTCAGAAACACTTTCTCCCCGACATCGAACTGCAAAGGCCTACGCTTGATGTTAGCATAGCTGGCCTGACGATCCTGTGCAGTCTTAATCCGTTTCTTGATCTGATCAACAATGTCTACCGCCTGCTGGATAAACTCCGGTCCCTCAGCCTGTCTCTCCCCCACTTCTTCCCAGAAGAGTGGAGTACGACAACGTCATCCGTACAACTCCTCAAAAGGTTCCATCCCAATGCTAGTATGATAGCTGTTGTTGTACGCAAACTCGATCAATGGCAAATGATCCTGCCAGGCTGAACCAAAATCCATGACGCATGCTCTAAGCATATCCTCCAAAGTACGGATAGTGCGCTCTGACTGACCATCAGTCTCCGTATGATAGGCAGTACTCAAACTGAGATTAGTACCCATCGCACGCTAAACACTCCCCCAGAATCTAGAAGTAAACCTGGGGTCCCGATCGCTGACAATGCTCACAGGAACTCCATGAAGTCGAACGATCTCCTGAATGTACAACCGAGCCATATGATCCACATTGTACTCCCAGATATAGGCAATGAAATGCGCTGACTTGGTGAGTCGGTCCACCACAACCCAGATAGCATCACAGTTCCTCGGGGATACCGGCAAATGGGTCACAAAGTCCATTGTGATAAACTCCCATTTCCACTCAGGAATAGGCAGACTGTGAAGAAAACCTCCAGGTCGTCGGTGCTCTGCCTTGACTTGTTGACGCACCAAACATCTCGAAACAAACTGATAAACACTACGTTTCATTCCCTTCCACCAGAAATGAGTACGTAGATCCTTGTACATCTTGTTGCTCCCAGGATAAATACTCAACTTAGTGCGATGCGCCTTAGACAAAATCTCCTCTCGCAACTCTACATCCTGCGGAATCACAAGCCTACCAGACAAACACAGAAAGCCATCTGACTGATAATGAAATCCAGATGAGCTACCCTCGTTAGCTATACGAGCTAAACGCTGGGTCTTCGAATCAGACATCTGAGCATCTCGAATCCACGAATACAACGCTGGCTTAGATAATATCGCAAATATCTGGATACTTTGCATACCTTTCTTATGCTTGAAAGTATATCCTAAAGTACAACAGTCATTGATCGCACTAGACATCGAACAAGTCTGAAGTGCGGATAATCGCACCTTGCGACTCAATGCATCAGCGGTGAGATTAGCAGCTCCCGGATGGTACTTAATCTCGTAATCATAGTCCTTAAGCAAGTCCATCCAACGTCTCTGCCTCATGTTCAACTCCGCCTGAGTGAACAAATACTTGAGACTCTTATGGTCGGTGAAGATCTCAAATTTCTCGCCATACAGATAATGACGCCAGATCTTCAAAGCGAACACAATGGCTTCCAATTCCAAATCATGGACTGGGTAGTTTTCCTCATGAAGCTTCAGCTGTCTAGAAGCGTATGCGATCACATGCCCATTCTGAGTCAGGACACAACCTAACCCCTGAAGAGAAGCATCAGTGCCAGATCCTGACGGTAGTGCCAACACCGACGCAGAAGTCAACCGCCGTCGAAGCTCACAGAAGTTCTCCTCACACTCGGAGGACCACTCAAAATCCACACCCTTGCGGTAAGCTGCGTCAAAGGTCGAGCTAGCTGAGAGAAATTCAAAATGAAGCGACGATAATATCTTGCTAGACCCAGAAAGCTACGGATCTCAGCAACCGTCCTCGATCGCGACCAATTAGGCACCGCCTCAATCTTGCTTGGATCAACAGATATACCCTCCCTGGATATGATATGGCCAAGAAAGACCACTCGATCCATCCAAAACTCACACTTGCTCAGCTTGGCGTACAACTACTCATCCCAAAGAGTCTGCAGTACCAACCGCAAGTGAGATATATGCTCTTCCGTATTACGCGAATACACCAAGATGTTGTCAATGAAGACCACGACAAACTTGTCCAAATACTCCCTGAAGACACGGTTCATCAAATCCATAAATATAGCCGGCGCATTAGTCAAACAAAATGGCATCACTAGAAACTCGTAATGCCCATAGCGAGTACGGAATGCAGTCTTGGCTACGTCCTGATCTCGGACTCTCAACTGATGATACCCAGATCTAAAGTCAATCTTGGAGTAAACTGAAGTGCCCTGCAGTTGATCAAACAAGTCATCAATACGAGGCAAATGATACTTGTTCTTCACAGTGACTCGATTCAGCTGCCGATAATCAATGCACAGCCGCATCGACCCATCCGTGTTCTTTACAAAAAGAACAGGAGCTCCCCAAGGAGATACACTAGGACGAATGCACCCCTTGTCCAAAAGATCCTGTGGCTGATTCTTCAACTCACGCATCTCTGACGAAGCCAGACGATACGGTGCTCGAGAAATAGGCGAAGTACCCGGCATAAACTCTATGCCAAACTCGACTTCCCTAACAGGAGGAAAACCCAAAATCTCATCAAGAAATACATTTGGGAATTCATCCACAATAGGAATACTCTCTATCCTAATGCTCTCAGCGGACAAATCAACTGCATAGATAAGGTAGTCTTCCCCGCCAGACTCTAGAGCTTGACAGGCTCTCAAAGCTGATACCAAAGGTATCGGGGGTCGCGCTCCCTCTCCATAAAAAAACCAGCTATCAATCCCCTCCGGATGAAAGCATACTAATCTCTGGTAGCAGTCCACTGAAGCTCGATAGGTAGTCAACATATCTATTCCCAGAATGCAATCAAAGTTGTCCATCACAAGAACTATGAGATTCGCTAACAGAATGTTCCCCTCGAACTCTAAAGGGAAACCCATCACTAGACGCTGAGCCAAAGAAGATTGGCCCGTCGGAGTAGAAACAGACATCACTACGTCTAGTGCAATGCATGGTAACTTATGCCTCTTAACAAAACGTGCAGAAATGAAGGAATGAGATGCACCAGTGTCAATAAGTACAAGAACAGGTATAATAAAGCAAAAATGTACCTGCGATGACTTTCTCATTCTCCTCCACTGCCTGATCATGTCTCAGGGCAAACACCTGGCCAGAAGCTCGTGGCCTCAAATGAGAACTCCCAGCAGGCTGTCCCTGCGACCTCTGCTGAATGGTGGCCTGAGAACCAGATTCTGAACAAGAACCAGAACCAGAACCGCCTCCCCCAGATAGTGAACAATCCCTCCGGATATGACCAGTCTCTCCACAACGAAAACAAGCTCCAGAAGCTCTACGGCACTTGTCGGATGGATGGTTCTTCCCACAGTGATCATACTTGTCCTTCTTTCTGAAACGGACAACACCAGCAGAGCCAGAGGAAGAAGAAGTAGATCCAGACTTTTTGAAAGATTGGGCACGGGGACCCAAAGAACTAGCAGGTCTCGACTGAGAAAAAGACCTGTTTCGCCGAATGCTGTCCTCTGCCTGGTGACAACAGCTCACCAAAACCTCGTAGGACATGTCGTTGCCGACCGCCACACGCTCGTGGATCTCAGGGTTAAGGCCCTGAAGGAACAGATTATACTTCATCCCAGAGCTGTCTGCAATCTTGGGGCAATAGGATAGCAGATCAAAAAACTTCTGCTAATACTCGTCAATAGACATGGCTCCCTGTCGCAGACTCAGTAGCTCGCCCGCCTTCGACTGACAGAGTGCAGGAGGAAAATACAGCTTCTGAAAAGCTGTGCGGAACTCGGCCCAGGTGGCCACTCCTCTCGCCGCAACAAAAGGTGCAGAAGTAAACCTCCACCATCTGCGTGCACGTCCATCCAGAAGATAACCAAGGGTCTCCATCTTCTGCTCCTCGGTGCATTGGAAAGTCTAAAAATTCGTCTCCATGCGGTCTAACCAGTTCTCCGCATCCTCCAAAGACTCACCTCCAACCAAGGGCTTAAGCCCCATTTGCAAGAATCGACGTACACTGAAATGGTCCTTATCTCGATGACGATGGCGGCATTCCCGATGAGGCTCCCGGTCGGCATCACCCCAACGCCCACCAATACTGCCATGAGAACTCTGGTCGTCACGATCTGCCATCTACAAAATTAACCTAACGGTTATCTTATGTAGAATCTAAATCCCAAGAATACTTTGCATGCTCTGATACCATAAATGTAGTGACCCTTACCTAGATCACCTACTAAACAGAACTTAGGCATGCAATTAACTTTATTAAACGGATATCAGAATAAAACTGCGGAAACCATAGACATTATACAATCCCAAGTAAAGGAATCTGTAAATATCCAAATATTATACAACCAGATCGAACAGATGTATCAATCCAAATAACAACAGAATAAAACCTAGGCGAAGCTCCAGCTGGCCAACCACTACCTAGCTCCTCTTGGATCCACCCGCCTCGTCCAATCGCAAACCTGCCCCATGGAATAGGGTGTCCAGAAACACAGAGTACGAGACGTGAGCATAAAACGCTCAGTACAAGAGTATGAGTATACATGCATGCAAAGTCAACTCCCTATAAACTCGAGGTCAAGGATCAGATAACAGAGACCGACCGGGCCCTGGTATGTAGCACGTTGTGCCATCGCTTCAAGAGGTGGCTCCCATACCATAATACCAGTGGATTTACCGGACCCAAAGCCATGGAAGTCCATCCACTAACAGGATAGGGTACAACCCTACTAATAGACATCTCGAAGGAGATAGCTCAATATGCAAATGAATGTAGCATAAATCATGACATACAAATCATGCAGTCACATAATACAGGCATACTCAGTCAGGATATCTCGAACAGTACTTTCGTTCCTCAAATCAGTGCAAGATCTACCAACTCTAGATCCACGCCTATAGTCTGCTCTACACTGCCAAATGATACTACTATCATTATAGTGCTCTAAAAGCCTTAACTAAGCTATTGCATACTCCTAAATATTTATAGGAAGCAAAATCTATACCTTCGTCCGTTGTTAGCCCTTTGATGTCGATGCCTCCAGAACTTGGGCACAACTCCGGTACGACCATCGAATGCCTCGCCAAACCCCGGGTCAAGCCTATGAAGACTAGAACTACTCAAATATTCCTGGAATAGAGAGGGATCGAAATTGGCAAATGAAAGTGAAGCCTCGGCCTTCTATTTATAGACCTTGATCGGAACCTCCGATCCTCGATCGGAACGTCCGATCCTGCCATCGGAGCTTTCGAAGATCCTTATCTGCCACGTGTCAAAATATCACTGGTTGACTTCAGATAGGGGCGATCGGAGCTTCCGATCCTGCCACACGTCATGCCTGACGTAATACCATCGGAGCTTTCGATCCTGCATCGGAGCTTCCGATCTCGATTGGAACGTCCGATCCTGCATCGGAGCTTCCGATCCGTCCGGTACCCAATCTATTTAATCAGTGTTGATTAATCCCTTAATCATTAATTTTGGTTACGGGTTACTACAATGGGATAGAGATCGTGTTTCGATGGATTCATCACGAGATTACTATGATCAGTCTGAGTTTGTGTTGCTATCCGAATATGATTGGACGATTGATGAAATCTGTTACTGTTTTTTGTACAATATGATCCTCAAACATGTTCAGATGATAGATATTCTATCAGAACCTTGTCAGATTGTTCGGTTTTCCAAATTTGGGTCATTTTCAGATAGAGATCCTTGATTTACTCTTCTTTTTTGGAATAGTTTTCAAAGATACTTTGTTATTCGATTACATCTTAGTACAGTTGTTATCCTCAGAATGACGGACAGTCAGAACAGACGATTTGGATTTAGAGGCTTTACCGAGCTGTGGTGCTGGGCCAACCCAATATCTGAATAGCTTGATTGGGCTAGGTGAGGGTGAGCGGTCCATGCCATATCTTAAGATAAATTAGTACCAAACCTGGTAAATCACGGTACCGATCCTGAAGGTCCATGGTTCGAGTGAGAGGAAGATATGAAACTCCCTGAACCCAGGGAAGAGAAGATATTGAGTATGGTGCTTGATTCTTACATTGGCTAACGAGTGTCGCTAACTCCTTTGAAGTTCTTGTACAACAATAGCTATCGAATGATTATCTTGATGGAACCTTGCAATGAGTTGTGCGAACAAAAATGAAAATCTCGTTTGAATTGAGATGATTTTTCTGAGTCACCTGATTTGGGACCAGATTTCGATTCAAGGTTGAATGGACAGATGAATATTTTCTGTCGAGAATGAAGACGACTTGGATTAGACATTCAAAGTATAAGAATGTTAAGATGTAGACTTTCGTATTTTGTTCAGAAAGATCGAATATTTTTGAAGATTTCGACTTCCATAGGATTTGTCGGATATGAGAAGAGAGAGAAATCGTCTCTGAGATTGATTGAATCTCACTAGAGTCTGGAGATGATAGGAAATCTTGCCTATAAACTTGTTTTGTTTTGTCTCTTTCTGGTCTTCATGAGGTGATTTCCGTCTTTCGTTGCGGATTATCGCCAGATCCGTGTTGCCAAATTACCCAGACCATACTTTCTTATGTTCTTTAACTGATGAGACCGGATTTGAGGAGATTCCGAATTGCTTGAGACTACTGATTCAGAGTTTCGACCTGAATTAGAAGCAACTCTGAACAAACCGATCCAGATTGTGTTAGTGCAGAGAGGCCATTAAGGATTTGAAGAAGAGATTTGGGGGATAGAGTCCGATTTGACAGCGTTTTCTGGACTTAATCTGAGAGATAAAATCTTTTCCAGTTTTGTATATTATCCCTTATCTTTTGAGATTGAACCATATCTAATTTCGAGGACAAAATCTATTCTTAGAGGGGGAGAATTGTAACGCTCCAAATTTGTCTTAATTGAGTTTATTTGAGATAATCAGAGATTATATAATTTGAGGATCGATTTGATTTTGATCAAGGGCTATTTTGCAATTTTTGGAATTTTCAGGGACTAAAATGCAAAAATAGGATATTCTGACTAAGTCTTATATTTAATTGCATGACTTTACTTCTTCCTTCATTCCTTATTCTTCTTCCAAACGTGATTCCTCCGTAGAAGCTCAAGGAACGTTTCTCGAAGCTTTTGATTCTCCGGGTTTGTTCGATCCGTCCGGTAGAAATTAAATCAGAGGTTATATTTGCGATCACAACATTGAGAGCTCCGTTTTGAAGTAAGTTTCTTTGATTTCTACGAAGCTTCATTTTTTTGGAATTTGTAGAATCATTTCATTTTCGGAGATATCGTGTATGAGCTAGCATGTATTGTTTATTCTCAGTCGGATCGGAAAAAGAACGTCGTTTGGAATTGTTATGAATTTTCTTGTGATTTTTGAAAATGAGAATTTGAGATTTGGTTGATTTGAGTTGTTTGATGAGATTGGAGTTGTATGAGTTGAATAAGATATTATTTTGTTGTTTATGATTTTTGGATAGTCGATTTATAGTCGTTATGCCGCCGGTTTGATATTTTAGATTTTGGGGGGATTGTTGTGAGTTTTGGATTGGTTTTGGATTGATTGATGTTTATGTTCTTAATTATCTCCTTTCATACTTGTTTGAACATCGTTGGACTCGGAGTTCTTAGAGTTTGAATCATCGAAGAGTTGATCGAGGTTTGGTATCGAGTTTACCTTTTTTGTTGAATTGAATTTCGTTTGGATTTTGATGGGAATTATTGTCTTTGTAGAAATCCAGTTTGAATAAACATTTGAATAGAGAAAGGTATAAGACGACATTGGATGGAATAGGACGATTAACTCTAATCCGGATTGATTCGAGTGTCCTAGAGAAATCACATACTTGCATGTCTATGTGAATTACTTGAATTACATGATTGGAAGTTTTATCTTTTCACATGCATTCATATTGAGCCGAACGTTTCGTTTCATTTGAATTAGATGATTTGGGGATTATAGTCGAGTGGCACTGGTAGGAGATTTACTACAGTGACCTATCAACTCTCTATTGAATGCTCCGAAGTCTGGAGGATTGAAATATACATCGTCCACCTCGAAAGGGGAAGTCGGTGTGATTGTTGTGATATTTCATCCTCGGGATCCCAACCAAAGAATCGAGGAACCGATTTACTTTTTGATTATCCGGATTGATAATCTAGAATTTTGAAGTTATGCATTCATTTACTCTCATTTTTAATATCTGAAAGTTGATGTATTTCATTTTTGAGATGCCTATTTGATATAGCATGTTTATCTCTTTTACTGGGAATTGTATTATCACCGGATTTATTCGATTGTTGTCTTGTCTTTGTATGTGTGCTTGGCAACAGGTGGGACAGGTTCGAGTCAGAGGCAGCATGACTAGACTGGGATTCGGACGATAGAAGTGAGGGCTTGGTTTAGAGTCGAACTTTGTATTCGAACTCCTTCGAGTTGTATTTTGTTTTGAAGAATATAGAATAGATGCATGTTCTACTTATCGACGATTTGTACAACCTTAGAACTTCATGTATTGTATGTTTTAGATTTATGTTTTTAATGCATGTTGTATACTGGAGAATCGAGCATTTGGAGTTGGAGGAATGAATTAGAGCAGTTCTTGATTTTTGGTAGGAGCTCCTTATTCTTTTGAGCCAGAGTTCTGCTCGCTCGAGCGGGCGTTTCTTGCCACTCGAGCGAGAGCTCTCCAGGATTTGGGACAGGGTTTTGCTCGCTCGAGCGGGCGATTTCCACCGCTCAAGCGAGGCACTGTTCACAAGAAATAAATTTTTTTGTTATTATTTTTAAGATTGGCTCTTGTATGCTTTTATATTGGTTTATTCTAGTTTAGATGATTGGAACCGAGGTCCTCACATCGGGCATGGCTCGAGCAGGGGCATTCAGATCGGGTCTAGATGGTATTTGGGTCTTTTCATATTGTTATGGGTTCGAGTTATTTTATTTCGGGCCCGGTAATTTAATTAGAATCCTAAGTGTTTGAATTAAAATGTTAATGTTCTTGAGTGATTAAATTGTTTTTTTGGGCTTAAGTTAGTAATTTTAGTGTGCCCATTAGCTTTTCATGGCCTTTGTGACCCATGAGAGCTATCGAACTATTTTATGTTGGGCCAGTTTAAGCGTTAATGGACAAGTCTAGATTATGGGCTTAAGTTAAGGGGGCAGCTACTCGAACGAGTCCGTGAAAAGTAAAATAGTCCGTAAATATATATTTAATATATATATATATATGTATATTTTTATATAAGTATGATTTTTATGAAAACTAAGTTAAATATATATTTACGGGAAAATTTTTAGGAAAATGATATTTTTTTAACCTCGTGATTCATGCATTTATTTTATGAAAGATTAAGGGCATGTAAAGAAAATATTTATGGGAAACTCATGGGTTCGGAATTCAGGATACCAGGCCCGATGACCTCTCCATTTATGTTTATGAGCTTACAGATCCACGTTTTAAGATATGTTGAGTGTAAGCATAAAGGCATAGGGGATCCACCTGTTATGGTTTGGTGAACCTCGTCGCCGCGTACGTTGGTTTTATAAATTGATCAATCGCTTATGTTAATGATCACACATCACTGAAATGACTCACACTAATGATTTTACGATCATTACATGTCGTATTTATGTTACGTATTAAGATTAAGATTATGATTATGATTATGATTAATTTTATGTTTAAGACTCAACATTATGCAAATGTTTTTACGAGCATGCATGCATACGATACCTCGTGATATTTTTGGGTAGAGCATGCTGAGCCTCTAGGCTCATTAGATTTAAATGGTTTGCTGGTGAGTTTGATGCTAGTATTGAGGATGTGGTCCCTAATGGAGGTGAGGACGTCTGAGCATCTGTGGTATCTAGCACCTGTGACCATTTCCAGTTTATGATGGGATTTTATTATGGGATTTTTATGCATTATGTTATTTCCGCACATGATTACTATATTTTTCATTGTTTTGAATGGTTTTGAGATTTTAGTCGTTGCATGGGATTGTCGTTGGACTATGGTTTTTCTTATTTACGTTATGAAACTTTCTTGCATGTGATTTTAGTTTGTTTGAGTATTTAAATATATTGTATGAAAACGACTATTTATTGTATATATTTTATGAAAAACTATTTTAATTATAGATACATATATGTATGGGCATATATGTAGTATCACTATTTCACAAAAAACATATTCAATTAAGGGTTGTCTCAGAGAAAGCTCGGTTAAGGAAGACCCCCGGCTCGAGAAAGAACTCTACTGCATTGTTGAAGTCAATAGGTTTCGAAGAGTTCAAGTGTCAAGATTGAAGAATCATACAAGATTCGAAGATCAAGCACACACTACATAGTTTATATTTTATTGTTAAGGATCGCATTATGCTAGGATATCAAAGTTGTTAACATTCTTTGTGTAAACTCAGTTAAAGAGTTGTAACCTATCAGTTGAAGACTGATTTGCATTGTAAAGTCTAGGAGTTTCAGTTGTAGGAAGTGAAATAAGTCCTAGCTGAGGTGGAGTGTTGAAAATATCTTGTAATACTCGAAGTCTTCTAGTGATATTTTTCCAAAGTGGAAGGAGTGACATAGGGACAGTTTAGTCTCCGAACATCCAGAAACATTTTCTTGTGTCTTTTACATTCAGCTTACCTATACTTCAAACTACCAATCCATACAACATAAGCGTTCTAATTTGTTTTTTGGCATATTTCCGTACAATTATTTGTTTTCTAGATATAATAAACAATCGAGAAAGAGAGAATTTAGTTTCCAACTCAACTAAATTCAGTTTACCTTCAGATAAATTTTATAAGTGTGTATTCGCCTCCTCCACACACTCTAACCGATCCTATTACTCATTGATAAGCATGAATCCTATAGTTTATTTGGAACTTTATTTTGTCTTATTCGTGCTTATCTGACATTTTTATTCCTAGTTTTGTGCATAAATCGTCACACTTTAATTTAATTGTAGGTTTGATTGAAATTGGAAAAGCTTGAATAATGAGAAAGAAGTCAAAAATTGCGATGCCACGTTGAAACTTGACCGGAAGACACGGAAAAATCATAAGAGGTCAAGAGGATTGAAGAGAATAAAAAGCACGGACCCCATGCACCTTCTAGAAGGGGGCCCGTGCACCATCCAATAAAGAAAAGTTCATCCCAGTTTAATGCACAGACCCTGTGCACAATCAAAGAAGAAAATAATTTTGAGCAAAAAAATGCACGGACCCCGTATATTGGTCTTGATAAGGGTCCGTGCATCTTCATAAATAGATAGGCGTTCCAGTTTAATGCACGGACCTATGTCCAGTGTCCGTGCATGTCGCAGATGTGAAAACAATAGCTCGCACAGAATTTGGAAATTTGGAACTCTTTTATTTTGGGCAATATTGGACACACATTTTGGACGAAAAATAGGGCTTTTGGAGAAAAGTATAAAAGAGAATCAAGCCATAAAATTTCTAGGAATTTTGACTTTTGGACTTTTGCAAGATTTTCGGAAGACGATTGAGAGCTTGGAAGAGAAGAAACGAAGAACGCAAGAAAGATCCGCGCACCATGGCTGAGTATTTCCTAATTCTTCTTATTCTAGTTTATTTGTGATGAATTCAAACATGACAATTTTGTTTGATTTTAATATTATGGAGTAGTCGTCTTTTGATCGGGCCTACGATAGGGCCAGACTATTGATTTTTGTTCATGGAATGGATTGATTGATGTTTTGATTTATTTTATATTTATGGATTAACATTTGTGCATAATTCTTTCTTTTAATCTGGACAATTAATTGCATGTTTGTTGTTCGATCTGGACTTGAAAAAAAGATATTGAAATAAGCTTCAAAAATATTAATCAACACATGGTTAAACCGACTAGAAATAGTATTCGGTTTTAGTGTGCGATTTTAAGCGAAAGCTATAATTCCATAGTTGCGAAGGCATTTTTTTTTAATTAAATTCAATTATAAATAATTGGACTTTTAAATAAAAATAGGATTGTTAATTCTAGAAATAGATTAATAATTATTCTAGGGAATTTCATCGTGAATATGAATAGTTCTTTCTTGATTAAATCCAATACGTGGCAATAATTGATGTCTGGTATCGTTGTGTGTTTCTGGTCATTTTCCTGAAATTTGAATATGTCTTAAACTTATTCTGCTCTTTTAATTTAATTAAAATATTTTCTTTAGAATAATTTAGTTTATTTTAATTAGTATTTAATTCATAAAAATCCCTCATTTTATTTAGCCTAGATTAAAATGAATAATTTATATCTTAGTATTTAAACAATAGTCTCTGTGGGTTCGACTTGGACTCAGTCCAATTATATTATAACTTGACCTAGTTCATTTGCTAGACTTTCCCAACCGAAATCTTCGGTCAAGTTTTTGGCACCATTGTCGAGGACTATTTTTTTACTATTAGGATCGATTATTTATTTGAGACTAGGTTTTTATTGTATTTAGTTTATATTTTTTTTATCTAGTGGTTGATTTGTGCGCTTTATTTTTTATTTCAGGAGTATATCTCATTTTATATAAGCCGTGCTCGAGATATTGAAAACCTCATACCACTTGACTTGGAGATTGAAAGAACTCTTCGTCACATACGTAGAGATCAAAGGAAGAATAATTTGGCTCTTGAGTTTGAATCTGAAGAGAAGGGTGATACCAATTGCAAACCATAATTTGAAGAGAATCCTGAGAATATGGACAAAGACGAGAATAACCGCACTCCGATGGACCTTCATCGACCATTGGTTGGAGGATATGGACTAGCATTGTTCGCCCTGTAATTCAGGCGAACACTTTTGAACTTAAACCATCCATTATCCAGATGATTCAAATGAAAGTCAGATTTGGAGGGACACCTTTTGAGGATCCAAATGCTCATCTGGAGCAATTCTTGTCAATCTGTGACACCTTAAAATTCAATGGAGTGACTAGTGATGCTATTCGGCTGAGGCTATTTCCATTTTCTCTACAAGGAGAAGCGATAGAGTGGCTTCGAGATTTACCAAAAGGATCGATTACTACCTGGGATGGGCTGGTTAAAGTCTTCATGCACAGGTATTTTCCACCAACCAAAGTTACACAATTGCGGAATGAAATCATGTCTTTTATGCAGAAGGATGGGGAATCATTGAATGCCGCATGGACAAGATTTAAAAGATGTTGAGAGTGTGTCCTGTACATGGGTTAGCAGTGGGCCAACAAGTAGAGATTTTCTACTATGGGGTGGATTCATCTGTGCGTTCTATGCTTGGTGCAGCTGCCAATGGCAGCCTCTATAGAAAGACTCCTACAGTAGCACTCGAAATCATATAAAATATGGCTGAAAGCAATGCTGGCTGGCAAGATAGCAGGAAAGAAAAGAAAGTTCGATTTCTTGAGATGGATGCTCTGACAGCAATTACATCAAAACTTGATGGACTGACTCATCAAGTATCTCAACTGCAAGCGAATAAATCAGCACCATCAAAGCAGGTGAATCAAGTTCAAGTCCAAGGAAACACTGAAGAGATTGGAGAACCAGTAAATACTTATCCATTCATGCCAGATGTACTTTTTCACGGGATGCCAGTTTTTGAAGAAGATTAGGTGAATTATGTGGGGAACCAAGGGCGACAACAATATAATCCATTCAGTTTCTCATATAATCCATGTTGGAGATGTCACCCAAATTTTGGGTGGAAACAGGCTAAAAATTCAGTTGAGCCACAATTTTTCAATCCTCCTCAACAACCTACACAGAAAAGGCCCCCTCAGCAAGCAGTGAAACCTCCGCAAGGTGCTGGAACTTCTATGCCACCAAGTTTCAAACCATCTAAGAATAAGTCAAGTCTGGAAGATATTCTTGCAAAATACATAGCTGGGAACGAGATGAGATGGCATAATTATGATGCCATGATGCAAAGAGTTGAAACCAAATTGGGACATTTGGCAAACCAGTTCGCTACATGAGCGCCAGGCTCACTTCCTAGTGACACAGAAAAGAATCCAAAGGGCTTCAATGCGGTCATAGTTGCTGAACAAGTGAAGAAAGAGGATGCTGAGGTTGAAAAAGCTATCAAGGAGAAGGAATCAAACAAGCAGAGAGGTGAGGAATCGAGGGAGAAAGGTAAGTCTCTAAACTAAAATGTTGGTATTGATATAAATTCTATCCCTTTTTCCCCAAAGAGCAAAGCAGCTGCAACTCCATAATAAATTTTCAAAATTTCTTGAAATTTTTAAGAAGCTGCACATAAATATCCCGTTTGCAGAAGTTTTAGCTCAAATGCCCTCATATACAAAATTTTTGAAAGATATTTTATCAAACATAAGGAAATTGATGGACTTTGAAACTGTTAATCTTTCGGAGGAATGTTCAGCAATTTTATAAAAATAAATTACCTCCAAAGTTTAAGGATCCTGGTAGCTTCTCTATTCCTTTTACCATAGGAAATTCATTTTTTAGCAAAGCTTTGTGTGATCTTGGTGCAAGCATTAATCTGATGTCATATTCATGTTTTGATAAGTTAGGAATTGGTGAGGTGAAACCAACTACAATTTTCCTACAGTTGGCTGATAGATCAATTAAATATCGTAGGGGAATTGTAGACGATGTCTTGGTGAAGGTTGATAAATTCATTTTCCCAGTAGATTTTGTTGTGTTGGATATGGAAGAGGATAATGAGATTCCTCTTATTTTAGGTAGAACATTTTTAGCCACTGGGAAGGCTTTGATTGATGTACAAAAGGTGATTTGGTGCTGAGATTGAATGATGAGAGTGTGGTATTTAATGTATTTCATTCTATGAAATATCCATATAATGTTTCTAATTGTTTTCGAATTGATGCTACTGATGAGTTTGTTGAGCGCGATGTGCAAGAATTTATTTCTGAAGATCCCTTGGAGGTTTGCTTGACACATCCATCTCCAAAAGAGTTGAATAATGAGGAGATTGAAGAATATGTGCAGTATTTGGATGCCGAAAAACCACTTTCAAGAATGGTAAACTCAAGGATTGGGGAGCTTGGACATGTTCCAAGAGCATTGAAGCCAGCAATTGAAGAGGCCCCGATCCTTGAGATGAAACCTCTCCTTCACATCTGAAGTATTTTTTATTACTTGATAATGATAAACTGCCAGTAATTATTTCTTCTAGTTTGACAGGGGATGAGGAACAAAAGTTGACTCGAGTTCTGAGAGATAATATCAAAGCCATTGAGTGGAGTATAGCAGATATAAATGGGATCATCTCTTGCATATGTATGCATAAGATTCTGATGGAAGCCGATCAAAAAACATCAAACCAACCTCAAAGGCGGCTAAATCCCGACATGTAAGAAGTGGTAAAGAAGGAGGTAATCAAGCTTTTGGATGCAGGTATTATCTACCCAATCTATGATAGTAAATGGGTAAGTCCTGTTCAGGTTGTTCCAAAAAAGGGTGGGATCACTGTTGTGAAAAATGAAAATAATGAATTGGTTCCCACTAGAACTGTTAGGGGTTGGCGTGTTTGCATTGATTATAGAAAACTTAATGATGCAACCCGTAAAGATCATTTTCCCCAACCCTTTATAGATCAAATGTTAGAAATAGTAGCCGGACATCCTTTTTATTGTTTTTTGGGTGGCTATTCGGGTTATATGCAAATTCTCATTGCTCCTGAAGATCAAGAAAAAATCACTTTTACATGTCCTTATGGAACTTTTGCAAATAAACGAATGTCATTCGGTCTTTGTAACGCACCGGCTACTTTCCAACGCTGCATGATGGAAATTTTCCATGACGTGATTGAGGATTTTATTGAAATATTCATGGATGATTTTTCAGTTTTTGTCTCTTCCTTTGATGCTTGCTTGCTGAATTTGTCTAAGGTTTTAAGAAGATGTGAAGAGTCCAATTTAGTATTGAACTAGGAAAAATGTCATTTTATGGTGAGAGAGGGTATTGTCTTGGGGCATAAATTTTCTAAATATGGGATTGAGGTTGATAAGGCAAAAATTGAAGTAATTGAGAAACTTCCTCCCCCATCAAATATAAAAAGTGTGCGTAGTTTTTTAGGGTATGCAAGATTTTATAGGCGGTTCATTAAGGATTTTTCTAGCATCTCCAAGCCGGTGACTAATATTCTAATAAAAGATGTGTCGTTTGATTTTTTGTTGAGTGTGTGCAGGCTTTTTAGATTCTAAAGAAAAAGTTGATCACTGCACCAGTGATTGTAGCACCTGATTGGGAATCACCTTTTGAGGTGATGTGTGATGTAAGTGATACAGCTTTAGGAGCAGTCTTAGGGAAAAAGCGAGAGAAAACCATTCATGTCATCTACTATGCTAGTATGATGCTGTCAGCTGCCCAAAGGAATTATTCTACAACTGAAAAAGAGCTACTCGCTGTGGTGTTTGATCTGGATAAATTCAGATTTTACTTGATTGGAAGCAAAGTGATCGTGCACACTGACCACTCTGCCCTAAAATACTTGATGGATAAAAAATATGCAAAACCAAGAATAATTCATTGGATTCTTCTCTTGCAGAAATTTAATTGGATATTATTGATAGGAAAGGCACAGAAAACCAAGTAGCGGACCATCTTTCACGCCCGGAGAATCCAATTCAGAGAAGCGGCAATATTCGTGAGGAATTTCATGATAAACAGATCTTTGAGATGAATAATTTACCATGGTATGCTGATTTTGTTAATTAACTCTCAAGTAAGTTTCTACCTCCTCACTTTACTTATCAGCAAAAGAAGAAATTCTTTTCTTACTTGAAATATTATTTGTGGGAAGATCCTTACTTGTTTAGAATATGCGCAGATGGTATAATTCGTAGGTGTGTTCCCAAGGAAGACGTAAGTGAGATTTTATTTCATTGTCATAAGGGTTCAACTGAAGGTCACTTTTGTGCGACCAGAACTACATCTAAAGTACTACAATCTTGCTTTTATTGACCCACTTTGTTTAGAGATGCACATGAGTATGTGACAAAATGTGATGAATTTCAGCGTACTGGTAATATTTCTAGGAGACATGAGATGCCTCTCAATAATATTTTGGTTTGTGAATTTGTAATGTGTGGGGAATAGATTTCATGGGTCCGTTCCCAGTTTTTTTTGGGAATAAGTATATTCTTGTTGCTGTAGACTATGTGTCTAAATGGGTGGAAGCAATTGCTTGCAAAAATAATGATTCTTAGGTTGTCATACAGTTTCTCCAGAAAAATATTTTTTCAGCACACCTAGAGCCATTATAAGTGATGGGGGTACTCATTTCTGTAACCGTCAGTTTGACAGTCTTTTAGCCAAGTATGAGGTCAGAAATAAGGTGGCAACACCTTACCATCCTCAAATGAGAGGCAAAGTCGAGGTTTCTAACAGAGAAATAAAACTCATTCTAGAGAAGACCGTTGGTGCTTCAAGGAAAGAATGGTCCAGTAAACTCGAAGATGCACTGTGGGCTTATCGCACCGCGTTTAAAACTCCAATTGGAATGTCTCCATTTCAATTAGTGTATGGAAAGTTGTGTCACTTACCTGTTGAACTTGAACATAAGGATTATTGGGCTGCTAATTTTTTAAATTTTGATGTCAAAGCCACAGGTGAAGAGAGGTTGCTGCAGTTGCATAAAAATTGGAAGAGTTTCGGCTAGATGCTTATGAAAATGCCAAGGTTTACAAGGAAAATACTAAACGTTGGCATGATCAGAAAATTGTGAATCGAGAATTCGAGGTGGGACAACAGGTATTACTCTACAATTCTCGATTGAATTTGATGTCAGGAAAGTTGCGATTGGGTTGGTCAAGACCTTATACCATCACTCAAGTCTTCCCCTATGAAACCGTGGAAATCACTAGCGAAGCAACTGGAAAATTCCAAGTGAACGACCATAGGCTTAAAGTTTATCGAGGTGGCGTGGTGGTCGACGAGCAGATCACCGTGAATTTACAGGATCCAAATTAAAAAGGGAACCAAAATCGAGCTATAGACTATAAATTTAGCGCTTGCTGGGAGGCAACCCAGTTTCTTTTCCTTTTTGTTCGTTTATTTCGTTTCGTTTATTTTTGTTGTTTATTTTATTTTTGTCACTTCTTTAGTTAATCTCAGCAAATTTGTGTGGGTGCAGATATTTTACTGAAGCGGATACATCATTGTTTGACGAGGCGTGCACTTACAGTATTGGGAATCGTACCATTCAGGGTAGTTTCTTTACAATTTTGCATCTTGTGTGCTTGAGTGTTTTATCTGAAATTTTTAGATGCAAATTAATTTGTGTGGATTCAATTTTGGAGTTTTGAGTGTCAATTTTCGTGCTAATTTTTTTTTTAAAAAAAGGGCACAGACCTTGCACGGACGTCGTGCATGTGTAGACAATTAAATTTGTCAACCTTCAAATATGGCAAGTAGGAAATAATTAAATATCAATAAAATAATTAGCTATTTTTGGGAATATTAAATTCCTAAAAAATAAATAGTTAATTAATTGATTGTTTAATATATTTTGTGATTAAATCAATATTTTTAAATCAATATTGCATCTTGCACAAATTCGAAGAGAATACTAATATTTTTAGTATTTGAGATCAAATTTTGCATCAAATAGAATAAAATACTAATATTTTTAGTATTTAAAATCAAATCTTGTGATTAATGGAAGATAATTGCCAAATGAATCATGAGGAGCCAATCAAATTGCGACATCTCATAACATCAAAATGGTAGGAATCTGCATCCTTCAGCAATAAATAGGGGGCAGATGACCAACAAAAAATACAACAAAGAAGACTAAAGCAAAGAAGTAGAAGAATTCAAGATTTTTCTCTCAAGTCACATTCAAGAAATTCAAGGTGCAATTCAAGGAGTTCTTCTTCAAAATCATCAAATTCGAGAAGATCAAGGCGTGATTCAAGGGATTAATTGCGTTCTTCTTCAAATATACTTAAATTCATTCAAATTCAAGAAGATCGTGTTTTTCATCAAATTCAAAACTTTCGTGTTCTTCATCAAACAAATCAAATTCAAGAAGATCGTGTTCTTTATCAAATTCAAGAAGTTCATGTTCTTCAACAAATAAATCAAATTCAAGAAGATTGTGCTCTTCATCAAATTCAAGAAGCTCGCATTCTTCATCAAATAAATCAAATTCAAGAAGATTGTGTTCTTCATCAAATTCAAGAAGTTCATGTTCTTCAACTAATAAATCAAATTCAAGAAGATCGTGTTCTTCATCAAATTCAATAAGATCGTGTTTTTCATCACATTCAAGATAACAAATTTCAAGGCGCAATTTAAGGAGTTCATCACATTCTTCCCAAATTTTGAAGTTTAATTCGATATCAAGGTGTTAACCCATCGAATTAATTTTATCAAGACATCAAATCAAATCTCAAGACATCAAATCTTCTTCTAGAAGATCAAATACTCAAGAAATTCAAATTAATCAAGAAATTGTCATTGAATAGAAAAATCAAGGGATTATTTAGAGATTGCATCCACTAATCTTTATTTAATTTGTCAAATTCACTTTGTATCAATTTTATATTTCTTAATTTTAAGAAATAAAGAATTTTGCGCTACACCAGGGTTCGGATATTTAAATTCCATGGTTTGGTCAAAATTCGAAGCTACATTGACCCCAATCCAGACCCATGTACGGGGTCCATGTGCAATATTTTCGAGAAATTTTTTCCGACCTGCGTAGGAACACGGAGGTGTACATGAACCTGTCTCCGGGGTCCGCTCTCTTTCATTCTCATTAAAATGCGTAGGCACACGGAGGTGGACACGGACCCGTATCCGGGGTCCGTTCTTATTGTTTTACACAAATTTTTTTTTCGTAATTTGAAGACGCACAGACCCAAACACGGACCCTTATCCAGGGTCCGTGCATTTTGCTTTTGTGTTTAAATCTTTCAGAATCGCGATTTCTCTCTTTCATCTCACTCTCAAATCCCTAAATCCCTAAATATTTCCCCTTCCCATTCCTCCTTACCCACAGACCCCATGATCTTGATTTCTCACCTCCGTCCATCACCTCCGTGCCGCCATCACGCACCTCCGCGCCGCCACCTCTGTCCCGTTTTTGATCCTGTTTTCCCCAGGCCGCCCCTTTTTATTTATTTGTTAACATTTTTCCGGGCGTCCTATCAGGTTCACCTTGGGTAAGAGTTGCTTTTCCTTCTCTATAGTTACTGTGAAAAATATTGGTTAGTTGTTGGTTTCAACATGGGATTGTGTTGAATATATTGCTTGGATGTGATTTTGGGCACGTGTTGAAGAGTCTATTTGGCGTGTGCTTATTGTGATTAAGTTGGAGTAGTGGTGTATCGGTTGTCGGGATTTTTGGCCAGTTTACTGCTTGTAGTTGATTTTTGGTTGCAGTGGATATTTGGTAACGTCTTTGAAGAAGTTGAATTACACTGCCGTTGGTTGTGTTGTTGTGGTGGTGATTGATTAGTGGGTTGTCTTGAGTTGTTGTCTGTTTTTGTGATTGAGTTTGAGCAGTTTATTTGTGGTTTTACTTTAATTGCAAATTTGTATCATGCCGCTGAAACGATCGATTAGTAAGCGTGGCAGAGGTGGGGCTTCCACGTCTTGAGGTGTTCCACGATTTGAGTTTGATGTTAATCGGTTCTCTAGTTTGGAAAATTCTCGATGGTATGATAAGTTAAAGGGGAATAATATGATTGTTGAGAAATCAATCCATCCCACTACTGATGCTCAAGTACCGCTGCGGGCAGATTTTGATAAGTTTGGCTGGGGGCCAATTCTGTACATCCGAGGGGATTATTATCCTGAGTTGGTTTGGCAATTCTTTGCCAACTTTGATGACAAGGACAAGACAGTGATGCAAACAATCCGTACTTTTGTGAAGGGTGTCCGCATCGAGGTGATGAGTGATTTTTTCGGTCAGCTTCTACAGATTCCTAATGAGGGCCCTCCTGTGGTGTATAACCAATACGATGCTATCATCTCTGATCCTGATTACAATTTCAACCACGCCACTCGTCGCTTGTCTTATTGAAGGGTACCCACTGGATCTCGATTTAGCATCCTACCCACCTCCCCCACATTGATAGATCGCCTCATATGTTATTTCATAAGTGCCAATATCATTCCGTGGAATTCTGGGAACAATGAGGTGCAAAATTTGGATCTTTATTTGCTGGATAAGATGTTGAATGGATTGGGCGATATTACTGCGATTCCACTGGCGACCATCTTGATTTCACACATGCACAATGTCGCCCACTTAACCTCTGCTCCGAATGCCAAATAGCATGGCCCGTTTGCAATTACAGTTTCTTGGATTTTGGCAGCCTAATGGGTGGATTTCACTGGCGAGGCATCTCTCGCAGCACGTGCTTTGACAACCGGTTAATTAAATAAAAATACAACCCAATCGAATTACAAATAATCATATGGGTATAAACCTATAGCTAATCCTGCTGTCTTCAAGGTCACTGGCTACTCCAAGCTCCTGGTGCTCAACCCAGCACCTGCACCTGCCCCATCAAATGGGGTGTCCAGAAATACATAAAATACTGGACGTGAGCTCTAAACTCAATACGGAAGCAATAATATATATAATACATGCAGCACATAAGTGAATTTAAAACAAGGGTAAAAACAGTACTCAAAGGCGCCATGAATATACTGGGCAATGTCGGATAGCAAGTCCGCGGTGCCGCTCCTATATTCACCTATCAACTATAGTGTGTGCCCCACCATCGTGGTCGCTCCTAGTGATAGCAAAACCCAGGGTCTGAGTGTCCCCAGACACGAATCCACGGGAAGTAACGACTCACTGATGGAAACTATCAATACTCACATCATACCAGATGCAATCTACCGTAAAAACATGCATGTGCTAAAGTAGTAAAACATATAAAACACGTAGCACATACTCATGTTTTTACGGTAGACTGCATCTGGTATGATCTAAAGCAGTAAAACATACAAAACACGTAGCACATACTCATGCAACACATATAATATATATCATGTTGGCCATCTCAGTCAGTACTTACGTACCTTACTACAGGCAGTCCTAGTAGTCCCACTCTAGGTTCCAAGCCTATCATCAGCTCTAAAATGCAAATACCCATGCATCATTCATTAAGCTCTAAAAGCCTTAACTAAGCTATTGCATACTCCTAAATAATTTAAGGAGACCATAGCTATACATGCGTCCGTCATTAGCCTATTGATGGCGACTATCCCGCAACTAGAGGCACACCCCTGCTACAGCTCCACAGCCTCGAGCATAGCTCTGTTTCTCGGACACCACTCCATCACTATGTCAGACGCTGTCTGACTATGCTAAAAATGAACCCTACTCCAACTCTAAAATAAGAGTACCAAAAGCCCTAAAATAGAGCCACGTGGGCGAAGGAGAGGAATTCGGAATTCGCACAAATGAGGAGCTCGGACCTCATATTTATAGAACATGTTCGGACCATCCGATCCTGCCTTCGGATCGTTCGAACTCTGCATGCGTGACAAGTGTCACCTGATAGCACTTTGGACCATCCGATCGGGACTTCAGATCATTCGATCCCAATATTACGTCATTCATGATGTCACTCCTTTGGACACCTAGCCGAGACACTGTTCGGACCGTCCGATCCATCACTTAGGATCGTCCGAACTCACTTCCAGCCAATTAAATAATTTTCTTATCTTATCTTATCTTATCCTATCTTATCTTATCTTATCTGATGAAGATCGGACCGTCCGATCCCTCTTCGGATCGTCCGAACTTCACCCTCCCGAACATCCTCAGGACCTCCGAACTTGGACACTTCGGATCATCCGAACTTAGGTTCGGAGCCTCCGATCCTGTCTAAGACTCGGAATCTTTCCGACTATTTTCGAGTGTTCTAGATTCATTTTTGGATTCCGTTAATCCATTTGGAATTTCCTTAATCATGTTTTACTTAATCTAAACATGATTCCATGATTAATTACTCATTAATCGTTAATTCCGGATACGGGTTACTATATTCTCCCCCCTTAAAAGATTTCGTCCTCGAAATCTAGGGTAAAACCTTGAGAACGTACTGGAGACTCTTGCTCGAGTGTCTGCTCGAAATAGCTTCCGACACACTCAGACTCTTGTTTAATTCCCTGCAAGCTTCAACCGCTTGAACAACTTACAGCACTCTTCAAACCCCTGGACTAGGTTCTGAAAGTCTCTGTGCTAACATACGAACATCAAATATCCTTGGCATTAATGTATCACAACACTGATACATCTTTCGTCCTAATAACGATCTCGATGATCACGAAGGATACAAACACCCGCTCGAAGGAAAATCTTAGATTGATGAAGACCAAGTCATAACCTGACTGGCTTACGACATCCGTCAAATCATTAACTGAACCTAACCATCTCATGGTTCCAAAAGCTCTCGGTGCTCAACACCTCTAGTCAGGATACACTAATCCCAACACCGTGCTGACACATCCAAACCCTAATTTCTCCCCAAGATAATCTAGTTTACACAAAGCTATACTCCAATGTAACTGCTTAACACGATTCCTAGACTGGTCATCCTTCCCATGCTCCACCAAAGCAAACGAGCTTTCCAAGCAATACTGGGAATTCAGCCCACCGTGTCTAGTGCGAATCACAGTTCATGTTTCTTAGTATACTCAATACTTTGTCATAAGGAACTCTCTACTCATGACAATCATGTCACAAAATCCTTTCCTGAACCATCGGTCTGCGCAGTCACACGCATATGCTGCAATGGCAATCGTTGCATCCCTGATGATCTACATCATCCCGACCACAAGTTATTCTCCCATGAACTTCAATCGATGGACATCCTCCCGATAGTTATACATACTCGCAATCACTGTACACGCATCAAGACTATTGCAAGCTCCCACCAATATGCTTGACTGTGACATTCCACGATGCACAAACATATGTACACTTCCTATTCCATCTCGAAACTCGACAGTCGTCGCACCTGGTATAACTCACCTCGGAGTCTCTGATGACACCATCATCAATAGCTACCTATCACACATCCGACCATTGTCCATTGCTAAAACGCAATATCCCTGACAAATAGTATGCATGGATGTGACTCACTGACTGGAAAGAACAAATTCGATCCGTCCCGATCTTGCAAAATCTTTGATCCCAAAGGCAAACCTAGTTGACTACTAAGTCAAAAATTGACTATCTCAGTCAATTCAGAGATATTGCGCATCATCTTCTGAAAGATTAGTGACACATCCTGATAGATCTAGAGAACTATATCCTAGCTAATGTCACATATCACTATTAGACAACTAATGTCTCCCTACCAAGTTACTGCTTAACTTGATCATCGCAAGATCAATTGCAATCGTCCCCAGATTAGTAGCAATCCCAAAAGAATCAGCTCTGGAAATCCTAGAGACTAGTAAATTACCCCAAATTGCCGACTGCTATGAGATTGTAACAAGTACAAATACCCTTAAGCACTACGTGACCAAATACTATCCCAAGTATTTCTTAATTGCTACACCCTGATCATCACGGATTGGATTACCCAATCGAACTCGTCGATCTACTTAGGCTCGCACTCATCAGATCAGACCACCACTGATCATCCACCTTACATGGATAGATCAAAATTGGCTTCGTTGCCACAATGAACTATTTCCAACACTAGAATACCCAAATCGCTCTGGTTTCAACACAATCATACTTGATAACCAAAAAATAGCTATTATTAGTCTATCGACACAATCGCGTGCCTTACTACTGACAGCTTCCTCGTACACTAGAATCGAATATTAGGGCAAACTAAACCCAAGAAATGCTTATGATCTATCAACCTTGATCATTCTCATCCCATGGAAAAATCCTACGCTCAACCTCTGAAAACATCAGACGGTACTTAGCGCTATCACTTGACTTACTACCTCTACCTCGTTAATTCAGGATGAACTCCATGGCTCGTCAAGTCCAAGAATCATAACTAACGAATCCCAAAGATTCCCAAAATCTCTGGACACACTCCTGATTATATCTCTTGCTAATATTGTGCAACAATTCAAGGCTAAGATAGCTTACCTCGATAACCCACTTGAAAAATCACCAAGGCTTCACGGGCATAGGCCATGCTTCCCTCTTGTCTTAAATAGTCTTATACTGTCTTTAACATCGGATATAATCCCATTACTAAGGAAAATTATCATTGCTGGGAAATACTCATCTCCGAGTCAACGTCCCAGACAGTCAATAAACTTATCTCCTGGATCAATCCTATCTCGAGAGAATACAATCACCTACTAGATCCACTAGTCTAGCAGTATTTCATAGGTCCAAACCTATTCGCTCAGAGTATCCACTTGACAAGGAAATCCCTCCAAGACTGGTTCTCACAACAGAACACTCAACTAATATCTCTGGCACACCAGACGATATCAAACCATTGATATCAAACCTGATATCTAATCCAAGGTCATACCCTATTGTGACTGCTACCAAATCCCTAGACTGAGTAGTCTGCCCACCGCCAATCCTGAAGCACGAAGGCTCCCAGGCAACCTCTGAAGTACAAAGACTCCTAAAGTAACACTTGCATAGGGTCGCGCCCCATCACGTCTAGTCATGGTCATAGTCCACAACTCTCGGCATATACTCGACTTGGTTCCATGATGAAAAACCTATCATCACAAATTCGCAACCTAAGAAGGTCAGACTACTGTTCTAAGGAAACAACCTAGAACAAGCCCAATGTTCTAAACCGAACAATATCCCTAATGCCTCTAGATGAGTCCACTCATCGCTGGCACTAACTTAGTCCACTGACTAACGAGGTCAATCCTAAAAAAAGCCTAGACTAACCACAAGTCACACGGTTACAATCGGCCCACTCAAATTCCATGAGTTACCACAATTGAACACTAATCAACTAGACCTATGCTAACTTTAGCAGAAACATGCAATCATCCACGAATTGCGGAAATAACAATACACGTATCATTTCTTCAAATTATGTACAATTTCTTTATTACAATCTTATGTAATACATTCAGTATCCAAAATACAATGAAAATGTACAACCAACTTGAAATGATACAATCCAAAGTATGATGATTCATTACAACTGAAATACTATTTACAACTACAACACTACAGTATTTAAAATCATCGTACTAGTCTTTGTTTCTTGATCATGAAGCCTCTAATTGACACACGCATCAATGCAAGCATACTCCCGCTCAATATCTCTCGGCATCTCGTCCTGCCACAACTTCTGAAGATATAACTCGAGCTCGCAAACCAGCTATGCTCTGCATCAGTGCCTGTCAGTCGACCTCTTCTGCTCGCGATCTACCGTCAGCATTATTCTTGCATTTATATCATGATTTTGAACATGAAGTTTCCCGTGTGCCTACCGAAAGCATCGATGCATGCATACCGGAAAAACCATGTTCTGCATGAGTTTAAAGACCTTACCTTCGAAACCAGTCATACCTTAGCCACTTGAGGCATTCCCTGGTGAAGGTCTATATGACAATCTCTCCAACTATGACTGGAGAATCTTCAGAGTAGTGTCATCATAGTATGGACTGTACAGATGCAAACATCAAGTAAGTCCCCACCAATCCTCTGTCACTGCCTCTGGCATCCGGTAGTCGATCTAAAGATAGGACCCACATGATTAGAAATCTCGAAAACTCGGACACGATCCATCGCTCATGTCCGCACTTGCTGGAATCCCATAAGACAAATCTTTAAAAATCCTGCAGATGATGAAATTCTTTGGGAAACCTAATTGCCGCATCATCACCTCTTCCAAGGTCTCATCAATCCTACAAAGATAACCCCAAGTCTCATTACTATCTCCCAAGTCTCTTGCATGCATGCTCTGATACCAATAAATGTAGCGACCCAACCGGAATCCACTACCTAATCAGAGTTAAAGCATAATTAAGCATTCATTTAAAATAAATTGTTGCGAAAGACTTAAATAGAAACATACCAGCAAAATACAACCGATTAATTAAATCAAAATACAACCCAATCGAATTATAAATAATCTTATTGGTATAAACCTACAGCTAATCCTGCTGTCTTCAAGGTCACTGGCTACTCCAAGCTCCTGGTGCTCAACCCTGCACCTGCACCTGCCCCGTCGAATGGGGCATCCAGACATACCGAAAAATTCTGGACGTGAGCTCTAATTTCAATACGGAAGCAATGATATATATAATATATGCAGCACATAAGTGTATTTAAAACGAGGGTAAAAACAGTACTCAGAGGCGCCATGAATATACAGGGCAATGCCAGATAGCAAGTCCGCGATGCCGCTCCTATATTTACCTATCAACTATAGCGTCTGCCCCACCGTCGTGGTCGCTCCTAGTGATAGCAAAACCCAGGGGCTAAGTATCCCCAGACACAAATCCATAGGAAGTAACGCCTCAGTGATGGAAACTGTCAAGACTTACATCATACCAGATGCAGTCTACCGTAAAAACATGCATGTGCTAAAGCAGTAAAACATACAAAACACGTAGCACATACTCATGCAACACATATAATATATATCATGCTGGTCATATCACTCAGTACTTACGTTCCTTACTACAGGCAGTCCTAGTAATCCCACTCTAGGTTCCAAGTCTATCATCAGCTCTACAATGCAAATACACATGCATCATTCATTAAGCTCTAAAAGCCTTAACTAATCTATTGCATACTCCTAAATAATTTAAGGAGATCATAGCTATACATGAGTTCTTCGTTAGCCAGTTTTTGGCGACTATCCCGCAACTAGGGGCACACCCCTGCTGCAGCTCCACAGCCTCGATTACAGCTCTGTTGCTCGGGCACCGCTTCGTTACTACGTCAGACACTGTCTGACTATGCTAAAATATATACTCTACTCCAACTCTAAAATAAGAGTACCCAAAGCCCAAAAATAGAGCCACGTGGGCGAAGGAGAGAAATTCGGAATTTGCACAAATGAGGAGCTCGGACCTCATATTTATAGAACACATTCGGACCGTCCGATCCTGTCTTCGGATTGTCCGAAATTTGCATGTGTGACAAGTGTCACCTGATAGCACTTTGGACCGTACGATCGGGACTTCGGATCGTCCGATCCCGATATTACGTCATTCATGATGTCACTCCTTTGGACACCTAGCAGAGACACTGTTCGGACCGTCCGATCCATCACTTCGGATCTTCCGAACTCACTTTCAGCCAATCAAATAATTTTCTTATCTTATCTTATATTATCTTATCTGATGAAGATCGGACCGTCCGATCCCTCTTCGGATCGTCAGAACTTCACCCTCCCGAACATCTTCAGGACCTCCGAACTTGGACACTTTGGATCATCCGAACTCAAGTTCGTAGCCTTCGATCCTGTCTAAGACTCCGAATCTTTCTGACTATTTTCGAGTGTTTTGGATCCATTTCTGGATTCCTTTAATCCATTTGGAATTTCCTTAATCATGTTTTACTTAATCTAAACATGATTACATTATTAATTACTCATTAATCATTAATTCCGGATACGGGTTACAAGGATGGTACAAGAACCCCGCGAGTCGTAACCTTTATAGCCATGCAAATGATCCCCCAGTTCCAGCCCCTACAACAGCGGAGCAAGCCCAAGAGGCTCGAGTGCAGGAAGAAGCCGCTCTTGATCAGGCTGATGATCATCCCGCAGATGCCCATATGCCCACCAGAGCTCCGAGGGTCATATGTTGCATTTTCTATGCTATATTTGACTGTATGGATGATCTTCGCACCCGTCTGGCTCGACTGGAGCATCACACCACTTCCCAGTCCTACTCCACTGAAGTCTATGCGCCACTCTTTGACCGCGCTGCACTTGATGATTTGGAAGAGTCGCCCTCTGCCTCAGATGAGGAGTTTTTTATGTTGCTGTTATTTTGGATACTTTAGGAATTTTGTTGGTGGTTATGAACTATATTTGTCTTATGGTTTATTTGTTGTGGTTGCCTCTGTTGGCACATTTTGGGATAGCCTAGCATGTTCTAGTTTGGTCTTGTGTTTTAACTATTGTCGAACTCTATCGCCTTTATTTTTAGGGGTTGTTTAATGGATATTATGTTTATGTACTTAATCTTGGTTTTTCCTGTTGAATTTGGGAGGTTTTCTGTATGCTTGTGTGCGTAATTTTTCTACTTTACGCGTTTTGGTTGGTTTTGTTGTTTTCTATGTTCAGGCTGTCGCCCGCCCCTTGTATTGCATGGTCGTCAACATTTTTAGGCAAGTGTTTTTGCTATTGCTCTTTTTATGCTTTTTTTATATTATCTAAACACAATGGACAGTGTCGTGTTAAAAGTGTAGGGGAAAGGTCGTTCATTACACTATGTTTCACATCACTTAGCAACACTTTTAAAACAGGGAGATGTGTATCTTTTGAGGCACGTCACTTGTGTTTTACGGTTGAGTCGATGCTACCCGCAGGAAACTACCCTGCGGGTGACATGGCGGTTCATGATTGGTTAAAATCAATGGGCCCTACATGGGACCCATTAATTTTGACCAATCATGGGGTTACACGCCACCCGCAGGGTAGTGCCCTGCGGGCGGCATGTAATAAACCGTGTTTTACATGACATATCAATTAATTTTCTAGATTTTTTAACACTTGAGAAACTATTTCATGCCTAGAACTGAATGCGATTAGTTGTAGTCGCAAGGTAGAGACTTTGATATGAACTAGTTTTGCATTGAATTTATGAGGCATCCTTCATGAACTTTTGTCAGACTTGTGAAAATTAATTGTGAATTGGGAAGGGGTGAACTCATGAAAAAAAAAAAGAAAACAGTTGTTATCTCTAGAACTTGTCTGATTAGTCCTCAAAGCGAAAATTTGAATGATTATGACTTAGGGATGATTTAGGCGATCTTTGGACCGTTTGAGCCTTTCTAGCCTACCTGATGCATCACTTTTGTCCCTAGTAACCCCATTGAGCCTGATCAAAATCGAATGGTATATGCCAATGGCACACCATTAGACCCCATTCTTCATTTCTTCTGTCCTACATTTACTACCTGATGTTTTAGCCTATACACTACTTTTCCTACCTGAATTTTGAGAGAAACAAACCCTTTAGCGCTTTTAAATTTACAAAAACTCCTAATTGATTTACAAAAAAAAATTTGAAGGAGTTGGTGAATTGTTCTTGAATGAAAGAAGGTTTTGAAAGAAAACAAAATAGAAAGGGGTTGACATTGATGAATGAAGAGAATGTGAAGAAATTCAACATGTGATGGAGATTATAGCTACTTAATTGAGCTAGAGGAGGAACTTATTTATTTTCTCTCACTTTTGATTTCCTATCTTTTATTGTAGCCGTGAGCCATGGCCTAACGTTATAATCTTAAAAGATGTAGTAGCCCGTACCCAGAATTAGTGAGTATTTGTTAATTAATCCATTATTTCATGTTAGTTTAGATTAAACATGATTAAGGAGACTTCTAATGGATTAGCGGAGTCCGGATATGGACCCAAAATGATCAGAAATGGCCCGAAAGATCAGGTAGAACGGACGCAACATTCGTGGAATGGATGCAATGTTCTGGTCAGCTGATGTCATCCGTGATGTCAGCAAGTTGACGTCATTGCTTACGCACATGATGTGACGTTCGGACGCAAGGATGGCAAACGGACGCAACGATGGAGGAACAGACGTTCCGTTTGATATCTATAATTAGAGGTGTCGAGATTCATTCCAAGCACACCTTTCACCTCTCTTCTCTCGATTTCTTGGTCTTCCAGCTTAGATCTAAGGCATTCTAGGCGTCCCATTGAGAATCCGGAAGTGGCGTAGCGATCTAGGCGTCGTAGCGGAGCTGTGGCCTTATTTTGAGGCAATCGACAGCAAAGGGCTGACGACGGACGAAGATATAGCTCTTGCTTTCTAAAAATATTTAGGAGTATGCAATAGCTTAGTTAAGGCTTTTAGAGCACTATAATGATATTATTATCATTTGGAAGTGTAGTGCGGATTATAGGCGTGGAACTAGAGTTGGTAGAGCTTGCCTAGTATTTGAGGTACGAAAGTACTGTTCGAGATATCCTGACTGAGTATGCATGTATTATGTGAGTGCATGATTTATATGACATGATTATATGCTGCATACATTTGCATCTTGAGCTATCTCTTTTTGAGATGTCTGTTAATAGGGTTTTACCCTATCCTGTTAGTGGATGGACATCCATCGATTTGGGTCCGGAGTATCCACTGGTTTTTGGTATGTGAGCCACCTCCTGAAACGACGGCACATCGTGCTACATACCAGGGCCCGGTCTGTCTTTGTTATCTGATTCTTGGCCTCTAGTCAATAGGAGGTACACTTGCATGCATGTATACTCATACTCTCGTGCTGAGCATTTTATGCTCACATCTCGTACTCTGTGTTTCTAGACACCCTATTCCATGTAACAGGTTTGCGATTGGATGAGGCGGGTGGATCCAAGAGGGGCTAGGCAGTGGATTGGTCAGCTGGAGCTTCGCCTAGGGTTTTATCTTATTGTATTGGATTGATACAGTATTCGATTTGGTTGTACAATGTTTATTGTTTCCGCAGCTTAATTCTGGTTTACTATTTGATTTAGTTAATTTCATGTCTAAGTTCTGTTTAGTAGGTGATCTCGGTAAGGGTCACTACATTTATGGTATCAGAGCATGCATAGTATTCTTGGGATTTAGATTCTGCATAAGATAACCGTGAGGTAATTTTGTAGATGGCGGATCGCGATGATCAGAGTAGCCATGGCAGTATCCGTGGACGTTGGGGCGATGGAGATCGGGAGCGTCATCAAGAACGCCATTATCGACGTCACAATGAGAATCGTTTCAGTGTGCGCCGGTTCTTACAGATGGGTCCTAAGCCCTTAGTTGGAGGCGAGACTCCGGAGGATGCAGAGAACTGGTTAGATCGCATGGAGACTTGTTTTCAGAAATTTCACTGTACTGAGGAACAGAAGATGGAGACTCTTGGTTATATTCTGTATGGGCAAGCCCGTAAGTGGTGGAGATTCACTTTTTCACAATTTGTTGCAGAGAGAGGAGTTGCCACTTGGGCTGAGTTCCACACAGCTTTTCAGAAGCTGTATTTTCCTCCTGCACTCCGTCAGATGAAGGCGGGAGAGTTACTGATTCTACATCAGGGAGCCATGTCTATTGAGGAGTATCAGCAGAAGTTCTTCGATCTGTTATCCTATTGCCCTGAGATTGCCAACAGCTCTGAGATGAAGTACAATCTGTTCCTTCAGGGCCTTAACCCAGAGATTCATGACCATGTGGCGGTTGGTGATGTTATGACCTATGAGGTCTTGGTGAGCCGTTGTCACCAGGCGGAGAATAGCATTCGACGTAATAGGTCTTTCTCTCAGTCTAGGCCTCCGAGTTCTTTGGGTCCCCGTGCCCAGTCTTTCAATAAGTCCGGATCTACTTCTTCTTCCTCTAGTTCCGATGGTGTTGTTCGTTTCGGGAAGAAGGAGAAGTGCGACCATTGTGGGAAGAACCATCCATCAGACAAATGTCGTAGAGCTTCTGGAGCATGTTTCCATTGTGGAGAGGTTGGTCATCTCCGGAGGGATTGTCCATTAGCTGGGGGAGGCGGTTCTGGTTCTAGTTCAGGTTCAGGTTCAGGATCGGGTTCTCAGGCTACCGTTCAGCAGAGGTCGCAGGGACAGTCTGCTGGGAGTTCTCATTTGAAGCCGCGGACTTCTGGCCAGGTGTTTGCCTTGAGGCACGATCAGGAAGTGGAGGAGAATGAGAAGGTCATCTCAGGTACATTTATGTTATATGGTATACCTTCTCTTGTACTCATTGACACTGGTGCATCTCATTCCTTCATTTCTGCACGTTTTGTTAAAGAGGCGTAAGTTACCATGCATTGCACTAGACGTAGTAGTTTCTGTTTCTACTCCGATGGGTCAATCTGCTTTGGCTAAGCGTCTAGTGATGGGTTGCCCTTTAGAGTTCGAAGGGAACATTCTGATAGCGAATCTCATGATTCTTGTGATGGAAGATTTTGATTGTATTATGGGGATTGACATGTTGACTGCCTATCGAGCTTCAGTGGACTGCTATCAGAGGTTAGTACGCTTTCATCCGGATGGGAGTGATAGCTAGTTTTTCTATGGTGAGGAAGCGCAACCCTTGATGACGTTGGAATCAGCTTTAAGAGCTTGTCGAGCTCTAGAATCTGGCGGGGAAGGTTACCTCATCTATGCAGTTGATTTGTCTGCTGAGAGCGTCGGGATAGAGAGTATTCCGGTTGTAAATGAATTCTGAGATGTATTTCCAGATGAGATTCCGGGTTTTCCTCCTGCTAGGGAAGTCGAGTTTGGCATAGAGTTGATGCCGGGTACTTCGCCAATTTCTCGAGCACCGTATCGTCTGGCTCCGTCAGAGATGCGGGAGTTGAAGAATAAGTTACACGATCTTTTGGACAAGGGGTACATTTGTCCTAGTGCATCTCCTTGGGAAGCTCATGTTCTCTTTGTGAAGAAGAAGGATGAGTCTATGCGGTTGTGCATTGACTATCGGCAGTTGAACCGGGTTTATTGTGAAGAACAAGTATCCTTTGTCTTGTATTGATGACTTGTTTGATCAGCTGCATGGTACTTCGGTTTACTCCAAGATTGACTTGAGATCTAGTTATCATCATATGAGAGTCCGAGATCAGGACATGGCTAACACTGCATTCCGTACTCGCTATGGGCATTACGAGTTTTTAGTGATGCCTTTCGGTTTGACTAATGCACCAGCTATATTTATGGATCTGATGAACCGCATTTTCAGGGAGTTTTTGGATAAGTTTGTCGTGGTTTTCATTGACGACATTCTGGTGTATTCGCATGATGCGGACAAGCATGTTTCTCACTTGCGGTTGGTACTGCAGACTCTTCGGGATGAGCAGTTGTACGCCAAACTGAGTAAGTGTGAGTTCTGGATGGATCGAGTGGTCTTTCTTGGACATATCATATCCAGGGAGGGGATTTTTGTTGATCCGAGCAAGATTGAGGTTGTGCTTAATTGGTCGCAACCGACGACGGTTGCTGAGATCCGTAGTTTTCTGGATCTAACAGGATATTATCGTCACTTCATTCTAAACTTCTCACAGCTAGCTCGACCATTGACGCAACTTACCCGCAAGGGTGTTGATTTCGAGTGGTCCTCAGAATGCGAGAAGAATTTTTGTAAGCTTCGAAGGCGGTTGACTTCTGCGCTAGTGTTGGCATTACCGTCAGGATCTTGAGGGTATGTGGTGTACATAGATGCTTCTCTTCAGGGGTTAGGTTGTGTTCTGACTCAGAATGGGCATGTGATTGCATACGCTTCTAGACAGTTGAAGTTGCACGAAGACAATTATCCATTTCATGATTTGGAGTTGGCAGCTATTGTGTTTGCTTTGAAGATCTGGCGTCATTATCTGTATGGTGAGAAATTTGAGATCTTCACCGACCACAAGAGTCTCAAGTATTTGTCCACTCGGACGGAATTGAACATGAGGAAGAGACGTTGGATGGACTTGCTTAAGGATTATGATTGTGAGATCAAGTACCATCCGGGAGCTGCTAATCTCACTGTTGATGCCTTGAGTCGCAAAGTGAGACTATCCGCACTTCAGACTTGTTTGATGTCTAGTGCGATTGGAGATTTTTGTTCTTCAGGGTATACCTTCAAGCATAATAAAGGTATGCAGAGTATCCAGATGTTTACAATATTATCTGAGCCAATTTTGTATTTGCAAATTCAAAATGCTCAGATGTCTGATTCAAAGACCCAGCGTTTGGCTCGTCTAGCCAACGAGGGTAGTACGTCTGGATTTCACTATCAGTCAGATGGTTTTCTGTGTTTTTCTGGTAGACTTGTGATTCCGGAGGATGAAGATTTGCAAGAAGAGATCTTGTCTCAAGCACAGCGCACTAAGTTGAGTATTCATCCGGGGAGAAACAATATGTACAAGGATCTATGTACTTGGTTTTGGTGGAAGGGGATGAAACGCAGCGTGTATCAGTATGTTTCGAAGTGCTTGGTTTGTCAGCAGGTCAAGGCAGAACACCGACGACTTGGAGGTTTGCTTCACAGTCTGCCTATTCCTGAGTGAAAATGGGAGCTTATCACGATGGATTTTGTTACCCATTTGCCAGTATCCTTGAGGAATTGTGATGCTATTTGGGTTGTGGTGGATCGACTCACCAAGTTAGCGCATTTCATTGCCTATAGCCGAGAGTACTCTCTAGATTGTATGGCTCGGTTGTACATTCAGGAGATCGTTCGACTTCATGGAGTGCCTGTGAGCATTGTCAGCGATCAAGACCCCGGGTTTACTTCTAGATTCTGGGAGAGTGTTCAGCGTGTGATAGACACTACTCTCAATTTGAGTGCTGCCTATCATCCGGAGACAGATGGTCAGTCAGAGTGCACTATCCGTACTTTGGAGGACATGCTTCGAGCTTGCACTATGGATTTTGGTTCAGCCTGGTAGGATCATTTGTCATTGATTGAGTTCGCGTACAACAACAGCTATCATAATAGCATTGGGATGGCACCTTTTGACGCATTGTACGGGCGACGTTGCCGTACTCCACTCTTCTGGAAAGAAGTGTGGGAGAGACAGGCTGAGGGACCGGAGTTATTACAGCAGACAACAGATGTTGTTGATCAGATCAAGAAACGGATTAAGACTGCACAGGATCGTCAGGCCAGCTATGCTAATACTAAGCGTAGGCCTTTGCAGTTTGATGTTGGGGAGAAAGTGTTTCTGAGAGTTTCACCTTTCCGCAGGATTCTTAGATTTGGCCTCAAGGGCAAATTGTCTCCCAGATTTATCGGTCCGTTTGAGATCTTGGAGAGCATTGGCGATTTGGCTTATCTTCTAGCTTTTCCACCGTATCTGCCCAGTATTCAAAACGTGTTTTACATATCTCTGTTGCGACGGTATGTGGCAATCAGTCTCATATTTTGCAGCCGTCTGAAGTTCAGGTGGATACGTATTTGACCTATGTTGAGAGACCTATTCGTCTCCTGAATCATAAGGATAAGGTCTTGCGGAATAAAGTCATTCCTCAGGTTTTAGTTTAGTGGCAGCGAAGAGGCACTGAATAAGCCACTTGGGAACTCAAGAGCAGGATGTGTTCGGAACATACCGAGTTATTTTGACTTTATTTCCCTGTTGCATTCGGTTGTAAACTTTGTAAACGTTTAATTTGAATAAAAGATGTTTCTGCATGTTGTTTTCTTTTATTACTTAAGATCTGATTTCGAGGACGAAATATCTTAAGTGGAGGAGATAGTAGTAGCCCGTACCCAAAATTAGTGAGTATTTGTTAATTAATCCATTATTTCACGTTAGTTTAGATTAAACATGATTAAGGAGACTTCTAATGGATTAGCGGAGTCCGGATATGGACCCAGAATGATCAGAAATGGCCCGAAAGATCAAGCAGAACGGACGCAACGTTCGTGGAACGGATGCAACATTCTGGTGAGCTGATGTCATCCGTGACGTCAGCAAGTTGACGTCATTGCTTAAGCACATGATGTGATGTTCGGACGCAACGATGGCAAACGGACGCAACGATGGAGGAACGGACGTTCCGTTCGATGTCTATAAATAGAGGTGCCGAGATTCATTTCCAAGCACACCTTTCACCTCTATTCTCTTGATTCCTTGGTCTTCCATCTTAGATCTAAAGAATTCTAGGCGTTCCATTGGGAATCCGAAAGTGGCGTAGCGATCCAGGCGTCGTAGCGGAGCTGCGACCTTGTTTTGAGGCAATCGACAGCAAAGGGATGACGACGGACAAAGGTATAGCTCTTGCTTCCTAAAAATATTTAGGAATATGCAATAGCTTAGTTAAGGCTTTTAGAGCACTATAATGATATTAGTATCATTTGGCAGTGTAGTGCGGATTATAGGCGTGGATCTAGAGCTAGTAGAGCTTGCCTAGTATTTAAGGTACGAAAGTACTATTCGAGATATCCTGACTGTGTATGCATGTATTATGTGACTGCATTATTTATATGACATGATTATATACTGCATATATTTGCATCTTGAGCTATCTCTTTTTGAGATGTCTGTTAGTAGGGTTTTACCCTATCCTGTTAGTGGATTGACTTCCATCGATTTGGGTCCAGAGTATCCACTGGTTTTTGGTATGTGAGCCATCTCCTGGAACGATGGCACAGCGTGCTACTTACCAGGGTCCGGCCTGTCTTTGTTATCTGATTTTTGGCCTCTAGTCAGTAGGAGGTACACTTGCATACATGTATACTCATACTCTCGTGCTGAGCGTTTTATGCTTACGTCTCGTACTCTGTGTTTTTGCACACCCTATTCCATGGGGCAGGTTTGCGATTGGATGAGGCAGGTGGATCAAAGAGGGTCTAGGCAGTGGATTGGCTAGCTGTAGCTTCGGCTAGGGTTTTATCTTATTGTATTGGGTTGATACAATATTCAATTTGGTTGTATAACGTTTACTATTTCCGCAGCTTAATTCTGGTTTACTATTTGATTAAGTTAATTGCATGCCTAAGTTCTGTTTAGTAGGTGATCTCGGTAAGGGTCACTACAAAAGACCTATTAACCGAGTCATAATAGTTCCACATTTAGTAGAGAGGGATATGAAAGACAATCATATGGGGCGAGAAAAAGAAAAAAAAATTGATGAATAAACATGAGGGTTCCTTGAACCGAATAACTTTTGAGGAGTATAAGTTCTGACACTCACACTACACATGTCTCATTTTGTTGATCCTTTCTGGGTAGTGTTCGAGTTTTGAATTGCGACGAAAGCGAGACTTGTGATTTTCGAAGTATGAGCTTTTGACTGGGTGTGACGATATTTGGTAGATCGAAAGGTTTTGATTGTGCCACTCTGTGTTGTAAATTATTGATATTTTTCATCTCTATTTTTCTTCTGATTTGTTCGAGGACGAACAAAGGCTAAGTGTGAGGGGTTTGATAAGCATGAATCCTATAGTTTATTTGGAAAATTATTTTGTCGTATTCGTGCTTATCTGGCATTTTTTTTTCTAGTTTTGCGCATAAATCGTCACACTTTCATTTAATTGTAGGTTTGACTGAAATTGGAAAAGCTTGAATAATTAGGAAGAAGTCAAACATTGCGATGTCACGTTGGAACCTGGCCGAAAGACACGAAAAAATCATAAGAGGTCAAGAGGATTGAAGAGAATAAAATGCACGGACCCCGTGCACCTTCTGGAAGGGGGTCCGTGCACCCTCGAATAAAGAAAAGTTCATCCCAGTTTAATGCACGGACCCTGTGCATGTTTTGGAAGAGGGTCCGTGTGGGGGCTCGTGTCACTAATCTCATTCTTAGGGCAATAATAATAATTTTAACACAATTAAAACAAGTGCAAATCAAGAAGACCAGATTTCTTTTTTGGTCAGGATCGATCCTACAAAGTCCCAGGATCGATCCTGGAACTTTTATCAAGTTTATGTCCAGAATCAATTTTGTGCCCAAATCGATCCAACAAGATCGATCCTGTCACGCCTGGTTCAAAAAAAACATTTCTGAATTCTTAAATTTCATTCCTAGTCCAATCATCAAAGAACTAAGATATAAACTCAAGCTACATCAAATATACTCTTTACATCTGAATACAATATGCTTCAACAAGGTTCTATCGAACATATGATACATAACTTCTTCCAAACTTGAGTCACTCTGGTCAACTCTTGCCCCATTTGTTGTCATGTACACATACAAATTAAACAAGACAACATCTAGATAAACTCCGGTGAGAATATAATTCACAGTATAAGAAACATATACATGCGTTAAAATATAATCATATCAACTCAAGAATAGAGTAATATAACGCATATATCAAATCAAAATATATCAATCAAGACATCAAATCAATACTTCAAATTTATATAGCGCACTTATACCAAGAATTGATTTATATTAATCATTGCCATCAAGATTCGTATACAATCTGACATGGATATCCATCTATCGTAGTCCCATCAGACTCAAAAATAAGGTTCATCAAACCTTGGCATTAGAATCAATTCAAACATCATTTCATATCAAAATCAAAATCAAAGATCCACTACCTGCAATAGATCGACAATAACATCATCAAGTTCTAACTCAAGAACAAATAATAGTCAAGTATGTGATTTAGCGGGACAACTCAAAAAACATCATTCTTGAGTTTCAAATCCCTGACTCTCGATATCATCTTATACCTGTCACTCTGAATTCTGAAAGTGCTCCAAATCTGGATACATCTTCAAATTCTGCTCAAGTTCATCATCTATTCTTCAAATTAGAATAACTTCAAAGCTTGATCACTTCATTCTCAATTTGAATCTGAATTCTCAAATCATCGACTTCATTAAAAGTCTGAAACGAAATGATCATAATCTAAACTGATCAAAAATAAGCTCATATCATGTTCACCTCAACAACAAGATTGGAAAGTAATTCAATTCTTGAATCGGTAGCATGACGCTATCAAACTCGATAACCGACTCCATTGAATTCAGCCAATATATATCAGTCTTCCTCAATTCAACCCCAACTTATCAGCATAGAAAACATCATGGACCAGCATAATCAATTGAGTAATAAATCGAACACATGCCGAAATTCATAATAATTCTTGATCAAGTCTCATTTCAACTTCAAACACTTCAACTAAATCATCATTCGAACTAAACTCGTCGATTCGAATTCGATATTATTCATTTAAAATCTAAAATGAAATCATACAATCTCACTCATCTGCTCTATAACAAATTACAATTGAAACAAAGCTTATTCGACTTCAATTCTTTGATCAAATTACCGAAATGCAAACCGGCAGCGTAACGATTCGATTTCTATGATTCCAAAAGCTTAAACATTATCAAAACAACAATCTAAATCACACAACAATCTCACTTCATCATGTATAAGTCGAAATTCCGCAGCTCAAAAGTTCAGATTTCCATAAATGCTTCTAAAATTCAAAAATATGTTCAAACGACAATCTTTTCTCAATCTGTCTTAGATATACTCGTCGTCTATACTAGAACACGTTTATACAATAAAATCTTAATTCTAAAAATATCCTCAAATTTCAAATATCGTAGAACTTCATAATAATTACGTCAAAACGTAGCACTCGAATCCGTGGTTGCGAATATAGGATCAAAACTGAATTTTGACGGACGGATTATCTTTAATCAAAATTTGAAATGAAGAAAAATCATTTGAAACCCTTCTCTTCCTCCTCTCGGTTCCTAACTGAACATTTCTGATTCCTTTTTCAATTTATACACGTATATATATCTATATTCATGCCATGTGGAATTCAACTTGGAGGCAATTTGCATTTCAGTCCCTAAACTTCTCAATAATTGCAATTTAGTCCTCGATCAATCTTTTTAATTCAATTTCAATCCCAAATAATTTAAGAATATTAGAATTTAATTCAAAACTTCCAAATTTTCAAATTAAATATTCTCGAATTAAAATTAAAAATATAAATTGCACTTAAGCCCTTGAAACTTCGATATTTGCAATTCAATCCCTGATCGATTGCATCTTCAAATTAATTCCTTTGTAATTCTCGAAACTTGGAATTTAAATCTTAAATATCATAAATATTTAATCCAAATATTTTATTCTTTTAATTTAAGAATCCCGAATTTTAAATCTCAAAATCCGTAAATTCTCAAATTAAATATCTGCGGCTCGGAAATTAAATCTATAATTTTCATAAATACTCAAATCAATATTTTCCCAAATTACAGTATTTAAATCTCAAATTGCATAATTAATGGGTCTTACAGTCTGTGCACAATCGAAGAAGAATTTTGAGCAGAAAAATGCACGGACCTCGTATATTGGTCATGATAAGGGTCCGTGCATCTTCGTAAAGAGATCGACGTTCCAGTTTAATGCATGTACCTATGTTCGGGATCCGTGCATGTCGCAGATGTGAAAAAAATAGCTCGCGCAGAATTTGAAAATTTTGGAACTCTTTTATTTTGGGCAATATTGGACACATATTTTGGACAAAAAATAGGACTTTTGGAAAAAAAATATAAAAGAGAATCAAGTCCTAAATTGCGAGGACTTTTGACTTTTGAACTTTTGCCAGATTTTCGGAAGACGACTGAGAGCTTGGAAGAGAAGAAATGAAGAACGCAAGCAAGATCCGCGCGCCATCGCTAAGAATTTTCTAATTCTTCTTCTTCTTCTAGTTTATTTGTGATGAATTCAAACATGACAATTTTGTTTGATTTAATATTATGGAGTAGTCGTCTTTTGACCGGGGCTACGATAGAGCCATACTATTGATTTTTATTCATGGAATGGATTGATTGATGTTTTGATTTATTTTATATTTATGGATTAATATTTGTGCATAATTCTTGCTTTTAATCTGGACAATTAATTGCATGTTTGTTGTTCGATCTGGACATGAAAGGACGAGATTGAAATTAGCTTTAAAAATATTAATCAACACATGGTTAAACCAACTAGAAATAGTATTCAGTTTCAGTGTGCGATTTGAGGCGAAAACTGAAATTCCATAGTTGCAAATGCGTTTTTGTTTATTTAATTTCAATTAGAAATAATTGGACTGTTAAATAAAAAAAAAGATTGTTAATTTTAGAAATAGATTAATAATTATTATAGAAAATTTCATTGTGAATATGAATAATTCTTGCTTGATTAAATCCAATACGTAACAATAATTGATGTCTGGTACCGTTGTGTTTTTCTGGTCATTTTCCTGAAATTTGAATCCATCCTAAACTTATTCTACTCTTTTAATTTAATTAAAATATTTGCTTTAAAATAATTTAGTTTATTTTAATTAGTAGTTAATTTATAAAAATCCCTCATTTTATTTAGCCTAGATTAAATTAAATAATTTATATCTTAGAATTTAAACAATAATCTCTGTGGAATCGACTTGGACTCAGTCCAATTATATTATAACTTGACATAGTTCACATGTTAGAATTTCCCAACCGAAATCGTCGGTCACCCATCCATTACCACACCCTCCTATAGCAAAATGGCAAGACTCTGAAACACAAATGAACGTATAACACTCCAAATTTACTGATCGAACCTCGTACAAACGGTTGAAAAAACTGCCTTGATTACCATCCTGCAAGGGCGGATGGAGAGGGTGGCAGGCCTAGGCTACATTGGCTCATATAGATATATATCTTATTTTTTAAACCAATTTTTTTTATGTCTTTAGCCCAAATTGATTATAGCCCAACCCATATATATTTATTATTTTTGATATAATATATAAATTTTAAAAATACATTGATATTTCACAAATTTAGCCACCCCTTACTTTATTTCTGGCTCCGCCCCTGACCATCTCAATAGTAGCACAAAGTCCAATTCATGTTAAAAGATTTATGATTGATAAATTTCATCATCCCAAAAAATTCAATGTCGAATCAATTAGGTTTGAATTATTAGTCCCAGTTAATAGGGGAAAAGATGTTAAAAATACAGCAGGGAACCATCAGTGAGACGAGGGGATATCCCTCAGTAAAGCTGAAACTTGGCCTTTGTTTTCTCGAACACCTGCTCTGCAATGATAGCCTCATTTCCATCAGCTCTTTTGATTTCCATCTGAGACTTCTGGTAAAATCCAGTGCCCCTTAATGCATCAGCAATGAAGTCATCAAACCCAATGGCAATAGCAGCTTCAGCTTTAGCTCCGTATACCAACCTCTGAAGAAGAAGAAATAAGCGCAGAAAATAAAAAGTGGAGAGGTAGAGAGAGAAAGTGAAAGTGAGATTGAACAATGAACCTTGATTCTTGAAAGATGGATAGCACCAAAGCACATAGGGCATGGCTCGCAAGAAGCGTAGATCTCACAGTCTGCGAGCTCAATTCTGTTGAGTTTCTTACAAGCCTGAAAATGGTAAGATCGAGAGTACCTCAATCAAAAATAGAATTGTGATAATTTTCAAAACACAAGACAGAGAACCTCGAGTGGGATATAAGTAGATTGCTTAAGAAAGATCAAGAGAACAGAAAGCTAGAGGAAATTCAGAAGTTGTATGATGTATCTGACATAGCAGTATGAATATGACAACTTCCCATTCAGAAAAATACACCATCGCTAGCAGTCCTCTTACGCAACAAAGATCCCATAATTATGTAATCACAAACAATAAAACAAATCCACAGAAAATCACTACTACAATACAAATTATTCATTTTTTTGTGCCACAGGCAACAGAGAATTCCAAGACTAATCAACTCAACAAGAGTATCACTTATTGAATTTCCAGCCTAAAGATGAAAGCTCCAAGCTCTTAACAAAACAAAATAAATAGAAAAGAAAAAGGCTTGAGCATGAAAACTGGTCATGGGACAGAAAATTAGACATGTTACTTTGCGGTCTATAAGCTCCAAGCTCTTAACAAAAAAAAATAAATAGAAAAGAAAAAGGCTTTTGAGCATCAAAACTGGTCATGGGACAGAAAATTAGACATTGTACTTTGCGGTCTATAACACGAACCATGCAACAGTTGCAAGCAACTTAAAGTTAAGCATACACAAGAACTAAGATCTCAAGAATTTTAAGGTATAATATCAGCTTGTCTCTACTGATAACCTCTTGAGAAAGTCAAACAATATTTTGTCGTATTAGACCATCCATGAGAACACTCAAACAAAGAGGCAAAGTTATGGATACATGTCATTGTGTGGCAACAATTCTAACCTCTCTGATCGCTGTAACCTCTGCATGAGCAGTAGGGTCTGTATGCCTGAGAACCAGATTGTGGCAGCTTACAACTACTTCATCATTGCATACAACAACTGCACCAAAAGGACCTCCATCTCCACATTCTACACCTCTGTAAGCTTCTTCGACGGCTATTGTCAAGAATTTATGATCTCTATCCTGAACAGCTGTAGCAATTAACCAGTTATAAAATATTGATTTTGGCATCTCATGTTCTTGAATAAATAAGCACCTCATTCAAATATGCCAAAAGAATAATTACCCATAAATCAACAAAAGGCAAAACAACTGATCAAGATAAAGATATATATCGCAAATTATTCAACTATATACCAAAGGTTCATTGCAATAGGTGAACGCTGATCAACACAAATCATCTGTCACAAATGCGTCGTGGACATAATGTCTGACTGTAAAATTGTTTATCCTGATATCACATCCAAATTTCTTTTTCCCAAGTATATGAACCCACATCGATTCAGATCACAAATAATATTTCTTAGTCACGAACGCAAAGATTGTGGGCCTACCCAGCAATGCATGTGCAAATACAACACAATGTTTATAGTTGGTGATAAAACAGAGGCATAGAGATGCAAAAGAAATTCTCCCTCTCTATCATATATTTATGCTTAAGTATTATCAAAAGATATTTGTATATTAGATTTTACAAAGAAATTTCTCATTTTACCATTATTCAATAGATGCTTTATTAGGCAAAAAAAGAATTTTGGAAGTGGTTAATGCATAATGAAGGTAGATTGGTAATATAATAGAGACAATAAAACTAAACAAGGAACCTGGAATATATATTTGGGATGGAGAGAGTATGAAAGTCACCATAGTGTTTCTATGCAGCACGTTATCCAGTCTTACTCAAACCTTTTAGCCTGAGACATTTAATAATTTGCTCAACTCTTTTCAGCTAGGGCCCTTATGAATAATTTGGCTTACTCTTTCACATATTGACTTGGCTAGAATAATATTTCCTTCGACTAGATGTTTGCCCAGATTGCATATATATATAAATAAAGAACAAAATATTTACAATTTACCAAATAAGAAGTAATCGAACAGCCTCCCACATCAATAGCAAACAAAACACAATCTGGCCTGGAGTGTTGATAAGGAAGACTTGACGTTTCAGTATTACCTTCCTGATGTCCAGCAAATGCAGCAGCAACAGAAACAGTGCCATCTTTAGCTTCAACAACTAACAAACAGATGAAGAGTCAGGAAAAGGCATTCAACAACCAAATAAAAGTAAATCTCAAATAGGATGGCACAATTAAGCCAACATTATCCATTGTTTTCTACTCTTCCCGCACATGGGTTAATTGCCATACAGGACAAGCATTAGATAGCCCAACAGTTAGGAACATATAAAACTTGCACTAAACCATGTCACAACGAATTGGATATAATATGCTAAAAAAAGGTACCACCCATGCAGCAAGATCAATGCAGCTTTGATCTGTATTCAGATAACTCATTGTGCTAAACACTAAATATCTCTTCAAGATCTACGATACCAATTGTTTAGAATACAGCATATTTCTTGAGCACCAATTTAGGGACGCCTAGGCGCCTGCAAACTACCAGTACAACCCTAATAAACCAGAATAAAGCACCAATCGGTAGAGCAATATTTTGGGATTCGCATATAACCTTGGCCTAATTTTTCCTAACCACCCTCAAACTAATCTCAGGAGAATCACACCATGCTGTGTACAACTTGTTTGAGTAGGAATAAGATTGAAAACCATATCGTGAGAATGGAACATATGAATGCAAAACACATCAGCTTTGGTTCAATGAGATTGTTGCATACTAAAATGCAGGAATTTATAGAATCAGAAAGAATGAATAGCAATCAAATTCAGATTCTACATTATTTAACCAGCAAATCAATAAATTAAAAAGAATCATAATTACTCAAATGAACCAAATCGACTCCAGTTGACACGACAGCAAATGATCATAACCTTTTTAAAAAAAGTCCTCAGAAACCACGATCGACGACACCATCATTCACAAATCACAATCAATCCAACACAAGGGAAAAGATTGAAAGCATGCCGATAACAGACAAGACAAATTCACAATGACATTTCAACCAGAACACAAAAAGACCATTAATATCAAGCCATTAAACAAAACAATTACAGAGAAATAACGAGACATGGGGCTGACCAGTCGCTTCTTCCATCAGATGATTTTAGGGCAAAAAAATAAAGGGAATTAGGCAAATTGTGGATCCGACGATAACAGGGAATATGTGAACAAAGGATTGACAAGTGTATTGTATGGTAACGTTTTATTTAGCGTACTAGGATTTTGTTGTGCATTTATAAGCACGCAACATCATAATCATCATTATTTGTTCTTTTTTTTATTTTAAAAAAAGAAAGATAAAGGGAGGGGTTTTGACCGATTTTCAGACAGGTGAACCGAACTCATGGCGGAACGAGTCAGTACACCAAAAATTTACCATTTGACAGGTCGAAGGTGGGTTGGCCCACCATCCTGGCAGGCTAAAAATCCTCAACCCAATCCAACAACTTAAGGTGGGTTGCGGGCTAGGCGGGCCGGCCCGCGGATTGTCTCACTATAAATAAAAATAAAAATTATTATAATTAATTATAAATTTCATTTCATAAATAAATGTTAATAGAAAAATATTAATAAAATTTCTAATGATTGATTTCACACGTGTAAATTTATATAAAATAATTAGTACAAAAAATTTCTCAATTTTCATTAAAAAAAACATATATCAACATAAAGTAAAAAAAAAAATTAAACTTTTTTTCTTCAATAGACCCTCCTTTAATTGGGTTGAAAAAATTTCAATCCAATCCACTTAAATTGTGTGGCGATGCGAGACGACTCGACGAACCAAACCCAAATTGAAGAGCCTAATCACTACTAAAGATGTCAAAATAGGCTAGGTTCGTTGGATTGGTCCGTTCCGCCATACAAAATAAGTGGGTTGGGTTGACAATTTCTCAACCCACCTAAAAGGTCGATCGTCCCGCCTAATGATGGGTTTCGAGTTGGCCCGCAAAACCCGCCAAATTACACATAGGCTAGTTGGATTACCCCACCTTGCCACCTAAAATAAGTGGGTTGGTTTGGTATTTTCTCAACTCGCCTAATGATAAGTTGCGACGGATTGTGGGTCGGCCCGTTCCGCTGGCCCCTTTTGACACCTCTAATCACTACCAATAGATAGAGGAAAATAAAGATAGAGGGGATTTGTTCAAGATTGGGGATAATAATGAATTATGTCCCTAAAGTTTCCTTAGTTTCCCAAAAATATACTAACACTTTATTCGTTCCCAATTATGTCCCATTTTTTCAAAAAATGTTCCCTGATATGTCCTCCAGAATGAAAATTTCCTATAATACCCTTAGATTAAAATGTCATTTTAATTCTTCCCTTAGGCTCAAAATATGGTATCAGAGCCTAGGTAATTTTATTCAAACTTTATATTATTCATTAAATCATACTTTTCTTTGTTGAGGAAGAGATTTTCAACAAACCATGGATTCAAACGAGAGTTTGAACCAGAAGGATTTCATTTACATGAAATCCCATAAACAAGTGAATCTATTTAAAATAGATTATTTACAACAGAAGTTAAAAAGACTTGAGTCTTTTATACGTTCTAAAGAGATATGATTTCTAATTCTCAATTTTTAGAAATTACACCAGATTTTTCTAAACTCTCCGGAGATCTTAGAGAAATTCAAAAGACGGTACAATATTACAACAATCAGTTGTATGAAATACCTCGGCAGATTGAAGAAATTCTTAAGAAACAAGAAGAAATTCTTGGAACTCTAAAGGATCTTCAAACGAAAATCATAAATCTAGAACACACCTCTGGTTCTAGAAAAGAAAATATAGGAGGAAGGTTAACACTCTCGTTTGGCACCGAACCTTTGTTACATCAGAAAGGTAAAACCAAAATGGTACAAAAACCTTTAACTGATGAAGAAATGATGATTAATCTTATAAAAGCAGTATCAGAGAAAAACACTATCTGATGACTACTTTAGAAAGATTAAATCTCGAGGATCTACAAGATACGAATCTCAAAGTAGTATATCTAAAAATGAATTCCCCTTAGGATGAACAACCCATAGGGAATCCTCCAAGATATGTGATTAAAACAGAAGAACCACAAAGTGAGTTCCATGTTGGGGAAAATTCACATCCAGCAGGAACCAGATCAAGAAAGAGTAAGATACCACTACATCAAACTCCTTACGAAAAAACTGTTTTAGATCCGATACATCCTTACGGGGTTATGTAAAACCTGGATGTTCTGGACTTCAAAAACAGAGAAGATCTCATAGATGATTGGACATCAGCTATGAGAATAGCAGCAGGAATGTAATGCCTCAATTTTATTATAATTGAGTTTAATCGAGATAATCAGAATTTTTAGTGATTGAGGATCGTATTGATATTCGCAGGGGATAATTTTGCAAACTTGGAGAAATAAAGGACTGAAATGCAAAAATTGGATTTTGTATAGTATCTTAAGGCAACATGCCTCACCATCACATCAAATCATTTCCCTCCTTCCCCTTCTCCTCTCCTTTTCGTACGTACTGTGGGAAGCCATAGGAGACAACATTTCGAGCTTTTTTTCCGTTTGATTCGCTCGATCCGACCGTTAGATTTGAATTCCGAGTTGAGATTCACGATCACCGCAACGAGGGCTTCATTTAGACGTAAGTTTTGCTACGATCACTTGAACTTCGATTTTGTTGAGTAGTCAGAATTTGATAATATTGGAGTATGTCGTTCTTGAGCTAGTATAAATCGTGTATTCGAAGTCGGTTTGGAAAAATAACGAATTTTGGATTTTATATGATTTTTGAGGCATTAATTCGAGAATGGGATCTTGGTTTTGGTTGGATTTTTGATTGATTGGTTAGTTGAGAAGTTGATATGAGTTGATTGGAGTTTTTTATTGTTATTGGAGATTTTTGGTTTGACCGGTTATAGCCGTTATGCCGTCGAAATCGAGTTTTGGATTATCGTTTGTTTGTTCGGTTCATTTCCGGGTTTGTTTGAGTAGTTGGATTGACACCGAATCCATATGATCTTCATTTTTAGATTTTGGATTGGAGTTTCGGGTTTGAATCGAACTTGGAAGTTAAATCGAATCGAGAGTTGAAGACGGTATATTGATTGAATTTCTTTGTTTTGAATTGTTGTGATTCGATTGATTATTTATTTGAGTTCGTTGTTATTTTCAGATTTGAATCCTCGACGGACTCGAAAGGTAAAAGATGATTTTGAATTGAATGGGGTTGAATACTCGAGTTCGATTGATTCTCGAGCCCCGAAAATCACATACTGCATGTTATTTGCTTATATGAACTTGATTGATTATTTTATTTGCACTTGCATTCATATTGAGCCGAATATTCGATTCGTTTTGAAATAGACGGTTTAGGGAGCTATATTGAAGTGGTCTTGAATTTCGAGATTTTCCAAGCGCCAGAATACTTCTTATAGTTGCTCTAAAGTCTAGGGGTTGAGTTGAATGACTTTCACCCCGAATGGATGTGTCGGTGAGTTGTTGTGAAGACTTGGCCCCGGGATCCCAACCGAATACCGATTGATACTTCGATTATCTGACTTGATAGTCCCGAGCTTTGAAGCCATGCATACATTCACTTTCTTTTGAGTTATTGATGATTGTTACATTTCGATATGAGATGTTTAACCGATATTGTATGTCTGTCTCTTTTACTTAGAAATTATATTTCTAACCGGTTTATCCGATTGTTGTCTTTGTTTATATGTGTACTTGGCAACAGGAGCATCAGGAGCTGGAACTAGTCGTTTGGGTTAGCTCGGGGTGAGATGATAGAAGTGAGACTTCGTGTGTCGTAGTGTTGCTTTTGGACTTGTATTCTATTTTGTTTAGTCGAACGATTACTACCGTCGAACTTGTATTGTTAAACATCGTTCTGTTGGTGTTTCGAGCGCCTTATTTCATGTTTAAGCTATGATTGGAACCTTGGTTGTTTAGATTATCATTTTGAGCTTGTAGAGTCAATTTTTTTCTTGCCCAGGATTCAGCAACCCGAGGACTACGCGCGGGCGCACGTCCATGTCGCGTGGGCGCGCGTGGCTGGCCTAGGAGTATGCGCGGGCGCGCGACTTGACGAGCGGGCGCGCCACATTGTGCAGAAATTTTGGTTTTCTACCCTAGGGCTATGCGCAGGCGCGCGATTTTTACCGCGCGGGCGCGCATGGTGGCCGAGGGGCATCCGCGGGCGCGCGTGAGTTTCTTTAAAAAAAAAAAAAATTGATTCGTTTTTACGCGGGTCATCGTTTTTTATTTTGTTTAATTATTTGAGAATAGAAGATTAGAAACGGGGTTTCACATTAAGTGGTATCAAAGCGATAAGATTCTTGGAGTCGAACTAGAGTGAGCGGGGTAGATCGAGTCCGCATGAATTGAACTCTCGCATGTGATTGATTTATTTAAATGGTTATTTTTAAATAAGTGCGAGCATGCTTTCTTGATTCTTGAATTAATTGAATTACATGAGTTGTGATTTAATTTATAAAGCATGAATTACGTGATATATATTTGTCCTTGTGCTATTATCTGTTCTCGTATATCATTGAGATTCATGAGTACTCAGAGCAGAATTTTGGACACCGAGGTTATGAGATTGAGAATAAGTTTGAGATATTGTGTCCTAACCCTTGATAACAGATGGCACCTCGACGATCTTTGAGAAGGAATCAACCACCTTTGACTCCTCCTTCTACTGAGAATCCGCCGCCAGTGATAACTCCTCAGAACGATCAGGATAGTACAGGAGTGGATCAGTTTGATGCAACCGCGACCCCGATGGAGACTCTTTTGAAGAGATTTCGATCTTTTTGACCGCCTACTTTAACGGGTACCGAGAACTCCGTTGCTTGTGAAAGTTGGCTAGATGAAATGGATGAGCTCTTCGATTCCCTCGACTATACCGATGACCGCAGAATCAGGTTAGTCAGTCATCAGTTGCAGGGTGTTTCTAAGAATTGATGGACCACAACCAAGAGAGCAAATGAGAATCGAGGCACCGCCATCACTTGGAATCTGTTCAAGACTGAATTCTACAAGCGTTTCTTTCCTGTCTTGTATCGAAAGGAAAAGGGTGCCGAATTTGCGAATTTGAAACAAGGGAACTTGAGCATTGAGGACTATGTGAGTAAATTTGACAGTCTCTTGAGGTTTGCACCTCACGTTATAGATAACGAGGAAGCCAAGGCCGACCATTTCATCAATGGCTTGAACCCTGAGATATTTACCTTGGTCAATACCGGAAGACCCAACAACTTCGCAGATGCCATGGATCAGGCAAAAGGAGCCGAAGCCGGATTCTTGATGCAACGAGGTAATCAGGTAACTCCTCAGCACCAACAGAGATTTTTTCAGGACAAGCCTGTTCAGTTTCAGCCTCAACAGTCGCAGTATCAGTACCAACCTTCTCAGCAGTCGAATCAGCCTCAGAGGTTTGAGGGAGGAAACAGTGGCAGAAACAGGCGAGATCAGTATCGGCCGAAGGGAAAGAATTTCAAGAAGTCTGGTAACAGTTCATCGAGTTCCAGTGGCTCTAGACAGTTCAGTTCTGGGCAGAGTTCAGGGTTTTCTGGAGCTTCGTGCAACAAGTGTGGAGGACTTCATCCCAGTGATCAGTGTCAAGGCGTGTTTGGTAGTTGCAACATCTGCCAGCAGCCGGGTCACTTTGCTAGAGTCTGTCCTCAGCGAGGAACCGATAGAGCTCAGAGCGGCAGTTCTTCTCGACCGCCAGCTCAGCCCGAGAGATCAGCTTCTGCAGTCCATTCCTTTCAGCCTCAGCAACAGAATCGTCAGGGAGGTAACCAGAACCAGAACCAGAACCAACCTCCTCGACAGCAGGCGAGGGTGTTTTCCTTGACAGAGGATCAAACCAATGCAGCCCTGAATGACGTGATAGCAGGTAACTGTTCGATTTTTGGTTATCCTGCATTTGTGTTGATTGATACGGGTGCTTCTCACTGTTTTATTTCTGAAATATTTGTCGTGATGCATGATTTATTTGCTGAGCCATTATCTGATGTTATTTCTATTACTTCACCTTTGGGTGGAGGAATTGTTTCGGTGAGAATGGTCCAAAATTGTGTAATAGAATCCGAAGAGAATTCGATTGAGGTTGACTGCATCGTACTTGGATTATCTGATTTTGACTATATTTTCGGGATTGATGCTCTGACCAAGTATAGGGTGACAGTAGATTGCTTTCAGAAACTGGTTCGATTCAGACCTGAGATGCCAGACGATTGGAAGTTTTTCGGTAAGGGTTCTCGATCCAAAATTCCGTTAATTTCTGTGTTATCCATGTCTCGTTTGCTACAAAAAGAAGCAGAGGGATTCTTGATTTATGCAATGGATGTTCAGAGGTCTAGTCCTGAGTTGTCTGAGATACCGATTGTTAGCGAGTTTCCTGATGTTTTTCCAGACGAGATTCCTGGTTTACCGCCTATTCGAGACATCGAATTTAGCATTGAACTTGCACCAGGTACTCAGTATATTTCGAAATCATCTTATCGTATGGCTCCGTTAGAGTTGAAAGAGTTGAAGGAACAGTTAGAAGATTTGATTGCCAAGGGATACATCCGACCTAGCGTATCGCCTTGGGGTGCACCAGTACTTTTTGTGAGGAAGAAAGACGGTTCTATGCAACTTTGCATAAACTAAAATCAGTTGAATCAAGCGACGGTCAAGAATAAGTATCCTCTACCTAGAATCGACGATCTTTTTGATCAACTGCAAGGTTCTTCAGTGTATTCGAAGATAGATCTGCGATTAGGGTATCATCAGCTGAGAGTTCGCGATGAGGATGTGCCGAAGACAGCTTTCAGAACCAGATATGGGCATTTCGAATTCATTGTCATGCCGTTTGGTTTGACCAATGCTCCAGTAGTTTTTATGGATCTGATGAATCGTATCTTTTAGCGGTATCTAGATGAGTTCGTCATCATCTTCATCGACGACATTCTGATCTATTCGAAAAACCGTTCTGATCATGACGAGCAATTGAGGATTGTATTGCAGACCTTGCGAGCTGAACAATTGTATGCTAAGCTATCAAAGTGCAAGTTCTGGTTGGACCGAGTTGTTTTTCTAGGCCACATTGTATCAGGAGATGGAATATCTATGGACCCCAGTAAGATCGAGGCAGTTATGAATAGGCAGAGACCGACATTAGTGCCAGAAATCCGAAGCTTCATGGGTTTAGCGGGGTATTATCGCCGATTTATCGAGGGATTCTCTTCCATTGCAAAGTCGATTACTCAGTTGACCCAGAAGAATGCACCGTTTGTTTGGTCCGAGCAGTGTGAGGCTAGTTTCATTGAGCTGAAGAAGAGATTGACCAGCGCTCCGATCTTGTCTATTCCATCAGGTACTGGAGGTTTCTCTGTGTACTGCGATGCTTCTCACCGTGGTCTCGGGTGTATTCTTATGCAGAGGAAGCACATCATAGCTTATGCTTCGAGGCAGCTAAAGTGTGGGGACCCGGGTTGCTAATCTCATCTTAGGGCAATAAATAATTAATTAACAATTAATCAAACAATACATGAATAATAGACCAAGAGCTAAAAAAAATTTTTTTTTTTTAAAAGAGGGCCCCTCGCTCGATCGGGTAATTGTTACCGATCGAGCGAGCATAAAATTGCAGCTCTCGGTCTGAATCCATTTTGGCCTCGCTCGATCGATGGAAATCACCCGATCGAGCGAGCCCAAAAGCTCGATACTCTGTTTTTGCAAACACAAGCCGCGCTCGATCCGTGGACTTTACCCGATCGAGCGGGCACTCTGTCCAGGAAATAAAAATGCAACTTTGCTGTACACTTTGATTCCAAATCTCATACACACTTCATATAAACTTCTAAACATGCTTCTAGATAATTTACATGCATTCAAACTAATATCAAGTGATCTAGAATACATGACTCTCAAGTATAAATCAATACTTGGCAAAAACAACATATACAAATATTCCTGCTTTCTAACATGTTTATCAAATCATAAATACATGTCATCTGCTTAAAACCCGAATCACCACATGCTATCTCTCTTCTCAAGCTATCCAAGCCAACTCTAGCTTGATCATGCCCCAACCTGATGCAATGCACACATACAAACAAAGCAACAGCCGGATAACTCCGGTGAGAAAAAATCTCAGTATAAAAGACATGCATATACATCATGAAAGCATATGAAATCTATATGCTATAAAACTCAAAAATCATAAAACATGTAATAACATGTAAATCATAGAATCATCATCGACGCTTAAACTCTTAACACATAATGATTCATCTAAAGCAATAACACACATTCATATCTAGAATAGTGTATCACAACATGCTAGCATTTATAACTGCATAATCTAAACCATAGAAAACTCTAGGTTAATGCATAAATACAATGCATGTGCCAAGGAATAGGCTGTCAAATCTGATATCAATAAAGCTTAGTTCTTTGGGATCCCGAGGAATAAAATAACTATCAAACCGCCGACACTCCCAATCGAGGCGGCATCAAGTATTTTAATCCTCTGACTTTGGTGCAATTATAGAGAGTCTTCTGGCTCTGAAAGCGAAGGCTGCAATCCATGCCACTCAACTATAATTCTCCAAACGTCATTTCGCAATCTAGGCTAATCTGCCCTTACGCTTTACAGGCTGGAGTTCAAGATGAATGCAACATAAGCTGTATGCATTAAAGACTGTAAAACATCTTGAACATATAATCACATAATCAATCAAAGCATCAAAACTCATATAAATCACATAAGAGCACTGAAACAACTAAGTATGTGATTTCAGGATAACTCGAAAACCACCACGTTCTCGAGTTGTTCTACCTGGCAGGATGAAAGAGTGGGTGCCCGGTGAGCCAACTTGTGGCTAAGGGCTTTGATGACTCTTTGATAAACAATCTTTTGTTTAATATAATTTACACTTTTATTAATGGCAATGACTTTATCTTTCTTCATATTGTTATATTGTGATATACTATTGTTGTTTTGATAAAGACCTTGAATATACTATAGTGTATGTAAGATGTGGTAACACATGGGGATGGATATCATGAAACACATCTTATAGTCACTGTATATTCTAAACTGTTCCTAGTCGATTGAGCCGTCCGATAATAAGGATAAGGATCGCTCGAGTTTGAGACTAGCATTTGCGATGCCGAGTACCACGTTTCATTAGTATGGAACATAGAGATGTTCAAAGCATGCAAATGGATATTCATACGATGAATGATTGAACTACCCTATCCGGACTTTCCAAGTGGTTATCACTTATCGAGTGGATAAAGTTCGCGGTTTTGGTTGTACACCATTAGTCCTTACTACTTGAAACATCATTGAGACTCTATATGCTAGTACTGTGCTTTGACTCGTTTATCGACTCTATTGGGTCATCAGGTGTCGGGATTGGGTACAGTTACAACACATATAGGAGTCGATGCTTTGTTGTCAAGGATTCACCACATACTTACGAGTGTGGATATCCTATGCAATCTGAGGAGATATTAGTGTGACGAATCTCTGGCCAGAGTACATGATGTGTTTTAAGAAATGGTTTCTTAGTAGCACATGCGATGTCACTATTTGATCTTCAAGATGCGTTGCATAGTTATCGAATCTAGAACGACTCTCGATTTACCAATGGTTGTTGATTCGATCGGGATATTTGGATGAAGGGACCGTACTGTACGCTAACCAAAATCTATTGGTTCTTGTAGGCACTATCAGTGATACCTAGGGAATCATGGGGCGATGTTGCTAGGCGCTCTTACCATGATTCGATGGGCAAGTCGGAAATTGTTGTTTCGAGTCACAAGGAGTTGTGAGCCCACGGCTAGCTGTATCCCTGAACCATTGAGGGTCACACAGAGTAATGGATTTTTAATCCCCGTTGAGATAGTTAAATTTAAAGAGTTAAATTTAATGAACAAAGAAGTTGGACTTCTTAATTTAAGAGTAGAGGAGTAAGATTTTCTAAAATGACATAGGGATGGGCATTTTTGAAAATCACTGAATTCGGATTCAGAAAATTTATCTTGACTTTAAAAGGTGCAGAAATGGTTTCTGTGATCATTGATAAAATCGGTTTATCAATCAGAGTCACGATGAATTTTATATTAATTTCTGAACATGCGGGCTTTGCTTGTCAGGCTTGAACTTATGACTAATGGGCCCTAAGCTGTTAGCAGCCCACATTATAAATAAGTTATTGCAGTACAGAAATTACATAAGAACAGGTCACAATTTTGGAAAAAACCTAGTTTTCTCTCTAACAGTGGCCGCCCCCCTCCCCTGCTCAGGAAAAATCCAGCCTGTGAATTTTGAATTACAGTCTGGTTTAACGGATCAAATTCGTTAATTCTCTTCGTAGAAACTTCTGATAGATTTTCTAGTGCAATCTATCAGATGGATTAAATCTCTGTTCGTGGACCTGATTGAAGAACAGTTCGTCCATTAGTTCCTGGGAGATACAACAAGAGCAGAGCAATCTGTTGGTGTCCATAATCTCGATTCGAGATTGGAGGTAAAAATTTATAATTGTTATTTAATTTTTACACGCACAATTTAATCGTAAAGTTTTGATACCCATTATGGAATCGTTCCATATAAAATTTTTAAACTTCCGCTGCACCGGGTATCAATTCTGATTGATCTGATCACCTTTCTCCAACAGTGGTATCAAAGCCAGATTGCTCAGATCAAGCGATTAAATTAATCGATTGTACGAAAAATTTTTAGCCTCGGTTTTTGAAACAAAATAAATTTTTAAATTAAAAATTTTTCGGGCAAAAACACGGGCAGCGAGAGTCGCTGCCCCGGGCAGCGCACGGCGCTGCCCATGGGCACTGACGTGATCGCTGCCCTAGGGGCAGCCGGGCTGCCCGGCCCGAGCCCCTTTGGGGCGCGGGCAGCCCGGGAGTGTCCCGGGCGGCCCGCGAAAAATTAATTTTTAATTTTTAAAATTAAAATTTTAATATGTTAAAATTCTATTTTTGGTCCGATCGAAAATTTTTTTTGATTGGTCCACGAGGCGTCGGATCGAATTGTTCGAGTCCGAAAATTTTAAAATTGATTTTTGGATAAATTTGAATTTTTGGAAAATTTATATATTTTATCCGTTAAATCAGATTTTATGAAATTAATTATTTTTGGTACAATTGATGATAAGATATGATCTTATGGAAATATTGAGTAAAATATGATTTTATGTATAAAATTGGATTTTATATATAAAATATGATTTTATTTGATAAAAAGATAAAATATGATTTTGTATGTAAAATAAGATTTTATATATGGAATATGATTTTATCCTTTTAATTTAAATTGCCATTGCATGTTATCCAATAAATTAATTTTGAATTAAATGTTATTGGATAAGGATGATCGATTGCCATGACCAATTTTGTAGGTGTATGTTAGGAATTTACATTTTTTTTTATTGTTGTTGGATTTATTAATGGGCCTGGTTTATGGCCCAATATGAATTGTCATATGTAATAAAAGTGGGCCTGGTTTATGGCCCGTTCCCACCCCTTAAAATGTATCCCCTACTTGTCATTGTTATTTATTGTAAATACATTAGATTTAGTGGGAGATGAAGATTTGAAGACGGAGGTGGGCCCAGCAAACAATAAAGACAGAAGAAATGTAAATTGGAAGCACAATGTAATAGGATTGCATTGCATACCTGAATATTACCTAGGATTGGACTAAGACTCGTGATTGGCAATCACGGGTCGATTAGAAATGGAATCGATCATCCTATATAATATATGATATTATTGTTGTATGCATGTTTTATACTAAATTGTGTGAATCCGGCAAGCATACAAATTCTAAAATGATGAGACAAATTTTCAAAATTAAAATCCCTCATTTTAAATATGATTTAAAATTGATATCAAGATAAATAAAGGAAATTTAAAATTGTTTAAATGTTCCTACCTTCCATCAACAATCAATGTATGAGATGCTACCCGCGGATACGGTCCGGCTCATATTATTGGGGGGGCCCGTTCATCGGAAAGCTGTACATTGGATCGACACATGTTGTAAGTTGGGTGGAACTCCCATGGGATCGGCTCATATTATTGGGGGATCCACATGGCGACCGTCCATCACAACTTAATATTGATGGGTCATCTTGACATGTCACAATAAACGGCGTCATATTATTGGGCCCTTATTGGACATGAGGTAAAAACGTGGAGGTTGCTTTGGAAGCAATTGGGCTCTACCTTTTGAAAATTATGGTTGACTGATATTATTCGGGACCATAGTTTTTCAATTGGACTCCATGTTCTCACTAAGAAAAACAGTTTCCCGTTTTCACTAGAGGGTAGTGAAATCGTTAAAATAGTGGGAGTGAGATTCATAAAATAAATTTCGCCTATTTTATGTCTTAGTAAATTAGTTAAACAATCATCGATAATTGTCTGTTTCATCTCAGTATATCATTATGATGAATCTTCGTAATCCACATGTTTCTATTCTCCAACAAAACAAACTTACTGGCGCAAACAATACAGAATGATTCCATAAGTTAAGATTGTCCTAGGTTCGGAAAAGATTTTCTAAGTGTTAGAAAAGGCTTCTCCGAAAACAGCCCCGGCTGATGTAACTGCCAAAAGGTTGGCCGAACTAGAGAAATGGTTGGACCATGATCTCAAGGCCAAATGTTACATGCAAAATTGGACAAGTCTAAACAAGTTTGCCATCACTGCAAGAAACCCGATCATTGAAAACGTAACTGCAAGGAATACCTCAAGCAGTTGCGAACTGCAAAGGGTATGTTTTACATTAAAATAAATGTTTTTCTTAATACTACTTCTTAGGTATTGGATACCAGATGTAGATCTCATATTTGCAATGAGTTGCAAATGATGACAAGACGTAATAGGCTAAGGATGGGTAAGACCCAGTCAAGGCTCGGGAATGGTTCCAGAGATAAATCCAAAGCTATAGGAGACATTTATTTTTACAGAACAATTTTAAGTTATTTTTGAGAGATGTTTTATATGTTCCGGATTTGGTCAAAAACATTATATCTATTTCTATGCTTGATAGAGATGGTTTTTCTTGCAATTTTGTAAATGGGATTTGCAATATTTACAAGAATGAATGTTTGATTGGAAATGGACAACTTGAAAATGATCTATATAACTTAAAATTAAAAGACGTTCCAATGAATTATGTTGATAAACCGGTAACAACAAACAAAAGGAAAATTGATAGTCAAAACCCGGCAAACCTTTGGCATGCTAGGCTAGGTCATATTTCCTCAAGGAGGATGAACAAGCTAGTGAGAGAGGACATGTTTGATATGTCTGATATTAACTCTCTACCTACTTGTGAGTCCTGCCTGAAAGGAAAAATGAATAAATCTCCTTTTAAGGGGAAACCTGAGCGTAGTCAAAATCTGTTGGATTTGATCCATACAGATGTTTGTGGTCCATTTAGAATTGGTACTAAATTTGGCCACACCTACTTCATTACCTTTACTGATGATTATTCAAGGTATGGGTATTTATATTTAATGAAATATAAGTCTGAAGCATTTGAAAAGTTCAAAGAATTCAAGGCTGAAGTAGAAAACAAGCTAGGTAAAAGTATTAAAGCACTTCGATCGGATCGAGGTGGAGAATACTTAAGTACCGAGTTTTTGGACTATCTGAAAGAGAATGGGATTCTCTCTCAGTGGACTCCTCCTATGACACCTCAACTAAATGGTGTATCGGAGCGTCGTAATCGAACTTTGTTGGACATGGTTCGATCCATGATGAGCTTCACTGAGCTTCCACCTTCATTTTGGGGCTACGCGCTTGAAACAGCAGTATTGTTGTTGAACAACGTCCACACTAAAGCAGTGGACAAAACACTATACGAGTTATGGAATGGCAAAGCTCCTAAGTATTCGTACTTGAGGATTTGGGGATGTCCTGCTTACGTGAAGCAGACAGTGGGAGATAAGTTGGATAGTCGATCCACCTTATGTTATTTTGTAGGGTATCCGAAGAATTCAATCGGATATTATTTCTATCATCCTGCTGAAACAAAGGTGTTTGTTTCAAGGAATGCCACCTTCTTGGAGAAGGAGTTCTTATTGGATAAGAAAGGCGAGATGATGGAACTCGAAGAAATTCGAGAAGAACCCGAAATACAAAATAACGATCCTACACCTCAGGAACCATTGATAGACACGCCTATACTTAGAAGATCCGAGAGGACTTCTAGACCTCCTATTCGATATGGTCTTCTTCTTGAAGGGGATCAAGATGAACCCGATGTTGGATATGATCCAAGAAACTTCAAAGAAGCAATTTCTGATGCGGATTCAAATTTATGGCTTGAAGCTATGCAGTCGGAAATAGATTCGATGCATACAAACCAAGTTTGGTCTTTAGTAGATCCTCCCGATGGAATTGTTCCAATAGGATGTAAATGGATCTACAAGAGAAAGCTTGGGCCTGATGGTAAGGTATTTACCTACAAGGCACGATTGGTGGCGAAAGGTTACACTCAAATACAAGGAGTTGACTATGATGAAACCTTTTCACCAGTTGCAATGTTCAAGTCCATAAGAATCCTTATTGCCATAGCTGCTTGGTATGACTATGAGATATGGAAAATGGATGTGAAGACTGCATTTCTTAATGGAAACATTAAGGAAGAGATCTATATGACGCAGCTTGAGGGACACACATCCATGGGAAGCGAGCATAAGGTATGCAAACTTCAGAGATCAATCTATGGTCTAAAACAAGCATCAAGAAGTTGGAACCAGAAATTTGATGAAACAATAAAGGATTTTGGTTTCATCAAGAACCCGGAGGAACCATGCGTGTACAAGAAAGTAATTAAGGATGCTGTGACATTCTTAGTACTTTATGTTGATGACATCCTACTCATTGGGAATGACGTAGGGATGTTGCAGTCAACAAAGATATGGTTATCAGGTAGATTCTCGATGAAGGATTTGGGTGAGGCATCCTATATTCTAGGGATACAGATCTATAGAGATAGATCTAAGAGAATGATAGGACTCACTCAAGCAACCTACATCGACACCATATTGAAACGATTTTCAATGGATCGGTCCAAGAGAGGACATCTACCCATGTGTCATGGAGTTTCTCTATCCAGGTCTATGTGTCCCAAGACTGATGAAGAGATAGAGAAAATGACACATGTACCATATGCGTCAGCCATTTGTAGTATCATGTATGAGATGATATCTACCAGACCGGATGTAGCATTTGCTCTGAGTGTCACGAGCAGATATCAAGCTAATCCCAGTCAAATGAATTGGAAAGCCGTGAAGGACATTCTTAAGTACTTACGAAGGACTAAGAATATGTTCATGGTATATGGAGGAAGAGAACTAAAATTGGAAGGCTATACCGACTCTAGCTTCCAAAGTGACGTGGATGACTTGAAGTCAACCTCTGGATTTGTGTTCATGCTCAATGGCGGTGCTGTCTCTTGGAAGAGTTCCAAGCAGGATACCACAGCGGATTCCACCACTGAGGCAGAATACATTGCAGCATCAGCTGCTGCTAAAGAGGCCGTTTGGATGAGGAATTTCGTCCAAGAGTTGGGCGTTATTCCGGAAGTTGTTGGTCCAGTCCCGGTGTACTGTGACAACACGGGTGCCATTGCTCAGGAAAAGGAACCAAGGTCTCATCAAAGATCCAAACACGTACTGAGGAAATACCACATCATCCGGGAGATCGTGGAAAGAGGAGACATCACTGTCGAAAGAGTGGCCTCTGCAGACAATATCGCTGATCCACTTACTAAGCCCTTGCCAGGACCATTATTTGACAAACATCGCGAAGCAATGGGTCTACGTAGTATGACTAGTTGGCTTTAGGGCAAGTGGGAGATTGAAAGAGTGGGTGCCCGGTGAGCCAACTTGTGGCTAAGGGCTTTGATGACTCTTTGTATAAACAATCTTTTGTTTAATATAATTTACACTTTTATTAATGGCAATGACTTTATCTTTCTTCATATTGTTATATTGTGATATACTATTGTTGTTTTGATAAAGACCTTGAATATACTATAGTGTATGTAAGATGTGGTAGCACATGGGGATGGCTATCATGAAACACATCTTATAGTCACTGTATATTCTAAACTGTTCCTAGTCGATTGAGCCGTCCGATAATAAGGATAAGGATCGCTCGAGTTTGAGACTAGCATTTGCGATGCCGAGTACCACGTTTCATTGGTATGGAACATAGAGATGTTCAAAGCATGCAAATGGATATTCATACGATGAATGATTGAACTACCCTATCCGGACTTTCCAAGTGGTTATCACTTATCGAGTGGATAAAGTCCGCGGTTTTGGTTGTACACCATTAGTCCTTACTACTTGAAACATCATTGAGACTCTATATGCTAGTACTGTGCTTTGACTCGTTTACCGACTCTATTGGGGTCATCAGGTGTCGGGATTGGATACAGTTAAAACACATATAGGAGTCGATGCTTTGTTGTCAAGGATTCACCACATACTTGCGAGTGTGGATATCCTATGCAATCTGAGGAGATATTAGTGTGACGAATCTCTGGCCAGAGTACATGATGTGTTTTAAGAAATGGTTTCTTAGTAGCACATGCGATGTCACTATTTGATCTTCAAGATGCGTTGCATAGTTATCGAATCTAGAACGACTCTCGATTTACCAATGGTTGTTGATTCGATCGGGATATTTGGATGAAGGGACCGTACTTTATGCTAACCAAAATCTATTGGTTCTTGTAGGCACTATCAGTGATACCTAGGGAATCATGGGGCGATGTTGCTAGGCGCTCATACCATGATTCGATGGGCAAGTCGGAAATTGTTGTTCCGAGTCACAAGGAGTTGTGAGCCCACGGCTAGCTGTATCCCTGAACCATTGAGGGTCACACAGAGTAATGGATTTTTAATCCCCGTTGAGATAGTTAAATTTAATGAACAAAGAAGTTGGACTTCTTAATTTAAGAGTAGAGGAGTAAGATTTCCTAAAATGACATAGGGATGGGCATTTTTGAAAATCACTGAATTCGGATTCAGAAAATTTATCTTGACTTTAAAAGGTGCAGAAATGGTTTCTGTGAACATTGGTAAAATCGGTTTATCAATCAGAGTCACGATGAATTTTATATTAATTTCTGAACATGCGGGCTTTGCTTGTCAGGCTTGAACTTATGACTAATGGGCCCTAAGCTGTTAGCAGCCCACATTATAAATAAGTTATTGCAGTACAGAAATTACATAAGAACAGGTCACAATTTTGGAAAAAACCTAGTTTTCTCTCTAACAGTGGCCGCCCCCCTCCCCTCTGCTCAGGAAAAATCCAGCCTGTGAATTTTGAATTACAGTCTGATTTAACGGATCAAATTCGTTAATTCTCTTCGTAGAAACTTCTGATAGACTTTCTAGTGCAATCTATCAGAGGGATTAAATCTCTGTTCGTGGACCTGATTGAAGAACAGTTCGTCCATCAGTTCTTGGGAGATACAACAAGAGCAGAGCAATCTGTTGGTGTCCATAATCTCGATTCGAGATTGGAGGTAAAAATTTATAATTGTTATTTAATTTTTACACGCACAATTTAATCGTAAAGTTTTGATACCCATTATGGAATCGTTCCATATAAAATTTTTAAACTTCCGCTGCACCGGGTATCAATTCTGATTGATCTGATCACCGTTCTCCAACACAGGAATAATGTCGATTCATACCTTTCATCACGATTCAAACCTCTTGAATCTGTTGCCAATGCTGATCATCTCAATGCTAGCCAAATCGGTCATCAAAATCTGCTCATTTCAATCAGTGCTACTTGAAGGTATTTTTTATTCAACTTCAAACACTTCAAGTCATTCGAACTTGAACTCGTCGATTCAACTTCAATAATCTTCAATTCAAATCTGAAATATATTATAACATCTTTAAACATCAATTTCCAATCTGAATCGATGTTTCTTTAAAGCTTATACAATTCAAATCTTGCTAATACGATCGGAATTCAAACCGTCGTCGCAACTATTCGAGTTCGATAAATTTTTCAATTCAAATATCATTATATCTTCATTCTAAACTCAATATCATATTCAATTCATTCACAATCAACTTGAATATGAGCTCTAGACCTTTAGAATGCATAGCAATTCAAAATTTTGAACTGGCGGCGTAACGGTACGATTTTGGTCAGTCCAAAAGCTTAAACATCAATATCATCACCACCTTAACATAATAACATCAACAATTCAGCAGCTATATCTCAAAAATGGAAGCCTTACAAATTCAGATTTCTGAAAAGTCTTACAAAAATCGTAATCATGTTCAAACGACGATCTTTTCTCGATCCGTCTTAGATATGCTATCGTCGTATATGCTAGAACATGTTTATACAATCAAATCTTAATTCTAACAACAACTTAAAATTCAAACATGGTAGAACTTCATAAAACTTACGTCAAAACGTAGCACTCGGAGCTGTGATCGCAAATATATGTTCAATCGGAAATTCTACCGGGCGGATCGATTTTTATCGGAGCTTGAAAAGGTGAAAATGGCGTTGGAAACTTGTTTTCAGATTCTCTTCCTTGGCTTCTGCTGAGTTCACGTGAAATTCTAGGAAAATGTGTCAATTTTGATATATATTGGCCTATTTGCAGTTTAGTCCCTGAATTCTTCAATAATTGCAATTTGGTCCTCGATCAATCTTTTAATTCAATTTCAATACTTAATAATTTAAGAATATTAGAATTCAAGTCTAAACTCTACATATTCTTAAATTAAATATTCTCGAATTAAAATTAAATCATTTGAGACCTTATCGCATTTTAGTCCTTGAACTTCTCAATATTTGCAAATGGGTCCTTGCTCGGATGTCATCCTCAAATGAAATCCTTGATATTTATCATCTTGGAATTCACATCTTAAATTCCATAAATATCAATTCAAATATTTTTAATCTTTTAATTTAAGAATTCCGGATATTAAAATCTTAAAATCCGAAAATCCTCAAATTAAATATTTCTGACCCGAAATTGAAATCTCTAATTTCTTAACTTCTTCAAATAACTATTTTCTCATTTTCGGAATTTAAATCTTAAATCCCGTAATTAAGAACTTAATATTTTCGGGCCTTACATGAATCCTCACGAGACTCGCTATCCGATCCATGATCTCGAGCTAGCTGCAATCGTGTTTGCTTTGAAGACTTGGCGCCATTACCTGTATGGCGAGTCGTTTGGGATATTTTCTGACCACAAGAGCCTGAAATACTTGTTTTCTCAGTCCGAGCTGAATATGAGGCAAAGGAGATGGATGGATTTGCTTAAGGACTTCGACTGCGAGATCAAGTATTATCCTGGAAAGTCGAATGCAGCTGCAGATGCTCTTAGTCGAAAGCTTTGTTCTTTGTCTCTTTCTACGATTGGTGTCTCTCCTTTGATTGAAGACTATTGTATGTCTGGTTTGGAGTTTGAGACCGATAGGAGATCCATCAGAGTTTTTGCGATTCAGGCTGAGCCGGAGTTGTTTCCGTTGATCAGAGAGGCACAGAGATCAGATCCGAGTATTCAGAGTTCGATAGAGAGGGTCAGATCAGGTCACCAGTCAAAGTTTCAGGTCAAGGATGACGTTCTGTTCGTGAATAGCCGTATTGTTGTGCCCGATGTTTCTGAATTGAGACAACTTATTCTTCGAGAGGCGCATTGCAGTCGGTTCAATGTTCATCCTGGAGGCCGGAAGATGTATAATGACTTGAAGACTCAATTCTGGTGAAAGCAATTGAAAGGAGACGTCACGAGGTTTGTATCCCGTTGTCTGAATTTTCAACAGGTGAAAGCTGAGAGGAAGAAGCCCGGAGGATTATTGCACAGTTTGCCTGTCCCATAATGGAAATGGGATCATATCTCAATGGATTTTGTCACGAAGCTACCGCATTCAGTCAGAGGTTGTGATGCGATTTGGGTAGTGATTGACTGGTTGATGAAATCTGCTTGTTTCATTCCATACCGTATGATATACCGTCACGATCAGATGGCCGAGTTGTATGTCAGAGCGGTTGTGAGATTGCACGGCGTGCCGAAGTCGATAGTATCAGATAGAGATCCGAGGTTCACTTCTCACTTTTGGCACAGTCTACAGGAGGCCTTGGGTACTCGTTTGCACTTGAGCACAGCGTATCACCCTCAGACAGACGGTCAGTCTGAGCGTACGATCCAGACTTTTGAGGATATGCTTCGGGCTGTAGTTCTTGATTTTGGCTCAAGTTGGCAAGATTCCTTGCCTCTAGTGGAGTTTTCGTACAATAACAGCTTCCAGGCGAGCATTGGAATGGCATCTTTTGAAGCTTTGTACGGGAAGAAGTGCAGATCTCCGTTATTTTGGGATGAGATTTCAGAATCACCTGAGTTGGGTCCAGATATGATTCGCGATATGGCAGAGCAGGTGAAGTTGATCCGAGTCAGAATGAAGACAGCCCAAGATTGACAGGCCAAGTATGCGAATGTCAGACGCAGACCACTGTTTTTGATCAGGGAGACCGTGTGTTTTTGAAGATTTCTCCGTTCCGAGGTTCTGTTAGATTTGGAAAGAGAGGGAAGTTGTCGCAGAGGTTCATTGGCCCGTATGAGATTCTGGAGAAGATAGACGATCTTTCCTATAGGATTGCTCTTCCTCCGTCTCTTTCAGGTATCCACGATGTGTTTCACGTCTCGATGTTGCGGAAATATCATCCGGATCCGTCCTATATTCTTCAGTCAGACGAGGCCGAACTTGATGAGACTCTGAGTTACTTCGAGCGACCGATTCAGATTCTTGACAGAAAAGAGAAGCAGCTCAGAAACAAGTCGATTCCATTGGTGAAGATACATTGGAGTCATCACGGAGTTGAAGAAGCGACTTGGGAGACCGAATCCGATATGATGCAGCGATTTTCAGAGTTATTCGATTGAGGTGAGTTCGTCTTCAGTTTGTTTCGTTCTTGTTCAGTCTGTGATCTGTCAGATTTCGAGGACGAAATCGAATCTTAGAGGGGGAGAATTGTAATGCCCCGATTTTATTATAATTGAGTTTAATCGAGATAATCAGAATTTTTAGTGATTGAGGATCGTATTGATATTTGCAGGGGATCATTTTGCAAACTTGGAGAAATAAAGGACTGAAATGCAAAAATTGGATTTTGTATAATATCTTAAGGCAACTTGCCTCACCATCACATCAAATCATTTCCCTCCTTCCCCTTCTCCTCTCCTTTTCGTACGTACTGTGGGAAGACATGGGAGACGACATTTCAAGCTTTTTTTCCGTTTGATTCGCTCGATCCGACCGTTAGATTTGAATTCCGAGTTGAGATTCACGATCACCGCAACGAGGGCTTCATTTAGACGTAAGTTTTGCTACGATCTCTTGAACTTCGATTTTGTTGAGTTTTCAGAATTTGATAATATTGGAGTATGTCGTTCTTGAGCTAATATAGATCGTGTATTCGAAGTCGGTTTGGAAAAAGAACGAATTTTGGATTTTATATGATTTTTGAGGCATTAATTCGAGAATGGGGTCTTGGTTTTGGTTGGATTTTTGATTGATTGGTTAGTTGAAAAGTTGGTAAGAGTTGATTGGAGTTGTTTATTGTTATTGGAGATTTTTGGTTTGATCGGTTATAGCCGTTATGCCGTCAAAATCGAGTTTTGGATTATCGTTTGTTTGTTCGGTTCATTTTCGGGTTTGTTTAAGTAGTTGGATTGACACCGAATCCGTATGATCTTCATTTTCAGATTTTGGATTGGAGTTTTGGGTTTGAATCAAACTTGGAAGTTGAATCGAATCGAGAGTTGAAGACGGTATATTGATTGAATTTCTTTGTTTTGAATTGTTGTGATTCGATTGATTATTTATTTGAGTTCGTTGTTATTTTCAGATTTGAATCCTCAATGGACTCGAAAGGTAAAAGATGACTTTGAATTGAATGGGGTTGAATACTCGAGTTCGATTGATTCTCGAGCCCCGAAAATCACATACTACATGTTATTTGCTTATATGAACTTGATTGATTATTTTATTTTCACTTGCATTCATATTGAGCAGAATATTCGATTCATTTTGAAATAGACGGTTTAGGGAGCTATATTGAAGTGGTCTTGGATTTCGAGATTTTCCAAGCGCCAGAATACTTCTTATAGTTGCTCTAAAGTCTAGGGGTTGAGTTGAACGACTTTCACCCCGAATGGGTGTGTCGGTGAGTTGTTGTGAAGACTTGGCCCCGGGATCCCAATCGAATACCGATTGATACTTCGATTATCTGACTTGATAGTCCCGAGCTTTGAAGTCATGCATACATTCACTTTCTTTTGAGTTATTGATGATTGTTACATTTCGATATGAGATGTTTAACCGATATTGTATGCCTGTCTCTTTTACTTAGAAATTATATTTCTAACCGGTTTATCCAGCTGTTGTCTTTGTTTGTATGTGTACTTGGAAACAGGAGCATCAGGAGCTGGAACTAGTCGTTTGGTTTAGCTCGGGGTGAGATGATAGAAGTGAGACTTCGTGTGTCGTAGGGTTGCTTTTGGACTTGTATTCTATTTTGTTTAGTCGAACTATTACTACCGTAGAACTTGTATTGTTGAACATCGTTTTGTTGGTGTTTCGAGCGCCTTATTTCATGTTTAAGCTATGATTGGAACCTTGGTTGTTTAGATTATCATTTTGAGCTTGTAGAGTCAATTTTTTTCTTGCTCAGGATTCAGCAACCCGAGGACTATGCGCGGGCACGCGTCCATGTCGTGCGGGCGCACGTGGCTGGCCGAGAAGTATGCGCGGGCGCGCGACTTGATGAGTTGGCGCGCCTCATTGTGCAGAAATTTTGGTTTTTTGCCCGTGGGCTATGCGCGGGCGCGCATGGTGGCCGAGGGGCATGCGCGGGCGCACGTGAGTTTCTTTTAAAAAAAAATTGATTCGTTTTTACGCGGCTCATCGTGTTTGATTTTGTTTAATTATTCAAGAATAGACTCACAAGAAACTTTAGATCTCAATAAAGAAGGATTTATCAAACTTCTTGAAATGAGTCTAATGGGATCTGTTAAGATAGCTTGGGAAATGACCATGCCAGAGACTAAAGAATCAGTCTTAGCAGGAGAATCTCTAAGCGAAATTTGAGAAAGAATGACCACCCTATTCAAGGCACAATTTATAGGAGTGGATTATTTTAATAATCAAGATACAGAGAAGAAAAGAAGATATACTCAAGCTCTGTATAGTCTCGAATTGCACGATATCTGTTTAGTTGATGAATACATTATGTTATTCACTAAATACAGATGAAATTCTGGAGTCGAGGAAAATATAGCAATTCAGCTATTTTTTGCAAAGATGCCAAGTCCCTGGAGAGAAATGTTGATAAAAAGAATACGTTCCAGGTAATCCAGATACGTTGGCAAGACGAGCCTCTTTTCTTAAAGGAAAATTGGCAGAATGGTATCATATGGCAGCATTACAAAAGAACTACAAAAAGATAAGGGGTATTAATAAGCATACTCCTCTATGTTGTAGAGAAAATGATCTCCCTACGGTTATTGGGAGCAGTTCACAGGGATTTAAGAGGAAAAAATTCAGAAATAATCCCTACAATAAAAGAATGAGAAGTTCTTGGAAACCAAGAACATTTTGGTCCAAACAAAAGGTCAGATCTTATAGATCGGGAAAAAGAAGTGGACCTACAAGAACATCCCCAGCAACAATCTCGTCGCAAAGCAGGGGAAGAACACCATCGAGAAGAACTCATACAAGAGCAAGTGAAAGTTTCTAGGATTGCAACTGCTGGACATGTGGAGCAAGAGGACATATATCTACAAACTGTCCAGAAAACGAGAAAAAAGGAGTTAAACTCTTTGAAGCAACACCAGATATGGATGATGTGGTCTTCTTTCAAGATCTAGTCCAAGTATATCAATATGAGGATATCCCCTCAGATGAAAGTATATACGAAGAAGAGATATTGTTTTGCCAAGAAAAATCTGATGATGAATCAGAATCAGAATAAAGAAGAGGTATTTTGACATGAAATACATGAGAGTTTGGCTGGGTTTTTTAGTCAAACCACGATATCTCATAATATGGTCCAAAGAATTATGAGAGAAAATCCAACATTACAAAAGTACCAAGGATTTTCGGCAGGACAGGTAGAAAGAGTCTTAGGCAACCTAGGGCTTAGACAAATAAGACATCATTTGATTTACAAAGTATCCAGAAGGGAAATGGCAATCCCAATGGAGTTAACGAGTAATCAAATAGAGATGCAGTTAATTTCTTTTGAAGAAGTAAGAGAGGAATTGCAAAAGCTGAAAAGTGAGGTAGCAAGAACGATGTCTTGGATTCATATTGGAGCAATCCAAATAATGATCAAGGCAACTTTTAAAGAAGGAATAAATTCACCCATAGATATCGTAGTATGTGATAAAAGAATGGAGAATATCCAAGATGTTGTTCTGGGAACGATCTCGGGAAATCTATGTGCAGGAAAAATTGTAGGAGTTATTTATCCTAGGATAGCTTACAATTTAACTGACAGAGACTTTAGTCGAACCTTGACGTTGCATCAAAACTTCAAGGAAAAAATATTAATGAAGGAAGGTAATAGACCATATTCTATTACTTATCAAATTTCATACGCTCTTTCTAATACTCACCATTCTGAATTATTTATTAGAAATGAGTTTATTGAAATTCCAGAAATCTTTGGGAAAGTTGCTCAAGAAATATACCCGGAAAGAATCGAGTTTCCTTTAATTCAGGAAACAGACATTCAAATACAAGATAAATCGGTTCTATACAGAGATCTTAAAATAGAACCCCGAAGGTTATCTTTCCAAGGTGACCGAATGACAAGTCGAAGGTGGGAAAAATCTCCTATTCAGGAAATTCCACTAAAAGAAAAGGAGTTTTTAATAATAGAAAAACTTAGATCTCCAGAAGGATGGAAAGAAGTCAAAATAGTATTCGAAATTACAAGTCACAGGAACCAATTTCCTTGTAACTCGATTTACTATTTAGAGTAGCAAGTGAAAGGAACTTACCAAGGATTAATAAATGTCGGTGAATTGGAAGTTCAAATTTCGGGGATCCCAGGAAAAGAAATAGATCAGCTAATTCTTGGCTTAGAATTCCTGGAAGATCATAAACCATGAAAACGCCTTGAAAAGGGAATAGAGTTCATGGCAAAAGAAAAAACTTGGAGAATTCAATAAAAATCCTACGAAATGGAAAACAAGAGAAATGGATAAGGGACAATCCCTTAATCAGATTTGAAAACTCTGTTCACAAACAGAGGAAGAAGCAACTTCTGAAATTAGTAAGTCATGAGCATGATTTACTAGAACGCATTGAAGAAGTAGAAAGAAGTAACCATACTCTACCTTCTGAGGCCTTAGGAAAACTAAAGGTGAATAGTCTTAATTGGATTACTGAGTTACAACATAGTTTGTTAAAAATGGCGGGGCCATTTAGTAATCCCTTTAAAAAATGACAACAAATCCTTTCTCCATATACATTCTCATAGAGATGTTGTACGAACAATATAAGGCTGAATACTTTGCAGCCTATATTGATTCAGGAGCAGGAATTTGTACAAGAAAAAGAGGAGTCTTCCCTACAGACTGTGAACAAGAATTGCCAAAAATTGCTGGATGAGATTTCTCGAAAAGAATTCTTATTATTTGCAGGGGAATAAAACAAGAAGAAATCCTTATGGGAGGCGTAGGTCAGACTCCTTGGTACAAGGTAAAGACACCACCAATATATTTCCATGATACAGGAGCCGATATCTTGTTGGGAAATAACTTTTTCCAAATGTTTAAAAAGTATACACAAGATAACGAGTTAAGACGACTTATGTTTACTACCATTTGTGAACATAAGATTATCGTTCAAAGACTCAAGATGGCCTTTTATCGACAAATGCCGATAATGTTCCGCAGCCAGCGTGGTGATAAAGGACAACTATTTCACCAAAAAATGAAAGATCCAAGAAGGTTTGGAGAAACTATGTTGAAAATAACAACATAACAAGAACTCCAAACAGAGGATATGAAAAACTTCTCAAGGTAACTCTGAATCACAGAGATATAGAGTTAGAAAACAAGGTATCCCTTGAAGATGTCAAAAAGAGGCTAAAAAAAAGTTATAACGAGCATCCTTTGGCATGGTGGGATAGAAATCAACTCAAAGTCAGTCTTACTCTAAAGGAAGACAAAGAGTATGAATTCGTTAGGTATAAACCTATCCCGATGAACATAACAGATCAAAGGGATATGAGAATGATTATCAAGGAACATTTGGACCTTGGTTTAATCAAAGAAGGAGTTTCACCATATAGCAGCCCAGGCTTCCTGGTCAGAAATCATGATGAAATAAAAAGAGAAAAACCCAGGTTAGTTATTAACTACCAAGGTTGATGGGTACTTCATACCCAGTAGAGAACATCTAATTAGCTATGTACGAAATGCTAGAGTGTTCTCAAAATTTGATTGTAAGTCTGGATTTTACCAGATTCGGATGGAAGAAGGCAGTAAGAAATTCACAGCTTTCTCTACACCACAAGGACATTATAGCTGGGAAGTTATGCCTACGGGATTGGCTAATGCATCACAAATATTTCAAAGACAGATGGATAATCTTTTTAAAGATTATTTCAACTTCATGTTTGTTTATAATGATGATATTCTTATAGCATCAAAAAACATAAATGAACATGTTAAACATTTAGAGATTTTCTCTAAAATTTGTAAACAAGAAGGACTAGTTTTATCTGAAAAGAAAGCAGTTATAGCAACAAGGAAAATTGAATTCCTTGGAATTGAGATTGATGAAACTGGAATAATTCTACAACCCCATACTGTGGAAAAGGTAAAGAATTTTTTAGATAAAATCAATGATGTAAAACAACTTCAAAGTTTTCTAGGATTAGTTAATTTTGCAGGGATGTTCATAAACAATATGGCAATGTACAGAAAGGTGTTAAGTCCTTTGTTAAAAAAGGATGCAAGGTTTATATGGACCGATGATCATACTAAAGGGGTAAACCAATTAAAGGTGATATGTAAGAATCTCCCAAAAATGGCTATACCCGTGGATGAAGATGATCTGGTGTTATTTACGGATGCCAGTGACGAATGGTGTGCAGCAGTCCTTACTAAGATCACTCCGGATGGAGAAATACCATGCAGATACTGTAGCGGTCTTTTTTCAGAATCTGAGGCTATCAGATGGCATATCAACGAGAAGAAATTTTATGCATTTAAAAGGGCTTTCAAAAAATGGCCATTATTTTTACTTGCTAAAAAATTCACTTTGAAGGTTGATAACACTCAGGTAAAAGTTTTCCTAAGAAATAAGATTGAATCTAAACCTGAGAAAGCTAGGTTATTAAGATGGCAAGCATTATGTCAAAATTATATTTTGATATTGTTATTATTAAATCTCATGAAAATATTCTTGCAGATTTCTTAACAAGAAATGGAAGGCAGTGACGTGGATTCCATCATGAAAATGCAGAGGCATCTCAGGGAACACCTTGGGTTGCTTCAAACCGAGTTCAACCAGCTTGTCATAAGTGCCGATATGGCGGGCAGGTTACAACAAGCTGATCGAATCAAAGTATCCAATAGAATCACAGGATGTATGCAAGCTCAAACTCAACTATGGGCTGCTATTCAAGGGCCAATTATTCGTGCCATAGAAAAACCACTGGTTTCTCAGAAACAAGAAATGTTAAAACCATTGGTTTTACAAGAACAAGAAATACAGCCACCGGTTGTAAAACAATATGTTGAGGATTCTAATACTCAAGAAACAAGCGCTAATCAGTCATCAGCTTTTGATGATCTAGATAAAGCAACAATTGATGAGGATAACTCATCAAGTCAACCCTCAGCCTCTGGTGTAAAAGAGAAAGAGATCAATCTTAGGCCCAACACTGACAAGGGCAAATCTAAGATTGATACTAATCCAGCTGTCATTTCTCCATTTCAGGTTTATCAACAAAGATGGGAGAAATTAAGTAAAAGAAGTGAAATCAACCCGACCACTTGCAGAGTTGATGTTGCAGGAATATATCCAAGGGTTTGGCTAAAAAACAATGTCAATCCTAAGGATGTAAAGCTATGTTATGAATTTGGGGCTTTAGCCTCAGTTTATACAACTTCACCAGGCTTTCAAAAAATATCACAGCTACCAAAATGCATTCAGGATGCAGTCCAAGAAACATAGGCAAATAATGATCATTTGTCCAGATGAGATGTGCTCGAGTTATATTTTTTTAGTGCAGCTCCAGAACCAACAGGGAAAGGATCACACGAGCCCTTTCATTTCATCAAGATAAGGAGACCTGACATGAATAATCAAAGATTTATCAAGGATCCTATATCTGAAGAAATACCATTGGTGTCCACTTTTGAAGAAAATGAAATCTCAACTAGAAGGACATGGGGTATTTGGGTTTGTCTCACCGAGATGGACAAGGTCAAGTTTCCGTTCAAATTTTATCAGAATTCTGTGAACGGATTATTCTTGTTAAACACAATGACAGGAAAAACTACAGCTTTTGCGGAAGAACTCTTCGAAAAGAAGAGGAACTTTTTGTGGAACAACAAGCTACCGGGGAGTAAAGAAACTCGCCCGAAATTTTGTAACATGGCTCATATCGGAAGATGGTCAGAGAATATCTGCCCAGAATGTCCAAATCAGAAGGAGCCAGAATTTGGAAAAACCTTCAGACCCCGAATGAATCAAAAAGATTTTTCCAAGATAAGCAAAGGTGGACAGGGACCACCAAAACCGCGTTTTCCCAGGGGCCCACTGCAAAAGCAAAAGATGCCCCGAAAACAATAAAGAAGGCATGTGAAAAGAATAAATCCAAAAGAAAAAGTCAAGCATGTGACTCCTCCACTAGTGAAAGATGTCATTGGGCATGTGACTCTCCCACTAGCAAAAGATGCCATCAATAATGGCATAAAGAATTCAAGATAGCTGTAAGATTCCCTGAAGTTTCTCGATGAAACGAGTGGAACTTCAGCTATAAATACAGACATTTGAGGAAGCTGAAGACATCGATCATTCCCTTCAGCTTTCTTACGAAATAAATATTGTTGTAATATTTCTCTTTCTAAGTTTGTATTAAGTTTCTGTTTTATGTATTTCAAGAACAAGGCTACTATGAGTAGCTAAACTAGTTATCTCCTTCTCTTCAAAGGAGGTTGATTTATGTAATAATATGTTGTCTGAATAAATTTCCTAAGTCTCTTGTTCATCCATGCTCATATTTTATAATTAATTTTATATATCATAAGTCTTAAGGTAGAAAAAGAATTAAGGCTGTGTTGGGTGTCGTTGAAGGAGCTTGTGCAGAAACCATCTGTTGCGACTGCGTGGTTGAGTATGAGAAGCACTTCGTAAAACTCGACAGGTATGACCCAACGACATTATGATCAAAGAGGTATTTAAATTTTAATTAATCTTATGGAATCATGATGGGCTTGTGCATAATTTCTTTAAAAAGGGTGAGAAAGGGTAAAATAGCCATTATTTTGTTTTAAGGACATATTTGGGAAACTTTTTAATTAATGAAGGATAATTTTGGGTAATGACAAAGAAAAGGGATATAATTGGGACGATGGTAAAACTAAGAGGACATAATTAGGAATTATCCCTCAAGATTGTATCAAAGATAAGTACAAAATTCATGGTTTGGTGTGGGTCCTAACGAGGGTCGGAGAGTCTCCAGACAACTGAAGGCCTCTTGCTAATATTTAGTGGAAAGTCTTACAATTTTTTTTTAATTCAACATAAAAATTTGTATATTATCTGTTAATTCACAATACAAATCTAATAAAAAAAATATAAAAAATAATTTAAATATAACAAAGATGGATTTCTGATACGAGATTTGGTTATGAATACAATATAAAAGTATATTTTAGATCGTAATAAAATATTAAACAATATTTTTATTTACTATCAAATCTTCCAACAAGAAAGAATCACGTCTTGTATTTCTCATTCATGTGTTATGAAAATATGATGCACAAAAAATAATAAATGCGGAATATTTTTTATTTTTGTAACACATCCATCGTGCTCAAGTAACATAAATCATGCGTAAAATCAAGTTCAATCAAATGACTCAAAATCTCATTAATCAAAACTTGTACAAAATTTTTTTGTCCAAAATGATGCTGACACCTACGGAACCCCAGAACTTCCTCATACATGCAAAACTTGAAACTATAAAATATGCGATCTAAAAATAAGGTGTTTAAAACATAATTTGATCTTAAAATGATCTGCTAAAACATGAGTTCTATAAACATGCATAACATTGATAAAATGCCCAATAATACGTGGACATGCTTGACGTAAGGTTCTCGGAAATCAGTTCCATGCAAATCCTTCTCGCCTCCTCGACTACTCCGCCCCATGAACATCTTTTAAATTATTAACTTCTGCAATTTTCATCATCTGTATCATTCAAGTGTAGTGAATCTAAAGACTAATCAAGAAACTTTCATTTCATAACTAGTACAAAATAACACATAATGCATACACATAACAAAATCATAACATCATGCATAAGAAATAATGATATAAAAATCCTTCATTTTTGGTGATGAAATACATGCAATTGTGGTAACCACTATTTTTTAGCACATTGGTTTTCCGTGATCACGGTCATTGTACAACAAGAATACGGAACATACTGACCTCGGACAATTTTCATCTCATCTCAGTCTTGGCAGCTTCAACTTTCATTCTTTGGAAGGGCCCCTCCTGGGCTTAATCCGGAGTATCAATCTCGTAATACTACCACAAGAACACATACAACATCAAAATATTTTTCATGAATCATCATAACATCATCATACTTCATCATTGTCATCAAACATCATCATCATTATTTTATAAAAACTTCATCATAAACAATCATCCCATCATGCTTAATAAAAAAATCCTCACATTCAGAAACTTTTCATCATAAATTTTTTTTCGTGTCATGCTCTTTAAATTATTCATGCTTGAAATCATGCATGCTAAACTGACATAAAATCAAGAACGCCCTTAATCATTTCATAAAATTTAATGCCTTTCATAAGATCATATGTTTCATGAAGAAATACTAGCTTATAATGCAATACTTAACTAAACCGATCCATGTGAGTCGTTCCTTCCATTCTAGACATCAAAAATTAAAAATGTTTCAATAAAACATCATAACAAATTCAAAATACATTAAAAGACCATTAAAGTGAATTTAGAATCCCAAATACGCAAAAAAAATAAAGGCCCGGTCCAGAACCCCAAGCGCTGGGACGATGGCACTCGTGCACCTGGGCTTCTGGCAGAAAGCAATGCAGGATGCCGAAATCCCGTTTTCTTTGCTTGTTTTCAGCCCTTTTTGATCTGTAGTAGCCCGATTTCAAAATTAAGTAATTAAATATCGAAGCATGTTTATAATGGTTAAAGCATAATTAAAGAATCCTTGATTGATATTAATTAGTAGAAAATTTGATTCAGAACGTTCAAAAATAGTCCGAAGGGTTTCGAGTGTTCAAGTAGTTAGGAAAGTCCGAACTTGAGCCTGGATTAGATCGGTGGTTCCGAACCCTTCAGATGCAAGAATTGAGTTCGAAAACTCCAATCCTGAGTTCGAAAGATCCAAACTTTTTCCCCGACAGAGATATATGAGTTTCTGATTTGTGATTTGACAATGGTGTGTTTGAAAGCTCCGAACCCCTACTTTGGAAAGTCCAAACATTTTTGGCACTAGTGTATTGTCCAATCAGTGACACGTGTTCGATGGATAGTGATCCGAAGTTCCGATCATGCAATTGGATGTTCCATAGTGAGATCGGAACGTCCAAACTTGCGATCGGAAGATCCGATCATGGTCTATAAATAGGGGTCGAGACTCTAATTTGTAAACCACAAAAATCACTTCTCTCTCTCTTTCTCAGCCTATTTTTAGGGATTTTATCATCTTTCTTAGGGACGGGCGATAGCGAGACGCTATCGAGATCATAGTGAAGTTGTGCCTAGAGTTTGGGGCCATCACCATTAAAGATATGACGACGAACGCATGTATAATTCTAGACTCAGATTAGTTTCAGTGAGTAGCTATTAGTCTACTTAATGATTTTAGTAAGTAATAAGTGATATTATATTATCTTGCTTATTAGCTTGGACTTGAGTACCGAGGAGCCATGTTGCTTGTGTTTTTGAGTAGAAGTACAGACGTACTATCCGAAATATCATGATTGAGTATGCATGTTCTATGTTTTCATGTTTATATGACATGGTTTATATGAATATATTATGTCACGATTATTATGTTGCATGCATTATCATATTGAACATGTAACTTGATATAACTCATAGTGGGGTCGCTCAGCCCTGAGTTCTTGAGTAGATGGTTATACCATTTGCCAGTTGGATTACGGGATCAGGTCATCGATATCCACAATTTCTTCTTGTGTGTGAGCAACCTCCTGATGCGATGGCCCAACATGCTACATTCCAAGACACCTTTGATTGAGCAGAGTTTTACCGTGATTGGTTTCTGGTACCCATTCATTTGTATTAACATTCATAGCATGTGTATACTCATAATTTTGTACTGAGCACTATTTTTGCTCACGTTTGTGTATTTCTTTGTATTCCCCATTCAGTGGGGAATTTTAAGGTTGCTCATGTCTTGGATCAGTGTGTAGTTGGCGACCAGGGGTTTTGGTCTTAGTTGATGCCAACAGTGTTAGTTAGGATTGATCCTCTTGTACATTGGATTTTCAATTGTGTTGTATATTATTTCTGGTTCTAGTTATTTTACCAGTTGTATACTGCCAGGTTAGTATTTGAATTAAGTTTTTCGTAGAAATCTCTGATTATTGTTGTTAAGTTTTAATTGTGTTGGACCCTTAGTTTTGGTGATCACAAATTGAACTGCCAAGTTTTGTAAAATAGGTTAAAGAGTTTGAACTGCTCAACAAAGTCTTCGAACTGTTTGAACTGCTCAACAAAGTCCTCGAACTGCTCAACAGAGTTTTCGAACTTCTTGAACTACTCGAACTACTTGAACTGTTCAAATGATTATTTGAATTGCTCAAAGAATTAAAGGCTTCTCATCTTTTCAAGAAGACTTTTCGTTATATTTGAAGATTTTCAAGAGAGAGTTTATTGACCATATTAAAGTAATTCTCAACCTTCTTGGATCTCGTCTCACATTTATGAAGACATTTATAAAGTTTCTCGAAACTATAACATGACAGCTCATAGAGAGAATTTAAATCATCAAGAAGAACGTTGAAAAATATGACTATATATATTAGAGAGAAAGCTTCAGAAAAGAGTTAGTGAAGAATTTCAAAAAGAACACAAGAAAGCTATCTCTCTGAGCATTTTGAATTTACATATCTCATTTGCTCAACAAGCCAAGATATACAGGATATTCATCAGATCATCTCAAACGATCATCAAGGGCATTAGGACAACTCTTAACTGCTCAATCAAAAGAAGAGTTGCTCAAAAGATTTAATCTAAGGATTCATTCAAACTCCAAATTTGTTTAATTCATTGCTGATTAAAACTTTGTGTCTTATTTTGTGGTGTACTAAGAGTTTCGAAAAAGATAATTCCTATGATTTAAGTGAGTTGTATACAAAGGAGTGAATAAACCAAAGTCTCCTAGTGAATTTCTTTCTAAGAGAAAGAAGGGAAGACGTAAAAGTAGTTTGCTTCGAACTTCCATAATATCTTGTCTCATTTATTGTATCTTCACAAGTTATTTTCACTTTCATATAAATAGATACCATAAAGGCACTTGGACTATTTATCCGCACTATTCTATTAGTTAAAACTGCTTTTGAGAATAACAAAAATAGCCTTGATAATTGACATTATTAAGATTGCTCGCGAAAGGTTTTGAAAAATATTTTGAAATATTCTAAGTGTGTATTCACCCCCCTCTACACACATATTCGATCCTAACAAGTGATATCAGATCGAGTTTTTCTTTATTCGTTGATATTATTATATTCATCATAGCAGTTGTATTTAACAACATTCATATGTTTTCTAAGGAAGATTATGATGATTGAAAAATTTGCATGCAGGATCATTTATCAGCTCAAGATGATGATATGTGGTATGTAATGTAACACCCGAAAATTTTAATACGTAAATTCGCATGCATAATTAGGGAAAATAATTATTTAAAAATTTATATTTGGGTTAAATGACATTTATGTGTTATTATGTGAATTATATGCATGATTTAAATTTATTTTATCATTTAACCCGCAGTTATGGTATTTTTGGATTTTTGAGAATATTTATTTTTTTGATCGCGTAGACGGGACCGTGGACGGACGAGATACCAAAATTCTTAGACAAAAATATTTTATGAGTTTATGAGCCTTAAAATATTATTTTAAGGTATTTTGTCAAGAAAATTTTAGTATTTAATTATATATTTATTTAAGAGTTGATTTTTAGCCAAAATAAGTCATTTTAATGACTTTTATTAATTTTTAAAAATACTATAAATTAGTATTTCGGGATTTTTGATTAGTTATCAGATTAGTAGGTATTTTTAAGAGTTTAAAATCTTATATTTATGTTATATTATCTACCTAATTATTTTATACTAGTTATTATCCTAAATTATTCCTAGTTACAAAAATTTAAAACAAAAACCTACCCTACCCTAACCTCACTCAGCCGAAAACTCCCATCTCCTCCCACCCCCATTCTCACGATTCAACAGAAAGCAATCTCCATAGTCGATCCTTCATAGATTCTTGGAGTTCGTTCGTCGTCCCGAAGCGCCGTACACGCGATTATTGTCTAGTTTCTCAATCTATCTTCGTTTAAGGCATGTTTATTCTTTCGTTTGAACACCATATAAGCTATTAACCATTCATGTTGGGTTTTATTCAGATTTTTATCAGATATTTTTGAATTATGCAATTTCATGGATGTTTGATGCATGTTTGAGTGTCTACTTGGCATGGCTCACGTTTTTATTCAGCATGGTATGGTCCAGGGCTGAGGGCTCGAGTCAGAGGGGTCCCAGGGTGCCTTAGGGTTGAGTTTGTTCAGAGTTTTAGGGTGTCATAGGCTGGAAACGAAGCTATTCACTTCTGATGCACACAGACGCGCAGGTTAGGGCTTTGGGAAGAGAGGGGTCGTTCTCCTTACTCAGGCCATGGATTTGTGCGTGGTTTGTTGGGTTTAAAAGATTTAGATGTTGGCTAAAATTGAGAAGTGGTTTCACGGTCTTTGGTTGTCGGAGCAAGCCGCACGAACGAAACTTTGGATTTTATTTGGGCCTTAAATAATTTATTTAAGTTAGCACAATGATTTTTATGGGCTTGGGAGTCCATGAGAATTTTTGGGCCAGTCAGTGGATTTTGGGCCAGTCTAGAGTTTTATTGGGCTTAAGTTAAGTAATTGGGCTTAAATATTTTATTTAGGTCAAGTTAAGTTTAATTAAGTTATTTGGGCTAAAATATGATTATTGAATTTTATTTAAGTTTAATGGGCTTAGAGTGAGTGATCAGCAGTCTGGACCAACCCATGAAAATAAACTAAGTCCAGAATATATATTTAATTATTTTTATGCATGAAGTCTATTTTAAGTAAAAGTATATTTATTATTAAAATTAATTAAATATATATTACGGACATATTTTAAGTGTATGCATACATGAAATATTTTATGATGTGTTTATGATTAAGAATTGAGCATGAAAAATATTTTTATGGAAATTGAAGTGATGTGACAGCATAGAAGTGGTTTTACCACTGACACAGAGGTAGTCCTACTACCGGCATAGAAGTGGTTTTACCACTGGCACAGAGGTAGTTTACTACCAGCATAGAGGTGGATTTATCCACCGCCACGTACGATGGTTCTTTAGACTGATCAGTCGGCACAGTTATTAGTCACATTCATGGATATGACCATACTCAGTTTTTATGTTTATGACATGCTCAATTATGTTATGTATGATGAAGAAAGTTATGTTATGTTTAAGATTTATGATTCAACATTTATGTTATGAAAAATGTTTCCATGCTTGCTCATGTACATGTATATGTATTAGTATCTACGTGATGCATTATTTTTAACCTTGTTATAAAGGATTAGACATGTTGAGCCCCTAGGCTCACTACGCTTATATGGTGCAGGTGAGTATGATGACATTTATGTAGCTCCTACCGGTGGTGAGGACGTATGAGCTCACGGAGCAGTGGACCCCGTGACCGTCGCAGTTATTTAGTCTATTATGATGGAATTTTGAAACATGTTTTATTATTATTATTCCGCATATGAGATTTTTCAGCAGCATTGTTTATCATTTTAAATTGATGCATGAAACATTTTTAAGGATTTATTTATTTATTTAATATTTTTCAGGTTATTTAAGAAATATATGTTATTTTTATATACATATATGTATGGGCGTATATGTATAGTATTATTTAAAAAAAAAAAAGTTTTTCCGCATTTTATTAGTAGTAGGCGTTTCAATTGGTATCAGAGCGTGGTCCTTGGAGGGTGTCTACTGTCACGTGAAGCTCAGAAATCCTGCTACCGGTCTGTAAGTTTTAAATGCTTTATTAAGATTTAGAAGGATCTTATGTATTAATTTTAAGTATTTCATGTTCAGTAAGACTTTTGAAACCCTTAGTTATGCATTGCGATTTACGTAAAGAAATATGTGGTGGTACAGAATGCCTCCCAGACAGATGAATAGACGCGGAGGACCTCCACCTCCACCTCCGCAGAACCCTCTCTCAGCATTGGAGCAAGCCAATGCTAACATGATGGCAGGGATCACTGCTTTGTTAGAGCAGCAAGCTACTCGTCCTAGACTCACACACGATGAGGATGTAGCTGAGCGGTTCCAGAAGAAGGGACCAAAGGAGTTTACAGGCACCACTGATCTGCTCATTGCTGAGGGGTGGATTCGATCATTGGAGTCTATATTTGACTATATGGGGATTACAGATGCTGATAGGGTCAAGTGTGCGGTGTATATGATGAGATGGGATGCAGCCTCTTGGTGGGAAGGCGCTGTTAGGGGCGTGAACCTACCTACTTTGACGTGGATAGAGTTCAGACGTATGTTCTATGCCAAGTATTTTACTGAGGATGTGCGCAGCCGCATGATCTGGGAGTTCATGAGTCTCCGTCAGGGGGACAAGTCTGTGGTGGATTACATCACCCAGTTCGAGAGAGGGTGTCGTTTCGTGCCTCTTATTGCTGACAGTGCGCTGGATAAACTGAGGCAGTTTGTTGATGGATTGCGGGCTGACATTAAGCATGACGTTTGTATGTTGGATGTCTCTATTTATGAGGCTGCCGTTAGTAGAGCGTTGCGCTCCGAGGAGGGGAGAAGAGATATACAAAAGGAACAGCAGCATAAGAGACAATTCCAGCTGGAATCCTATCAACCATCTTCGCAGTCATCTGCGAAGAAATAGTTCACAGGGCCATCTAAGGACCTTAACCAGCAGAGTCAGCAGGTTCAGCCACAACAGCAGCAGAGGGGCGGGGCCCCTAAGTCAGGAGGAGTATCAATTTGCCCGAAGTGTTAGAAACCACATTCGGGTCTGTGCCTGAGTGGGTCGAATGTGTGTTTCCATTGCAAGGAGCCGGGGCACATGTCCATGAATTGTCCCAGGAAGAAGAGCACCACAGGGAGGGTGTTTGTCATACAAGCAGCTGAGGCAGACCCAAACACCTCTTTGATCACCGGTATGCCCTAACTTATTCTTTTAAGGAACCTTTAGTGAAGCAAAAATATTTGGTTTATCAGAGTGCGCAGCAGAAGCATGACTTTTGGGATACCGAAACTTGGGAACTAGATATGTGATAGTTGGTTTAGTGAAGTGGATTTTGAAGAACTCCGTTTTTAGAATTGGATCAGTCGAATTTCGAGGACGAAATTCAATTTAAGGGGGGGAGAATTGTAACACCCGAAAATTTTAATACGTAAATTCGCATGCATAATTAGGGAAAATAATTATTTAAAAATTTATATTTGGGTTAAATGACATTTATGTGTTATTATGTGAATTATATGTATGATTTAAATTTATTTTATCATTTAACCCGCAGTTATGGTATTTTTGGATTTTTGAGAATATTTATTTTTTTGATCGCGTAGACGGGACCGTGGACGGACGAGATACCAAAATTCTTAGACAAAAATATTTTATGAGTTTATGAGCCTTAAAATATTATTTTAAGGTATTTTGTCAAGAAAATTTTAGTATTTAATTATATATTTATTTAAGAGTTGATTTTTAGCCAAAATAAGTCATTTTAATGACTTTTATTAATTTTTAAAAATACTATAAATTAGTATTTCGGGATTTTTGATTAGTTATCAGATTAGTAGGTATTTTTAAGAGTTTAAAATCTTATATTTATGTTATATTATCTACCTAATTATTTTATACTAGTTATTATCCTAAATTATTCCTAGTTACAAAAATTTAAAACAAAAACCTACCCTACCCTAACCTCACTCAGCCGAAAACTCCCATCTCCTCCCACCCCCATTCTCACGATTCAACAGAAAGCAATCTCCATAGTCGATCCTTCATAGATTCTTGGAGTTCGTTCGTCGTCCTGGAGCGCCGTACACGCGATTATTGTCTAGTTTCTCAATCTATCTTCGTTTAAGGCATGTTTATTCTTTCGTTTGAACACCATATAAGCTATTAACCATTCATGTTGGGTTTTATTCAGATTTTTATCAGATATTTTTGAATTATGCAATTTCATGGATGTTTGATGCATGTTTGAGTGTCTACTTGGCATGGCTCACGTTTTCATGGAAGAGATATACTTGGCATGACACCAACAGATTGCTCTGCTCTTGTTGTATATCCCTGGAACTGATGGACGAACTGTTCTTCAATCAGGTCCACGAACGGATATTTAATCCCTCTGATAGATTGCACTAGAAAATCTATCAGAAGTTTCTACGAAGAGATTAACGAATTTGATCCGTTAATCCAGACTGTAATTCAAAATTCACAGACTGAATTTTACCGAGCAGAGGGGAAAAGGGGGCGACCACTTCAGAGGAAAAAGACTAGGGTTTTTCGAAAATTTTGTGACCTGTTGTGTGTAATTTCTGTACTGCAATAACTTATTTATAATTTAGGCCACTAACAGCTTAGGGCCCATTAGTCATAAGTTCAAGCCCGACAAGCAAAGCCCGCATGTTCAGAAATTAATATAAAATTCATCATGACTCCGATTGATAAACCGATTTCACCAATGTGCACAGAAACCATTTCTGCACCTTTTAAAGTCAAGATAAATTTTTCTGAATCCGAATTCAGTGATTTCCAAAAATGCCCATCCTTATGTCATTTTAGGAAATCTCACTCCTCTACTCTTAAATAAGAAGTCTAACTTCTTTGTTCATTAAATTTAACTCTTTAAATTTAACTATCTCAACGGGGATTAAAAATCCATTACTCTGTGTGACCCTCAATGGTTCAGGGATACAGCTAGCCGTGGGCTCACAACTCCTTGTGACTCGGAACAACAATTTCCGACTTGCCCATCGAATCATGGTATGAGCGCCTAGCAACATCGCCCCATGATTCCCTAGGTATCACTGATAGTTCCTGCAAGAACCAATAGATTTTGGTTAGCGTACAGTACGGTCCCTTCATCCATATATCCCGATCGAATCAACAACCATTGGTATATCGAGAGTCATTCGAGATTCGATAACTATGCAATACATCTTGAAGATCAAATAGTGACATCGCATGTGTTACTAAGAAACCATTTCTTAAAACACATCATGTACTCTGGCCAGAGATTCGTCATACTAATATCTCCTCAGATCGCATAGGATATCCACACTCGCAAGTATGTGGTGAATCCTTGACAACAAAGCATCGACTCCTATATGTGTTGTAACTGTACCCAATCCCGACACCTGATGACCCCAATAGAGTCGGTAAACGAGTGAAAGCACAGTACTAGCATATAGAGTCTCAATGATGTTTCAAGTAGTAAGGACTAATGGTGTACAACCAAAACCGCGGACTTTATCCACTCGATAAGTGATAACCACTTGGAAAGTCCGGATAGGGTAGTTCGATCATTCATCGTATGAATATCCATTTGCATGCTTCGAACATCTCTATGTTCCTTACCAATGAAACGTGGTACTCTGCATCGCAAATGCTAGTCTCAAACTTGAGCGATCCTTATCCTTATTATCGGACGGCTCAATCGACTAGGAACAGTTTAGAATATACAGTGACTATAAGATGTGTTTCATGATAGACATCCCCATGTTCTACCACATCTTACATACACTATAGTATATTCAAGGTATTTATCAAAACAACAATAGTATATCACAATATAACAATATGAAGAAAGATAAAGTCATTGCCATTAATAAAAGTGTAAATTATATTAAACAAAAGATTGTTTATACAAAGAGTCATCAAAGCCCTTAGCCACAAGTTGGCTCACCGGGCACCCACTCTTTCAATCTCCCACTTGCCCTAAAGCCAACTAGTCATACTACGTAGACCCATTGCTTCGCGATGTTTGTCAAATAATGGTCCTGGCAAGGGCTTAGTAAGTGGATCAGCGATATTGTCTGCAGAGGCCACTCTTTCGATAGTGAAGTCTCCTCTTTCCACAATCTCCCGGATGATGTGGTATTTCCTCAGTACGTGTTTGGATCTTTGATGAGACCTTGGTTCCTTTGCCTGAGCAACGGCACACGTGTTGTCACAGTACACCGGGACTGGACCAACAACTTCAGGAATGACGCCCAACTCTTGGACGAAATTCCTCATCCAAACGGCCTCTTTAGCAGCAGCTGATGCTGCAATGTATTCTGCCTCAGTGGTGGAATCCGCTGTGGTGTCCTGCTTGGAACTCTTCCAAGAGACAGCACCGCCATTGAGCATGAACACAAATCCAGAGGTTGACTTCGAGTCATCCACGTCACTTTGGAAGCTAGAGTCGGTATAGCCTTCCAATTTCAGTTCTCTTCCTCCATACACCATGAACATATTCTTAGTCCTTCGTAAGTACTTAAGAATGTCCTTCACGGCTTTCCAATGCATTTGACCGGTATTAGCTTGATATCTGCTCGTGACACTCAGAGCAAATGCTACATCCGGTCTGGTAGATATCATCCCATACATGATACTACCTATGGATGACGCATATGGTACATGTGTCATTTTCTCTATCTCTTCATCAGTCTTGGGACACATAGACTTGGATAGAGAAACTCCATGACACATGGGTAGATGTCCTCTCTTGGACCCATCCATTGAAAACCGTTTCAATATGGTATCGATGTAGGTTGATTGAGTGAGTCCTATCATTCTCTTAGATCTATCTCTATAGATCTGTATCCCAAGAATATAGGATGCCTCACCCAAATCCTTCATCGAGAATCTACCTGATAACCATATCTTTGTTGACTGCAACATCCCTACGTCATTCCCAATGAGTAGGATGTCATCAACATAAAGTACTAAGAATGTCACAGCATTCTTAACTACTTTCTTGTACACGCATGGTTCCTCCGGGTTCTTGATGAAACCAAAATCCTTTATTGTTTCATCAAATTTCTGGTTCCAACTTCTTAATGCTTGTTTTAGACCATAAATTGATCTCTGAAGCTTGCATACCTTATGCTCGCTTCCCATGGATGTGTAACCCTCAGGCTGCTTCATATAGATTTCTTCCTTAATGTCTCCATTAAGAAAAGCAGTCTTCACATCCATTTGCCATATCTCATAGTCATACCAAGCAGCTATGGCAATAAGGATTCTTATGGACTTGAACATTGCAACTGGTGAAAGGGTTTCATCATAGTCAACTCCTTGTCTTTGAGTATAACCTTTCGCCACCAATCGCGCCTTGTAGGTCAATACCTTACCATCAGGCCCAAGCTTTCTCTTGTAGATCCATTTACACCCTATTGGAACAATTCCATCGGGAGGATCTACTAAAGACCAAACTTGGTTTGTATGCATCGAATCTATTTCCGACTGCATAGCTTCAAGCCATAAATTTGAATCCGCATCAGAAATTGCTTCCTTGAAGTTTCTTGGATCACATCCAACATCGGGTTCATCTTGATCCCCTTCAAGAAGAAGACCATATCGAATAGGAGGTCTAGAAGTCCTCTCGGATCTTCTAGGTACAAGCGTGTCTATCAATGGTTCCTGAGGTGTAGGATCATTATTTTGTATTTCGGGTTCTTCTCGAATTTCTTCGAGTTCCATCATCTCGCCTTTCTTATCCAATAAGAACTCCTTCTCCAAGAAGGTGGCATTCCATGAAACAAACACCTTTGTTTCAGCAGGATAATAGAAATAATATCCGATTGAATTCTTCGGATACCCTACAAAATAACATAAGCTGGATCGACTATCCAACTTATCTCCCACTGTCCGCTTCACGTAAGCAGGACATCCCCAAATCCTCAAGTACGAATACTTAGGAGCTTTGCCATTCCATAACTCGTATGGTGTTTTGTCCACTGCTTTAGTGTGGACGTTGTTCAACAACAATATCGCCGTTTCAAGCGCATAGCCCCAAAACTAAGGTGGAAGCTCAGTGAAGCTCATCATAGACCGAACCATGTCCAAAAAAGTTCGATTACGACGCTCCGATACACCATTAAGCTGTGGTGTCATAGGAGGAGTCCACTGAGAGAGAATCCCATTCTCTTTTAGATAGTCCAAAAACTCGGTACTTAAGTATTCTCCACCTCGATCCGATCGAAGTGCTTTAATACTTTTACCTAGCTTGTTTTCTACTTCAGCCTTGAATTCTTTGAACTTTTCAAATGCTTCAGACTTATGTTTCATTAAATATAAATACCCATACCTCGAAAAATCATCAGTAAAGGTAATGAAGTAGGTGTGGCCATATTGAGTACCAACTCTAAATGGACCACAAACATCTGTATGGATCAAATCCAACAGATTTTGACTACGCTCAGGTTTTCCCTTAAAAGGAGATTTAGTCATTTTTCCTTTTAGGCAGGATTCACAAGTAGGTAGAGAGTTAATATCAGACATATCAAACATGCCCTCTCCCACTAGCTTGTTCATCCTCCTTGAGGAAATATGACCTAGCCTAGCGTGCCAAAGGTTTGCCGGGTTTTGGCTATCGATTTTCCTTTTGTTTGTTGTTGCCGGTTTATCAACATAATTTATTGGAACGTCTTTTAGTTTTAAGTTATATAGATCATTTTCAAGTTGTCCATTTCCAATTAAACATTCATTCTTGTAAATATTGCAAATCCCATTCACAAAATTGCAAGAATAACCATCTCTATCAAGCATAGAAACAAAAATAATGTTTTTAATCAAATCCGGAACAAATAAAACATCTCTCAAAAGTAACTTAAAACCGTTCTGCAAAATTAAATAAATATCTCCCACAGCTTTAGCTTCAACTCTGGAACCATTTCCGAGCCTCAGCTGGGTCTCACCCATTCTAAGCCTGCGACTTCTTGTCATCACCTGCAAATCATTGCAAATGTGAGATCCACATCCGGTATCCAATACCCAAGAAGTAGTATTAAGTGAAACATTTATTTCAATATAGAACATATCCTTCGCAGTTCGCAACTGCTCTAGATATTCCTTGCAGTTACGCTTCCAATGACCGGGCTTCTTGCAGTAATGGCAAACATCCTTGGATTTTTCCATGTTTGAAGCCTTTGTCTTGTACTTCTTCTCGGGTTCAATTTTCTTGGGTGGGGCAGAACGTTTCTTACCCTTTGTACTTGGCCCCTTCTTAGCAGAAGAAGAGGAGCCCACCAAGAAAGCCGGTTTATCCTTCTTTAATGTGGATTCATATGTCACAAGCATATTGACCATCTCTTCAAGGGAGGCCTCTATCTTGTTCATATTGAAATTCACCACAAATCCGTCAAACGAAGAAGGAAGAGACAGAAGTAGTAAGTCCACGTTGAGTTCATGCTCCAACACCAAATCAAGGGTTACCAACTTCTGTATGAGCCAAATCACTCGTACCCCATGATCACGGACCGAAGTCCCTTCACGCATGCGACACGTCATTAGCTCCTTTACAGTAGCGAACCTTTCAGCCCTCGATTGAGCCCCAAAACATTCCTTGAGTTGTACGTGAATGTCAGCAGCATTCACGGTGTCCTCAAATCGCTTCTGGAGTTCATCAGACATCGAGGCTTGCATATAGCATTTGGCCTTGATATCATGGTCCCACCATGTATCAAGTTTGGCTAACTCTTCCAGACTTATGTCAGCTGGTGCTTCCTTCGGAGGAGATTTTTCTAACACGTAGAGCATCTTCTCCGAAGTCAAGACAATCTTCAACTTACGGAACCATTCCGTATAGTTTGCGCCAGTCAATTTATTTTGTTCGAGGATCGAGAAAAGTGGATTACGCGAATTCATCTTTATGAAATACTAAAAAGAAACAGACAAATATCAGTGATTGTTTAAGCAATTTACTAAGACATAAAATAGGCGAAATTTATTTTATGAATATCACTCCCACTATTTTAACGATTTCACTACCCTCTAGTGAAAACGGGAAACTGTTTTTCTTAGTGAGAACATGGAGTCCAATTGACAAACTATGGTCCCGAATAATATCAGCCAACCATAATTTTCAAAAGGTAGAGCCCAATTGCTTCCAAAGCAACCTCCACGTGTTTACCTCATGTCCAATAAGGGCCCAATAATATGACGCCGATTATTGTGACATGTCAAGATGACCCATCAATATTAAGTTGTGATGGACGATCGCCATGTGGATCCCCCAATAATATGAGCCGATCCCATGGGAGTTCCACCCAACTTACAACATGTGTCGATCCAATGTACAGCTTTCCGACGAACGGGCCCCCCCAATAATATGAGCCGGACCGTATCCGCGGGTAGCATCTCATACATTGATCGTTGATGGAAGGTAGGAACATTTAAACAAATTTAAATTTCCTTTATTTATCTTGATATCAATTTTAAATCATATTTAAAATGAGGGATTTTAATTATGAAATTTGTCTCATCATTTTTAAAATTTTTGTATGCTTGCCGGATTCACACAATTTTGTCTAAAACATGCATACAATAATAATATCACATATTATATAGGATGATCGATTCCATTTCTAATCGACCCGTGGTTGTCAATCACGAGTCTTAGTCCAATCCTAGGTAATATGCAGTATGCAATGCAATTCTATTACATTGTGCTTCCAATTTACATTTCTTCTGTCTTTATTGTCTGCTGGGCCCACCTCCATCTTCAAATCTTCATCTCCCACTAAATCTAATGTATTTACAATAAATAACAATGACAAGTAGGGGATACATTTTTAAGGGGTGGGAACGGGCCATAAACCAAGCCCACTTTTATTACATATGACAATTCATATTGGGCCATAAACCAGGCCCATTAATAAATCCAACAACAATAAAAACAAATGTAAATTCCTAACATACACCTACAAAATTGGTCATGGCAATCGATCATCCTTATCCAATAACATTTAATTCAAAATTAATTTATTGGATAACATGCAATGGCAATTTAAATTTAAAAGGATAAAATCATATTTCATATATAAAATCTTATTTTACATACAAAATCATATTTTATCTTTTTATCAAATAAAATCATATTTTATGTATAAAATCCAATTTTATACATAAAATCATATTTTACTCAATATTTCCATAAGATCATATCTTATCATCAATTGTACCAAAAATAATTAATTTCAAAATTCAATTTAACGGATAAAATATTTAAATTTTCCAAAAATTCAAATTTATCCAAAAATCAATTTTAAAATTTTCGGACTCGAACAATTCGATCCGACGCCTCGTGGACCAATCAAAAACAATTTTCGATCGGACCAAAAATAGAATTTTAACATATTAAAATTTAATTTAAAATTAAAAAAAATATTTTTTCCGCGGGCCGCCCGGGACATTCCCGGGCTGCCCGCGCCCCCTAGGGCTCGGGCCGGGCAGCCCGGCTGCCCGTAGGGCAGCGACAATCGCTGCCCCCCCCCCGGGCAGCGATCCAATCGCTGCCCGGGTTTTTGCCCGAATTTTTTTTTTAATTTTTTTAAATATTTATTTTGTTTCAAAAACCGAGGCTTAAAAATTTTTTTTGTACAATCGATTAATTTAATCGCTTGATCTGAGCAACCTGCTCTGATACCACTGTTGGAGGAACGTGGCGATCAGATCAATCAGGATTGATACCCGGTGCAGCGGAAGTTTAAAATTTTTATATGGAACGATTCCATAATGGGTATCAACCTTACGATTAAATTGTGTGTGTGTAAAAATTAAATAACGATTATAAATTTTTACCTCCAATCTCGAAGCGAGATTATGGACACCAACAGATTGCTCTGCTCTTGTTGTATATCCCTGGAACTGATGGACGAACTGTTCTTCAATCAGGTCCACGAACGGATATTTAATCCCTCTGATAGATTGCACTAGAAAATCTATCAGAAGTTTCTACGAAGAGATTAACAAATTTGATCCGTTAAACCAGACTGTAATTCAAAATTCACAGACTGGATTTTACCGAGCAGAGGGGAAAAGGGGGCGGCCACTTCAGAGGAAAAAGACTAGGGTTTTTCGAAAATTTTGTGACCTGTTGTGTGTAATTTCTGTACTGCAATAACTTATTTATAATGTAGGCCACTAACAGCTTAGGGCCCATTAGTCATAAGTTCAAGCCCGACAAGCAAAGCCCGCATGTTCAGAAATTAATATAAAATTCATCATGACTCCGATTGATAAACCGATTTCACCAATGTGCACAGAAACCATTTCTGCACCTTTTAAAGTCAAGATAAATTTTTTTGAATCCGAATTCAGTGATTTCCAAAAATGCCCATCCTTATGTCATTTTAGGAAATCTCACTCCTCTACTCTTAAATAAGAAGTCCAACTTCTTTGTTCATTAAATTTAACTCTTTAAATTTAACTATCTCAACGGGGATTAAAAATTCATTACTCTGTGTGACCCTCAATGGTTCAGGGATACAGCTAGCCGTGGGCTTACAACTCCTTGTGACTCGGAACAACAATTTTTGACTTGCCCATCGAATTATGGTATGAGCGCCTAGCAAAATCGCCCCATGATTCCCTAGGTATCACTGATAGTGCCTGCAAGAACCAATAGATTTTGGTTAGCGTACAGTATGGTCCCTTCATCCATATATCCCGATCGAATCAACAACCATTGGTATATCGAGAGTCGTTCGAGATTCGATAACTATGCAATACATCTTGAAGATCAAATAGTGACATCGCATGTGTTACTAAGAAACCATTTCTTAAAACACATCATGTACTCTGGCCAGAGATTCGTCACACTAATATCTCCTCAGATCGCATAGGATATCCACACTCGCAAGTATGTGGTGAATCCTTGACAACAAAGCATTGACTCCTATATGTGTTGTAACTGTACCCAATCCCGACACCTGATGACCCCAATAGAGTCGGTAAACGAGTCAAAGCACAGTACTAGCATATAGAGTCTCAATGATGTTTCAAGTAGTAAGGACTAATGGTGTACAACCAAAACCGTGGACTTTATCCACTCGATAAGTGATAACCACTTGGAAAGTCCGGATAGGGTAGTTCAATCATTCATCGTATGAATATCCATTTGCATGCTTCGAACATCTCTATGTTCCTTACCAATGAAACGTGGTACTCTGCATCGCAAATGCTAGTCTCAAACTCGAGCGATCCTTATCCTTATTATCGGACGACTCAATCGACTAGGAACAGTTTAGAATATACAGTGACTATAAGATGTGTTTCATGATAGACATCCCCATGTTCTACCACATCTTACATACACTATAGTATATTCAAGGTCTTTATCAAAACAACAATAGTATATCACAATATAACAATATGAAGAAAGATAAAGTCATTGCCATTAATAAAAGTGTAAATTATATTAAACAAAAGATTGTTTATACAAAGAGTCATCAAAGCCCTTAGCCACAGGTTGGCTCACCGGGCACCCACTCTTTCACGCCCGGGGCTGATGAGGCAGGGAGTGATCGCTGGTGTCAAGAGGTTGCACGGACAATGAGCGGCTCCTGATAGGCTTCTAGGCGGAGGGAGACATGAATGAACCGATCCCGTGCCGGAATGAGAGGAGATTCTGAGACTGTGTAGGTATGAGACTACATAGTTGAGGAGGGCTTAAAAGATTTCATATGTACTGCTCATATCAAGAAGGTGCATCTTCTTTTCGAAAGCTCATCACATACGAACTCCAAAGTTAAACGTGCTTGACTTGGAGAAATTATAGGATGGGTGACCCCCTGGGAAGTTTCTCAGGGTGCGTGTGAGTGAGGACAAAAACATGCTGAAAAGACCCGTCTTGATACAGTGGGTCGTTTCAAATGGTATCAAAGCCGACCTCTCTTAGTACGGTATGGTTCGGGGACGAACCAAGCGGAAGCTGGTGGGCATGTGACGCCCGGGGCTGATGAGGCAGGGAGTGATCGCCGGTGCCAAGAGGTTGCACGGACAATGAGCGGCTCCTGGTAGGCTTCTAGGCGGAGGGAAATATGAATGAACCGATCCCGTGCCGGAATGAGAGGGGATTCTGAGACTGTGTAGGTATGAGACTACATAGTTGAGGAGGGCTTAAAAGATTTCATATGTACTGCTCATATCAAGAAGGTGCATCTTTTTTTCGGAAGCTCATCACATAAGAACTCCAAAGTTAAGCGTGCTTGATTTGGAGAAATTATAGGATGGGTGATCCCCTGGGAAGTTTCTCAGGGTGCGTGTGAGTGAGGACAAAAGCACGCTGAAAAGACCCGTCTTGATACAGTGGGTCGTTTCATGTTATCCCAGATGATCCTATAAAAATCAATAAGATCGATACTGTCGCAGCCATGACAGGCGGAGAACCTCAAATTATTGAAAAGCATAGATCTGAATGGACCACAGAAGATAAAATCAAAGCAAACCTTGATAATGTTGCCAAGAATATTTCTAAAAAACGGTGGACAAGAACATATTTAGCAATATCAAAAATTGTACTACTGCAAAGGAAATATGGGAGAATCTGATTCAACTATGTGAAGGAAACTACCAAACCAAATAAAAAAAGCTCACTGTTGCCATTCAAAAGTTTGATAACATCAACATGAAGCCAGGGGAAACTATGGTTGAGTTTGATGAACGATTTAGCAATATTTTTGTGAACTTATTTCTCTTGATAAATCTTACTCTAATAATGCTAAATCGTTCATCAATCAACCATAGTTTCCCCTGGCTTCATGTTGATGTTATCAAACTTTTGAATGGCAACAGTGAGCTTTTTTTATTTGGTTTGGTAGTTTCCTTCACATAGTTGAATCAGATTCTCTCATATTTCCTTTGCAGTAGTAAAATTTTTGATATTGCTAAATATGTTCTTGTCCACCGTTTTTTAGAAATATTCTTGGCAACATTATAAAGGTTTTCTTTGATTTTATCTTCTGTGGTCCATTCAGATCTATGCTTTTCAATAATTTGAGGTAAATCTTACTCTAATAGTGAAATTTCCTTGAAGGTGATGAGAGCTTTGCCTAGAGAATGAGATGTCAAGACAATCTCCAGGCGGAATCCAAGGATCTAAGCAAGCTCGTGCTACATGATTTATTTGCAGATCTTAAAGCCTACGAGTTTGAACATGGAATAAGAACGGAAGAGGAGCCTTCAACTTCTCAACATACAAAAGCATTAACCACGACTGTTGCATGCTCACCAGTTGAGGAAGTTTCAACAAAAAATATGGCAGAATAAATTAGCAATGAGGCCATGTCTCTCTTTGTCAAAAATTTGGTAAATTTATGCGTAAAAATCAGTCAAAATTCACTAAGCCTTATTATAAAAAGGATCACACAAATGATGGTCCTACGTGTTACAACTGTGGCAAGATAGACCATTTCATTACAGAATTTACCAAGCCAAGAACAAATGAAAAGAAACAATCAGTTGAGAAAAAGAAAGGAAAGGGTGAGAGAAGGACATTCTGGAAGAAAAGAGGACAAAAAGTTCTAGTGGCTAATGAAAACAAAAGAAAATGGGCAAAATCATATTCAAAATCATCCATCTCTGAAATTTCATCAGATGAGAGTGATGATGAGAAGATACAATTCCTTATGGCCAAGTCACAACCATAAGAAGAAAATACTGAGGTATTTGATTTTGGATCTTCAGAATTTACACGAGAATATTTGGTAACTGCTTTACATGAAATGATTAAAGATTACATGAAACTCACTCAGTCATTCGGAGAAGTAATAACATAAAAATCTAAACTCAAAGATAAGTCAAATAAATTTAGTTGCGTGAAACTAAAAGAACTTGACAGTCCACGAGAAAAGCTAAATCTGTTGATTACTGAGAATAAAAACATGAGAAGAATGCTCCAAGATACTCTGAAAGTAAACCAAAAGTTTCTTGCAGCTATTAATTCTTGGAACAAGTCTTCTGTATCTTTGAATAAGATTCATGATAATTAAAAACAGTCTAATGATAAGACAGGCCTAGGGTTTGATACAAATGAATGAAATGTTACCGAGAATAATAAAAAATTGCAACCAGGTAAAGGTAACAAAAATTTTCAGTGTAGTGACCCTTATCGAGATCACCTACTAATCAGAAACTTAGGCATGCAATTAACTTAATCAAATAGAAAACAAAAATAAAACTGCAGAAGCAATAACAATATACAATCCCAAGAAAAGGAATCTGCAATTACCCAAATAGTTATACAACCAAATCGAATACTGTATTATCCCAAACATCAGAAATAAACCCCTAGGAAAAATCCCCGTTGGCCATCCACTGCCTAATCCCTCCTGGATCCACCCGCATTATCCAATCACAAACTTGCCCCATGGAATAGGGTGCACAAATATACAAAATACGAGACTTGAGCATAAAACGCTCAGCACGAGAGTATGAGCATGTTGTATCATATAAATGCATGAATGAAAGTGTACCGCCTACTGAAACTAGAGGCCAAGGATCATATAACAAAGACAGATCGGGCTCTGATATGTAGCACGTTGTGCCGTCTCCTCAGGAGGTGGCTCCCATACCAAATACCAGTGGATACTCCGGACCCAAATCGATGGAAGTCCATCCACTAACAGGATAGGGTAAGACCCTATAATATTCCAAGGATATAACTCGAAATGTAATATGCATGCAACATACAGTCATGTCATAAAATATGCACATAGGATCATGTAAGCACATAATACAGGCATACTCATTCAGGATATCTCGAACAGTACTTTCGTACCTCAACTACAAGGCAGATCTACCAGCCCTAGGTCCACGCCTATAATCCGCACTACACAGCGAAATGATACTAATATCATTATATTACTCCAAAAGCCTTAACTAAGCTATTGCATACTGATCGAGCAAATACTACCACAAAAAATCAACTTATATATATATATATATCAATTAGGCTCGAATAAATTCGCAAGTGCACGAGTCAAGTAATAATATAGTGTATCATCCTACAGAGATTGATTTATGACAAAATTACCTCAAGTATGATTCTTTAATTAATTATAACGATAGATGGAGAATAAATTAATAAACTAAAATAAAAACAAGAATTAAAAGAAAAACAATAAAGTAAGCTCAGAAAATAAATAAACGATTGTTAGGATCTCGGTTCACCTACCCCTTTCTTCTCTAATGATTAAATTTTATTTCTCAAGTCATGCTTTTGACGAAATTCCCTAATCTATCAATATACTCTCTCGATCTTTATTAATCTAATTAACAAATTGTAATAACCAAGTCTCCTTGCGTTATTTAACAATTGCAATTGCATTAACGATTTGTGGAATCCTCTAGCTTCCGACCTGGTGGACTATGACTATCAACATGTATCCAACCTCATATCTCTATGCAAGTGTTTTTTTTAAAAGGAAACACCGTCGGAAGCGGGGCGTTAGGCAGACCACTACCAGTATATAAATATAAAAAAGCGATACAAATAAAACCTAACGGAGGAGGGGGACTAGGCCAAGACCTCCCAAAAGGCTATACAAAGGTAATAGATGCATCAGAATAGATAGGGTATCGGAAAAAATACAACCAAAACAACCCTAGGAAATAAGTAAATATAGACAAAAAACATAGACAACTAACTAAGTCATCAACAATAGTCATCCTGTGCAGCAAAAAGCCAGCAGATATCCACAACTCGAGCTCAGCAAAATAAAAATCCGACACTGAGGCGCGAAGAGTGGCTGGCACCATCCTGAGCTGGACTAAAGATCAGAGCTACGCTAGAAATATTTCCAGAATTCAAGATCAGCTGGAGAGTCACTATACAGCAGAGGCCGCCTGGAAAAAGGAGGAGCGACCGCAAACCAGCAGACCCGGAGCAAAAATATCAAGAATATGGCGAAGGGAACTCAATCCATACCCAAAAACCCAAGTAGACTGGAAAATCCAAAAATCAAGGGGCACGAGAGGTCGCCCACATATCTAGCATCCAACAGCAAGAACCAGGCAAGGGGAAACCACAGTGAACGCCTGGCAAATCCATCTCCCTGAAGAAGCAAAGAGAACGATAGGGAAACAAACTAACTCCAAAAAACTCCGAAAAAGAGGCCGGAGAGTTGTACCTGCAAAGAAAAATATATAACTACATATATAAATAAATCTAGGCGAGCCTAGAGGAAAAGAATGTGGAATAAAAAGAAGCCCAAGAGAAGCAACGAAAAGGGAGCAAAAAGCTCTAGGTGAACCTAGATCTATGATAGGGGAGCCCGGATAAATCAGAACGGGCCAAAGCAGCGATGGGAGTGGTTAAAGGGACACCAATCTCCAACAAACACCGCCTATGAACGTGAGCTTGCCGCGCCAACGCATCCGCAACCAAATTCCCTTCCCGATAGATATACGAGAAATGAACCGGCCTATTCCGCACCAAAACACGCGTCCTCGAAACAATATGGTCCAAATCCCAACGACACCTCCGAGATCTAAGAATCTGAATGGCAATCTGGGAATCGGTCTCAATCCAAAGGGGAAAAAGGCTAAGGTCAGAACAGAGAAGAATACCCCTCCAAACCTCCCAAAGTTCTGCACGGACATTGGACTCCAAACCAATGAACTCACTAAAAAATTCCAAGATCCTACCAGAAGAATCCCGGACAACCCCTCCCACAGACGACTCACCCGGGTTACCTCTCGAGCTCACATCCACATTGAGCTTGAAGAACCCAGGTGGAGGCCTCAACCAACGGACAATGGCAATCTTGTGAATCCGTTGGAGGCCGACCAAAATGCCCATCTTCCTCCCAGCCTGCAGAGCCCCCAGCCAGAGACGGGGCTTGATAACAGCTGCGGAATGGGCAAGTCTCAAGTAAGACAAAATTTGAAACTTAACCATCTCCGCAGAGGAGGGTAAGTGACGGTGCTTAGCGTCATTGCGTGCAGTCCAAAGGAACCAAAGCACGACAACAGGAAGGAATTCCCTCACATTACCCCCAGGAGACCACTCACGACCCCTTTTCCAAGCACTGAGAAACAGACTTAAGTTCTCAGTGAAAGGGATGCGAACTCTAAAGATAGCCCCAAAGAAATGCCACACAGAGCGGGCGATGGGACCATCAATGAAAATGTGCGTGAATGTCTCCGAAATCTCACAGCACTGGCACTTGGACACAAGGGAGAAACCCCGCTGCTGGAGCACCTCATCCACAGGCAACCACCGATGCCAAAACCTCCACAGGAAGAAGGACATGGTGGGCCTCATCCAGCGCCCCTAACAGGGAGTAAATATATCTGAGACCGAGCCTCTCGGTCTGACCTGCTCCCACACAGATCTCATAGAAAAGGCACCATCGGTGCTGTGGATCCAGATAGTCACATCCGGCTCATCCACCAAAACAAGAATCTGAACGATCTCCTCCGCCACCGAGGGAGCGACGACAGCGCAGAGGAGATCAAAATCTCAGGCTCCCTGCAACAGGAAGCTAGAAACACGCACACACCGATACCCTCTGACATCACACCTGCTCGATAGAGGGGCATCACCCAACCAAGTATCATCCCAAAAGAATACATCCCCAAGACCAATCCTCCACCGGATACCAGGCTCCGCAAGAGGTCTAATCTGGAGCAAGCGCCTCCAAGTGGGGGAAATGGCTCCATGAGAAGGGGCACAAATAGGTCTGAGAGTCTGGCAATACTTCCTCGAAAGGAATCTTGCCTAAAGAGAGGAGCCCTGCCTGAATCTGAACCATAGCTTCATGAAAAAGCTGTCAACAATGTCCTTGAGCCTGCGGAAACCCAGGCCTCTTTCTTTCACAGGGAGGCAGGCGTGAAACCAGCGGGCCCAGTGCCACTTCTTATCTAAGGGTCTGGAGCCCCAAAGAAAAGCATTAAAAATAAGCTCCAATTTCTCCAAAACAGCCAAAGGAGGCTGGATCACCTGGAAGAGATAGATCGGGATCAAAAGGAGCACACTGCAGATCAGTGTCATCCTACTCCCAAGTACAAGGGAACGGGATGCCCAGCCCTCCAGCTTTTTCCGGACCGACTGCAGAAGAAGCTCAAATAGAGAGCACTTGCGGTTCCCACGGAATAGCGGAGCTCCAAGGTATTTCAAGGGCAACTGCCCCTCCGCAAACCCAGTGATGTGCAGCAACCGGGAGCGGCAACGAGGGGTCCAGCCCAGAGGGAAGATCATAGCACTCTTGGCCACATTAACGAGCTGGCCCGAGCAATTCTCGTAGTGAGCCAAAAAAATTTTGAGCCGCTGGAGACCGCGGAATCCCCCATTGGCAAAAATAATAACATCGTCAGCATAGGCCAAATGGGAGATCAACAATTCACACCCAGACTGGTACCTCATATCGGCATGCTGGAGGAACAACCGGTCCAAGCCACGGGACAGATACTCCGCTCCGAGAATGAATAGGAGGGGAGATAACGAGTCACCCAGTCTCAGGCCCCTCGAGGAAGCAAAGAAACCAGTAGGGGTGCCGTTAATATTAACCGAGAACTTGCAAAACGAAATGCAAGCTCTCACCATCATCACAACCTGCTCCAAAAAACCAAACCTTCGGAGGACATCCAGAAGAAAAGACCATTGGACTCTATCATAGGCCTTAGCCATGTCCAATTTCAGAATGACATTGCCACCACGGGCAGGGAGATTAAGACTGTGAGTGAGCTCTTGAGCGAGAAGGATATTGTCAGCAATCATCCGCCCTGGCACAAAGCCACTCTGACTCTGAGAAACAAGTCTCCCCACCACCGACCTCAGACAAGAGTATAAAAGCTTCGAGATTATCTTGTTGGAAACATTACACAAGCTGATGGGACGGAAGTCCGTCCAAGCTTGCGCACCCTCGACTTTGGAGATCAAAGTGATCGTGGTGGCAGTGAAGCCCTGGGGCATAAGAGAGCCCCAAAAGAAATCAAGGACGGCGTCCATGACATCATGCTGCACAAAATCCCAGCAGCTCTGAGAGAAAACCGAAGAATACCCATCGGGGCCCGCCACACTATCCCGAGGGATGGAAAAGACGATAGCATGAACCTCCTCCAAGGATGGTGCAGCGGCGAAGCTAAGGTTCTCCTTCTCCGAAATCTCCGAGGAGAAACCAAAAAAATCCGGAAGATCCAGGACAAAGGGATCTCCAGTGAGGAGGCGCTCGAAGTAAGAAGCCCCAGACTGCTTGATGAGTTCAGGAGAGGTGAGGAAATTTCCATCCTCCCAGATACTAAAGATCTTATTAAACACATTCTTCTTTTTCACCATGTTGTGGAAAAGCTTCGTATTCCTCTCCCCGTCCTCAAGCCAATTACAAGTAGCTTTCTGCTTCCAAAAAACCGCTTCCATAGCGGTGACTCTAGACTACTCCTCATTGCACCTGTACAAAAGGGTCCAGCTATGCTCAGAGGGATCCGCTTCACAGGCAGCCTCAGCAAGTCTAACAGACCTCTCCGCCTCAGCGATCTTATCAAAAACATTCCCAAAAACATCTCGGTTCCACCACTTTAGGTGACCCTTAAACCGTTTCAGCTTGGCAAAGAGCCTGGGCATGCCTTTCAAAGAGCAAGGCATGTTCCAGTTCAGCCTGACAGTTTGAAGGAACCCCGGGTGATGAGTCCACATACTCTGGAACTGAAACGAGCTCGGCTCCCGAGCAAAGACATGAGCAGACACCAAAAGAGGACAATGGTCCAAAACCGTGCGACTGAGGTGTTCAACTTGATAGAGTTGAAGTGATCACCCCAATCCACAGAGAAAAAAACTCTGTCGAGACGCTTCAAAATGGACTTATTCGTCCAGGTGAACGAAGAGCCCTCAAAACCAGCGTCGACCAACGCAGACTCCAAAAAAAATGATTAAACTCGTCCATGGGGAGTTGCCTCCCACCGAAAGAGCCAAGAAACTCGGAGGCATCCCTCACGACATTAAAATCCATGGATTATATTACTCTTTCATGTCATAAAATCTCCTCTCGGTATCAATTATAACACATAAAATCAATAAGAAGTTGATAAAACTCCAAAATTAAAATAAACACAATAATATAATCAAGAACGCTTAAAAACCAAATTCAATCTTCAACAAGAAATCAAAACAAAGTTTTGAGGGTAGGATCCCCTAAATCCCAACAAATAAATGAAAAAGAAAAGAGAAAACTAGTTTGTGCGGTTCTTCAATTTCTCAAGTTTCCTCCCTTTTCACGTTCTTCTCCTTGGATGGCCGCCTCCTCCCTTCAATCTAATCTTTTTTAACCCTTAAAATGTCAGAATATTTCCTATTTGTAGTTCCCAAGAGTTCTTTCCATGTAAAACACCCGCAAAATATGAATTTCCAACTTCGCGAGGGCGCTCGGTCGGTAAAAAATGACGGACCGAGCGCTGAAAATTATGCCTGCTTTCTGCCTGTTTTTAGATGCGGCGCTCGATCTATTAAATAATACCGACCGAGCGCCCAACTTTATTCCAAGCGCATAACGATTTTGTAAAATTCATAACTTGAGTTCTAACTGTCGGATTAAGCTGAAATTTTGACAACATCTTCAAAACATCCTGAAATTTAATTTGGACAGTGGAGATTTGATTTGAAGCTTTATAAAATTACATTATAATTTTTTACCAAGGCTGCTCCGTAATTCATTTTTCAAAAACCCATTTTCCTACAAAATTAACCCGGAGAGTGAAATACAAACACATGCACTAAAACACATAAAAACACATAAAAAGAATATGAATTCACACAAAATAGACATAAAAATATCACAAACTAATGCATACAAAATGCACTTATCACATACTCCTAAATATTTTTTGGAAGCAAAAGCTATATTTGCGTCCGTCGTCAGTCCTTTGATGTCGATGCCCCAGAACTTGGGCACAACTCCGCTGCGACTCTCGAACGCCTCACCGACCCGCGGACCAAGCCTAGAAAGGCTAGAACTACTAAAATATGCTTAGAAGGAAAGAGAACTCGCGGAATTGGCAATGAAAAGTGAAGCCTCGGCCCTATATTTATAGGACACGATCGGAACCTCCGATGCACCATCGGAGCTTCCGTTCTCGCTTATCTGCCACGTGGAAAAATTTCATTGGTTGACTGCGGATAGGGGATATCGGAACCTCCATTCCAGATTGGAGCTTCCGTTGTCTTGCACGTCATGGCTGACGTAATCTCATCGGAGCTTCCGTTCCCTACAATGGAGCTTTCGTTCTGATCATGACCCAAATTCATATTTTGCGTTGATTAATCTCTTAATCACCTATTCTGGGTACAGGCTACTATAGTTAGATCCAGTACTATCTATGATCATGATGCACCTAAGGATGATATTGTATATGATCATGTTATGCCTAAAGAAAATGCAATCTCTTATAAACCAATTCTAAGCATAAATGAATAAGATATGAAGAATCTAAGAACTAAGTGACCCTTACCCTAATTGGTATGATTAAGGGTAATCTTAATTATAGAGTTGATAATTGGACAAATCAAGGAATTAATTGATCTTTAAATAATGAAATTGGACTCAAATAATTTGGACTAGTTCGGACGATCCAAACCAGGATCGGAGGATCCGATCTGCTTGAGCTCGAAAGCTCTGTTGGAGTTTGGAGGAAGAGGGAAGATCGGACTATCCAATCAAGGGATCGGATGATCCGAACTTATGTAAGCCAAGTTACCAAGTTTAAGGTCAGCTAGATGACATCATGAAGCGAGATTGGATGATCCAAAGTGGGATCGGAGCATCAGAAATGCTGGCAAGGACACTTGTCGAGAAATCATTACATGTGGCGATCAAGGGAGATCGGACAATCCAAAGATGTAGATCGGATTGTCTGACCGTGGCCTATAAATAGAGGGTCGGAGGGCCTCATTTCTTTCACCTTTCACACTTTTTTCCTTGTATTTCCAAGTGCATTTGATTGATTCTTAGCCTCCTAGGTGGAGTCTAGGAGTTGGAAAGGCGTTCCGGAAGTTGTAGCAGAGCTGTGTCCAGGAGTTGGGACTTCGACTACAAAGGGCTAACGACGGACGCAGGTATAACTTTGGATCTTTAGTTGACTTATGGAGTATCTCATACTCTAGTTAAGGCTTTTAGAGCAGTAATAGTGACTCGGATAATATTGAATTGTAGTCTTAGATCTAGACTTGTGGTTCTAGAGATTAAGGTGTTGAGGTACGTAAATACTGACCGAGATAGCCGACATGATATATACACTTATATGTTGAATTTTATGTCCATGTTTTACTTTCTTCTTCACATGCATGATCATATTGGACTCATATCTCTTTATAGATGAGTTATATTGGTAGGGAGGCTCAGCCCTACATTTATTGTGTTTTGTCTATTACCGAAAGACGCCGTGACAACGAACACTGATGCTATGGTAATAGGGCGAGTATGTGGATTTACCCCGTGGAGTGGCTTCCATCCGGTACTGAATTTTTGATTGGCGCCCCTGAGCAGACTGAGTGTTTTAAATTCATTGCATGCATCATATTTGTTTATATATCTATGCTTTCGTATTGAGCATAGTAGCTCATGTCCGGTTTTTTCTTTATTTTATGGACACACTATTTGATGGGATAAGTCTCAGATTAGATGACGCTAGAGGAACGCGATAGGGTGTAGACTAGGGTTCAGGGTTTCAGTGAGTTTCCCTTAGAAGTTAGGGATTTTATACCCCATTTGATTTGGTTGTATTATACTGATTTATTTATGGTTTTAGTGTCAGCTGTATTATGCCGACTGTGGTGTATTTGGGATTTTATTAATTTTCGATGTTAATTTTTTATTTTGTTTTGGTTAAGTTAATTGCATGTTTAATTAGTTTTGATTAGTAGTTGATCCGAGTTGGGTCGCTATATTTATTAGTATTAGAGCATGCATAGGATATTCTTGGGAATTAGATTTGGCTCTTTGGGTTTTTAATGTGCCTTAATCCTTTCAGATGGCCGATAGAGACTTCGAGAGTCAGGGTAGTGATGAGTGTTGGGGGTGATGAGGAAGAATTTCAAAAACATCACCGAGCTCACTGCCATCGTAGAGAGGGTAGACGTCGGTTCGAGTTTCATATATTAATTTAGATCGGGCCTAAACCATTAGTAGGCGGAGAGACTCCCGAGGAAGCGGAGGATGACTTGAGCGGATGGAGAGTTGTTTTTGTGTTTTTGACTATTCCGAAAACCAAAATATAGAGGCTGCCACTTTCCTGTTAGAGGGATGAGCCCATAAGTGGTGGAGATACGCTTCTGTGTAGTTGATACCTGATCAGAGCCATTCTTGATTGTTTCATCAGTTGCACTTTACTCCAGCCCTTTGTCCGCGTGCACAGTCTTTTAAAAAGCAGGGTGCTACTTCATCCTATTCTTCAGGATCTGGCGGTGTTTTCCGTTTTGGCCGTCAAAGGGGTGAGTGTCGATGTAAGCAGTGTAGGAGGAGAAACCTTCCACGCCAGTGTTTTCATGTGTCCGGTGCCTGTTTTCTCTGTGGCGTTATGGGTCATTTGAAGAGAGAATTTACTAACCATGTTGGGGCAGGAAGTGGTTTTGGTAGTGGCGGAGGTTCTCAAGCTACTATCCAGCAGTAGCAGTTGCAGTAGAAGACTCCTCAGAATTCTTATCATGGTCATTCTACTTTGCGCCCTCATGTTCAGGGGTAAGTCTTTGCCCTTAACCTGGAGCAGGCTCAGGCTGACAGCAAGCACATGACCGCAAGTACCTTTGGTTTGTGCGGTTTTCCTGCATGCATTTTTATGATACTAGTGCATCTCATTCTTTCATATCAGCTCAGATTGTTAAGAGATTTAGTCGGTCGTATGTTTCTTTAGACGTGTTGTTAGTTGTTTCGACTACGATGGGTCAGGAGGTTGTGTCTAAGTGTCTAGTGGTAGGTTTCATTTTGGGATTTGAGGGTCATCAGTTGAGTGCTAACTTGATAAATTTAGAAATGGATGATTTTGATTGCATCATCGGGATCGACCTTTTGACTGCCTATAGATCTGTAGTGGATTGCTACCAGTTGTTTGTCTAGTTTTTCCCTAAGGATGGAGATGCGTGGTATTTCTATGGTGAGATAGCGCGACCCCCGATGCCAGTGGTTTCTGCTCTGAAAGACTGTCGTGATTTAGAATATGGCGGAGGAATGTTATCTTATTTACACGATTGATTCATCCTTAAAGAGTCTGAGAGATTCTGGATGTGTTTCCTAATGAGATTCTAGGATTGCCTTATGTTCGTGAGATAGAGTTTGGCATAGAATTGTTGCCAAGGAGAACACCGATTTCACGAGTACCTTATCGTCTTGCTCCATCAGACATGAGAGAATTACATAATAAATTGCAGGATTTTCATGATAAGGTCTACATTCGACCCATTGTTTCACCTTGGGGAGCCCTAGTGTTGTTTGTCAAGAAGAAGAAGGGTTCGATGCGTCTTTGCATAGACTACCGACAGTGAATCAGGTGATTGTCAAGAAAAAGTATCCTCTTCCACGAATAAATGATCTGTTTGATCAACTTCAGGGAACTTCTGTGTATTCCAAGATTGATCAGCGGTCGGGATATCATCAGTTGCGAGTTAGAGAGGTGGACATTTCTACGAAAACATTTTGCACAAGGTATGGTCAATATGAGTTCTTAGTGATGCCATTTGGGTTGACGAATGCTCCTGTTGTCTTTATGGACTTGATGAACAGAGTTTTCCACGATTTCTTGGATAAGTTTGTGGTAATTTTTATCGATGATATTTTGGTGTATTCTCATAGCATGGACGAGCATGCCTATCATCTTCATGCTGTTTTGCAGATATTGAGAGAGCAACAGTTGTACGCTAAGCTCAGTAAGTGTGATTTCTGTATCAATCTAATTGTTTTCCTTGGTCATGTGATTTCTCGAGATGGTGTGAAAATTTATCTCAGCAAGACAAAAGTTATTCTTATTTGGTCGCGTCCGATGACAGCTTTTGAGATCCGAAGTTTTTTGGGTTTGGCAGGATACTATCAACGGTTTGTGGAGAATTTCTCTTAGATATCCAAGCCATTGACACAGTTGACAAAGAAGGACGTTTCTTTCATTTGGTCTGCATAGTGTCAAGAGAGTTTTCGTAAGTTGCGACGTCGTATGACGAAAGCTCTAGTACTACCATTACCATCTGGATCTGGTGGTTTCATATTGTACACTGATGCTTCCCTTCAGGGTTTAGGATTCTTGTTGACTCAGAATGGTCATGTGATTGCCTATGCCTCCAGACAGCTGAAGAAGCATGAGGAGAACTACCTCGTACATGATTTAGAGCTTGCAGTCATTGTCTTTGCTCTTAAGGTTTTACATCATTTTCTGTACGGTAAGAGATTTGAGATCTTCACGGATCATAAGATCTTGAAGTATCTGTTCACTCAGGCTGAGTTGAACATGAGGTAGAGTCGCTGGATGGATCTGTTGAAAGACTAGGACTGTGAGATCAAGTACCATCCAGGCTCTTCGAATCTGGTTGCTGATGTGCTTAGAAGAAAAGTGCATTTGAGTTCCTTTCGTACAAGTGCAGTCTTGCGAGTGGTAGAGGGAAAGGGATGAATTGCAGCTTGTATCAGTTCGTGTCTCAATGCCTTGTGTGTCAGCAGGTCAAGGCAGAATTCCGCAACATGAAGGTTTGCTCCAGAGTTTAAAGATTCTTGAGTTGAAGTGGGAGCATGTGACTATGGATTTTTTCACCCACTTGACGTTGTTTTCCAAGAACTGTGACGCAATATGAGTTGCAGTTGATCGATTGTCGAAGTCCGCGCAATTTATTCAGTATAATCGGGGCTTCATGTTTGATCGGATGGCACGTCTGTATGTGCAGGAGATTGTCTGCTTTCATGGGATTCCATTGAGCATCATTAGTGATAGAGATCCGAGATTTACCTCTAAGTTTTTGGGTAATTTCCAGCGTGCTCTAGGTACTACATTGAGTTTGAGTACGACCTATCATCTGGAGACTGATGGACAGACTGAGAGGAAGATTCACACTCTTGAGGATATTCTTAGAGCTACTGTGATAGATTTTGATCCGGCATGTCATGACCATTTGGTGTTAGTTGAGTTCGCATATAATAACAGCTACTGTTACGCCTTAAATGCATACAAATCTCGTGTTATGATATTAATATTTTTAATGCATTTACAAGTATCAAAATATGATGTTTTAATGATTACAAAACTAGGTTAATTGTTACTAATATTTTAAAGTGAGAAATTTGCAGATATTAAAAATTTTTGACTAAGAAAAATATTGGAAGCAAGAACCGATAGAAAAATATTCAAGTGTTTGGAATTTCCAGGGTCCGGACGGTCCGAAGGTGGTTCGGACCATCCTAAGTATTTCAAGAATTTTATAAAGAACGGAGGATGGCTCAGAGGCTACGAAGTCCATGAGTTAGGATGATCCAAAGGCAGTTCGGATGGTCCGAAGTATTTTCATCAATTAAATATTCTTCAGAGGATAGTTTGGAAGGCATGAAGCATGAAGTTCGGAGGATCTGAAGTCACGATCGGAGGATCTGATCCCTTTACGGCGATTGAAAGATTTTGTCGAAAGAATTTTTCCAGGCAGTGAATTTATTGCAGTCGATCGGATGATCCAAATACCAGTTCGGATGATCCGAACAATTCCTCAACCGCACATTTTTGAATTTGAACTAGCACGGTTCGGACGATCCGAAGCCAGATTGGATCCTCCGAACTCACTCGAATCAGTACTATAAATAGATCCATTCCGAGTCCATTTCAAGTATCAACTCATCCAACAATTCTCTCATCTATTCAAACATATATTGAGCGATCCATCAAAGCTTTTAAGCATATTTCAATTATCTCAAATACATTTGTGTTATCAAAATATATAGTGGTTGAGAAAAATCATCGTTCATCGAGTTGTTGTGAGGCTATCCTTGGAGCCCTTAAGGCCAAGTTGTATCGAGTTGTAAAGTTGTCGACGCAGTGATAGTGTTGTTTTTGTACAGTTATCCTTGGAGCCATTAAGGCCAAGACGTTGCGGTGTTAGTGGATCCTTGGTTAATCGACATTAACCAAGAAGGGGAGACGTAGACGATTTATCGTCGAACTTCCATAAACACATTATACCTTCTTACTGCTTTATTTACTTATCGCATTTATTTACTGCATTTATTTTTTATTGCTTTTAGTTTCCTGCTTGAGTTTTTTGCATAATCGCTTTAAATTGCTAAAGTTGCCAATAAAACCTAAATCCCCCCATTAGGTTCTAACAAGTGGTATCAGAGCCACACTTTTTTTGAAAATATTTTCAAAAGGTTCTAATGGCCAATCTAGCAAGTGATTATGCACAAGGGCAATCAACCAATCGTCCTCCTCTTTTCAATGGCATAAACTTCGGGTATTGGAAAAATAGAATGTCTTTATATATCCAATCCGTAGATTATGATCTTTGGAAAGTGACGGTGATAGGTCCCTATACATCTATGAAAATAGTTGATGGGTTGAAGTTTCTAAGGAAATGGATGACTTTTTGAAAGAGGACATGCGATTAATTTCTCAAAATGCTAAAGCTATGAATGTTTTTCTTTGTTCTTTAGATATGAACGAGTACAACCTGATCTCGATGTGCTCCTCCGCAAAAGAAATATGAGAAAATTTGGAGATATGCCACAAGGGAACCAACCAAGTCAAAGAAACAAAGATTGATCTACTACAACTCAAATATGAAACATTTGAGATGGATTCTAAAGAAGATGTAGATAAAATGTTCCGGAGGCTCACCCAAAACATCAACGATCTAGCCCAACTAGGAGAGCAATATCCATCCAATCAAGTTTGGAGGAGAGCTCTTCGCTCCCTATCCAAGGAGTGCGATGCAAAAAGAAAGACCATCATTGAATCTAACAAAGGCGACACCGCTTCCTACGATCTTGATCAACTACATGGGACCATAAAAACCATGAGTTAGAGTTGTCTACAAGTAAGGAAGCAAAGAAGGAGGATGAGAAGATCAAGGAAAAGGGGACTGCCTTATCCAGACAAGTCGAAGAAGAAGATAGTGATGACTTGGCGCTCTTCGGAAAGAAATTAAAAAGATTTATGCGATGAAACAAATTCAAGAATAAAAAGAAGTTGGAGAAAGAAGTAACGTGCTACAACTGTCAAAAACAAGGGCACTATGCAAATAAGTGTCCTCTCAAGAAGAAGATTAACAAAGGGAAGAAGAAAGCCCTAATAGCAACGTGGAGTGATAGTGACGATGATGAGGAGGAAGCCAACATCTTCCTTATGGAAAAGGATGAGACATCGCCTCCGACGACGATGATGAGGTACCTTCCTATGATGAGCTATTAAATGCCTATAAACTTATGTTTGATGTGACTAAATCACTTAAAAAGGAAAATAGAAATCTCAAAAATGAATTAGAATCTAAGGAGCATGAAAACTTAAGATTAAAGGATGATATAGCTCAATTAGAAAAATCATTTGATAAATTCAATGTTAGTAGTAATAAATTGAACAGTCTAATAAGCATTCAAAAATGTAGCTTTGATAAAGGTGGAATAGGTTATGGTAAGAAATCAATAGACTTCACTAGCCTTATTGCTAAAGCTAAAATGAGATCACCCACTACATGCTCTTATTGCTGTAAAATAGGTCATGCTAGACATAAATGTAGATCTATTAAATATCAATATGATAAAAAAATTTATATGAAATGGAGGCCTAAGAGTTCTTAACAACTCATGAGTTGACATTATGAGAACATGATTCAAGGGAGTTCTTCATAAACCGGTTTAAACTGTCTTGACTTGCGGCTGGTCTCCCTGTTGAAAGTTTCTCTGTCTAAGGAAATAGGTTTTTAAAGAGGCCTTAGCCCTACCTACTACTGGGAGAACTCTTGGAAAATGTCGATGATGTTACTATGAGAGACTGAACTCTTAAAATCTATTTTATATTTCTCTTTTCTAACATCTGTGGATACAAAAGAACTAAAGGGTACCAAAAATAATTTTTGTAGGAAAATGGGAAAAATTTCCCCCAAGTATTTGGTATCTAGACAGTGGATGCTCTAGACATATGACGGGAAACAAGGAGCTACTCCAATCTGTCAAAGCAAAAGAAAAGGGAACTGTCACCTTTGGAGACAATAGCAAAGGAGTTATTGAAGGAATCAGATCGATAGGTATATCTAACTCTTGCTTAATTGATGATGTACTCCTTGTGAAAGGACTTAAGAATAATCTACTAATCATAAGTCAATTGTGCGATAGAGGTTATGAAGTCAAATTCACTCCCTAACACTGCACAGTATCACTCATCAATGATAAATCCATAAATTTCAAAGGATATAGAAGTGAAAATGTTTACAAGGTTTCTTTAAAAAAATTATATTTTTCAAATATAAAAAGCCTTGTATCCCTGAATGTTGATGAAAACATTCTTTGGCATAGACAACTAGGTCATGTTGGTCCTAGTGCCATCGAAATTTTTTTTAAACTTGATCTAGTTGTTGGTATTCCAAAGATTAATTAAAAACTAGATTCTGTTTGTGATGCTTGTCAATTTGGCAAACACACAAAAAAATCATTTAAAATAAAAAAAATTTATCCACTTCTTTGCCCCTTGAACTTCTCCACCAAGATCTATGTGGTCCCTCGAAGAATGCTAGCCTAGGAGGAAAGCTTTATGCATTTGTTATTGTTGATGATTTTTCACGTTTCACTTGGACATTGTTTTTAGCCCACAAAAATGATGTCTTTGTTTATTTCAAAACTTTTGTCAAACGTGTTGAAAATAAGAAAAACATTTCAATAAAACAGATCCGTAGTAACCACAGAACTGAATTTCAAAACGAAAATTTTACAAATTTTTGTGAAGAGAAAGGCATCGGTCACAATTTTTCTTGCCCTAGGACTCCTCAACAAAATGGTGTCGTTGAAAGGAAAAATAGGACACTTGTAGAGATTGCAAGGGCGATGATATGTGAGCACTCTCTACCAAAATATTTTTGGGCTGAAGCAATGAACACTGCCTGTTATATCATCAATCTTGTATCAATAAGGCCTATTCTCAAGAAAACTCCATATGAATTGTGGAGAGGGAGAAAGCCTAACATTTCATATTTTCGGGCTTTCGGATCAAAATGCTACATTCATAATAACGATAAGGACAATCTTGGTAAATTTGATGTCAAGTCCGACAAATGTATCTTCCTCAGATATTAAACTTCAAGTAAGACTTATAGAGTATTTAATAAACGTACTTTACTTGTTGAAGAATCTATGCATGTTGTATTTGATGAGTCTATGTCTATAGTCTCTCGCACTAACAATGATGAAGTAGATTTACTCGAAGAAGAGATGGCATCCGCAAGCTTGAATGATGATAATGCTACAAAAGAGGACACAATTCTTCTTAAGGAATTGACACTTCACAAAGATCATCTTATGGATCTTATCATTGGAATTCCATAAATGGGAGTATCTACTAGATCCTCTCTTAATAATCTGTGTAATAATCTTGCTTTTGTTTCCCATGTTGAACCTAAATGTGTTGATGATGCTTTATTATATGATTCATTGATTATTGACATGCAAGATAAATTAAATGATTTTAAACCCAATGATGGATATTATCTTGTTCCTAGACCGTATGATAGATCAATCATTGGCACTAAATGGGTTTTTAGAAACAAACTTGATGAGCATTGAACTATAACTATAAATAAAGCTACACTTGTAGCTAAAGGATATAGTCAAGAGGAATACATAGATTATAATGAAACTTATGCGCCTGTTACTAGACTAGAATCCATTCGCATGCTACTTGATTTTGCTTGCTCTAGAAATTTGAAGTTATTTCAAATGGATGTTAAAAGTGTTTTCTTGAATGGTGAATTAAAAGAAGAAATTTATATTGAGCAGACATCTGGCTTTATTGATCTTCATTTGCCTAATCATTTTTATAGACTTAATAAAACTTTGTATGGATTGAAACAAGCTCCTAGAGCTTGGTATGCTAAATTATCTACATTTCTTCTCTCACATGGTTTTTCTAGAGGTAAAATTGATATTACTCTGTTTACCAAATGTAAAAAATATGATCTGTTAATTGTGCAAATCTATGTGGATGATATTATTTTTTGTTCTACTAACAAAACTCTATGTCAAGAATTTTCCTAGCTCATGCAGAACCACTTTGAGATGAGCATGATGGGTGAACTTAATTATTTCCTCGGATTGCAAATAAAACATTGCAAATAAGGTTTTTTTTTATAAACCAAGGCAAATACATCAAGGATATTTTCAAAACATTTGGAATTGAGAACTCAAAATCATCATCCACACCAATGAGCATGTCAATCAGACTCGAAAAATACGAAAGTGATAAAAAAAGTAGATCAATCTTGTTTTCGTAGTATGATTGGCTCCCTACTTTATGCAACTTCTAGTATACCTGACATTATGTTTAGTTTTTGTTTGTGTGCACGATTCCAATCATGTTCAAAGAAGTCACATTTATTCTCTTTAAAACGCATTTTCAAATATCTTTCAAATATCCCAAATCTCGGCTTATGGTATTCCAAAATTTTTTTTTTTGATTTAAAAGCTTACTGTGATGCCGACTTTGGTGGATATAAGGTGGATAGAAAAAAACTAGTGGAACCTGTTTCCTTTTAGGAAACTGTTTGGTTTCTTGATTTTCAAAGAAAAAAATTGTGTTGAATTGTCAACGACCAAATCCGAATATATGGCTACCGATATTTGTTGTGCGCAAATTCTTTGAATGAAACATCAATTGCTTGACTATGATGTTTCTTTTTTTCAAAAATCCATATTTTCTTTGATAACACTAGCGCCATATGTCTTACAAAGAATCCGATTCAACACTTTCGCACAAAACATATTGGCATTCTACATCATTTTATTCGTGACCACATAGAACAAAATGAAGTTGAACTTCAATATGTTGACACGAAAAATCAAATTGCCGATATTTTTACAAAATCACTAGATGAAAATACATTTATTCCTTTGCGTTGTGAACTTGGCATGATTGAGTTGTAATCACATTTAGACACATTATAAAATTAATGTCATATTAAGGGGGAGCTTAATATTAATTTTGAGAAATTTAATCTTGGATAATACAAATTAATTGTATATATTAAAAATTATAAGATCACATTTTATGTGAATTAATTATTTGAGGACTTAATTGAAAATTAATAAAATTAAGGGTCATCTTCATAATTATGTCCTCGGCTGGTTCGGATACTTCGAACATAGTTCGGACCGTCCGAACTGTTAACGCCAAATCTGTTCAAATTTTTTCCAAATTACCTCCAAAAACTCTAGATCGGAGCGTCCGAACTGCCTTCGGACCATCTGATCCCAAGCGGTAATTATTCAAAATTTAAAATTTTCACTGCCCTGTCTTCGGACCCCCCGAACCCCTTCGGACAATCCGTTCCCTTAAGTTATCCGATTCAGTCAATATTTCATTTAATTCTCTTGGGTTTTTGAAATTTTCAGACGATCCAAACACTTTTTAACCGTCCGATATTCGTCAAATCTTATCCGATAAGTTAAAATCTTATCATCTTGGTAATTAGGATCTGACCGTACAATCCCTCGCCTATATAAAGGCCTCGGATCCTTCGAATTTTTCACACCAAAAACTTTTCTCTCTTTTTGTTTTTACTCAAAATTAGCCCACTAAAAATGCCTCGTCGCAATTTCGAAGTTGGTGGGTCAAGTCGTAACATTCGCCCACAACTCGAATCTCAGCCCTTCAATCCTTCCCAGCCATCCGTCTCCCGACCTATCCCCGATGACTACCATGACCACCCTATCTTACCTGGCCGCACTCTTGATACGGCCTACATTTCCAATTCTCACCTCCTATTGCTGACGTTTATCATCGCTCAGCATTGGGAATCCTTTTTCCTACCTTCCATTCCCGATTTGTTTTTCCCTTTGCTTATTTTTGAGTTCTACGCCAACCTTGAACTCGAATTGGGCAGTGATCTCCACATTGTCATAGTTGTTCAGGGTAGGCATATTTGATTTTCTTCTGCTGATCTCACTGAATGGTTCGGCCTTCCCCAGGCTGGACCTAGTCTCTTCTTCGCTCAGCGATGGCCTCAAGACAATCCCACTTTTGATCGTAACGAGGTCTTATCTACTATCCTCAGTTGTCGAGCTACTAACGTAAACGATCGTGTTTTTCTCAAACAACTCTCTCCTGATTTTCAAATTGTTCAAAAATTAATTTCTAAGTCTATCGTTCCTCGCAGTGGAGACACCTCCACTTGAAAATATCTCAACTTATACGTCCTTTTTCATATTGTTTTCTCCCGTTCTTTCAACCTCCCTCTCTTTATTATGCAGGTTATGCATAACATAGCTAAATCTTTGAAGCGGGTAACTCTTCCTTTCGCTCGCTTCATTAACCGTATTTTAACTCATTTTGATATCTCTTTAGATGGTTTGGAAACTTTTACTATTCCGTAAACTCATACTTTTAACCATTCCACTATCACCAAATTATATTTATCTTGGAACCCTGTCCCTTCTCGTTGGGTTGACGACCCAACTCGTATTTTTTAAAAATTTCATCCGATTAAATATTTTTCATTTCTTATTCAAATCTTCCTCCATCTATTCAGTCGAGGGGATTTCTCAATAGACCTCCTACCGAAGAAGTTCCTTCTTATTCCGGTTTTCAGTCCTTTGTGGAGAATATCTGAGAACTTCCTTTTCAGACTCCTGAAAGTTCCTCCAACCCCTTTGAACCAATTCTCTTTTGATCACCTTTTTGATACTCTACATCGTCTAGAGACGAATGTAGGTCGCATTGAGGGGAGTTTAGCCAGCCACTTCTACCGCGTCTATCAATGCTCTGACTGCTAGAGTTGCTAGTTTGAAGACTGACCACTTCATGGATCATCCTCCGCCGCGTCACGAAGATGATCTTTAGATTTTATTTTTGCACTTTAAGTTGTAATATTTTAATTTTTTTATTAATGAAATTATTGTGTTTTATTTCAATATATTATTTAAAATTTTTTAAAAAAAATGTTATGTTCATAAATGATTAATTGTTATTTAATTATTTATGCATATTTTTTATTTCTCCTATTTAACCAAACTTTTGTGATCATCAAAAAGGGGAAAATTGTTACGCTTAAACGCATACAAATCTCATGTTGTGAGATTTCTTATTCAAATATTACTCCATCTATTCAGTCGAGGGGATTTATCAATGGACTTCCTACCGAAGAAGTTCCTTCTTCTTCCGGTAATTGTTGCATCATTGTTGTAATTTATTCACTTATGAATAGATTTTAGTCGGATACAACTAAGTTCATATTTTGTTTATAAATTTATAGACGTATGTTTTGTCAGTTAAGTTAATGAATCAAAACTTGTGCGAATACTTGTGGTACATACCTTGTATTAGCCTGAGTTTTCTCTTGTTTCAGGGACAAATATGATTTTTGGACAATACCGAATCGGTTACAAATTAGCCTTTCGATTATATGAACTATTATTTCGATCATTATTTCTTTTTTCTTCTTTGGTGCTCATATCCATTGCAACATATGCTTTCGAATATCCACAATCTCTTTGCGCATCCTTTGTGCATTTATGGATCCGTATGACATCAATCAATGTTGTATTCTACTACTTTGGCATTGTTTGAACTTTTTAATAAAACCTTGTTCGTATTTCAGACTTCTTGAAATTTTTTTCCGATTCTAGAGCCACATGTTGATGTGAGTGAGTTTCACCTTGTATTTTAATGGTGATATACTTATGTTGTGTGGTTGACATCTGAATATGTCTTAGGACCGTTGTTACTTGATTATTGACTTGTGTGGATTTCTCTCGATTGAAGTCACACTGTTGCTCTTGATTGTGCTTTGATTGTTTGGACATGATGTCATTACCCATGGATGAGTGATCACCAGATTTGTTATCTTATTGGCTCATATTCATTGTTCTTGGAGCCTCCACTATTATTCACCCAACCCTAGAATTGAACTATGAGTGAATTGTTTTCACTTATATAGATTTTTATTTCCATCTCGTTTGATTGTAATGCTTGCACTATTTTATTTCGTATTGGGTAGCATTACTTGTATGTTTGTTTCCTTTCATGATGAAGATTTGGGTGAATTATAGTTTCAATTATCATTTCGATTTCTTGTGTAGAGATTTGGCTCGTAACCTCATAGCAAGTGTTTAGACTGTTGGGATTTAGTATTAATATCAGATAAAATCCTACCTTATCATTGTGCTCCGACGAATGACAATTATCAATTATATCTAGTTCTAGCGATAAGATTGCAAGTTAGTGAATTAATTGAATGAGTTGTTTCCTTATAATCGGGATCGTTAAGAGTAAAAAGAGACGATTTTGGTAAGCTGAATGGTTGTGTTAATGACCTGATTAGGATTTAGAGCATATTCGGGAGTGAATATCTCTCGTTTAAAATCGATAATTTGGGTAATCAATCGCGATATAGGGAAATGGAGCTGCCCCTACAGAACTTTTGGGTACTTTATATTTGCATGCCAAGATTTTGTGAATGTCAACTGGTAGCGCTTAGTCGTGTCGCGCCTAAATTGACCCAACTCAGATTAACTATTAAACATGTAGTAGCGAGAGTAGGGATCGTTCCCACGAAGAAAGTGAAATTTATTTGTGTTCTTAAAAATACTGAAAATAAATAAAAGGGGATTTGGAATTTAAATCAATTAACATGCAAGATTAAATTAAACTAGAGAAATCAATTAAAAACAAGCCTTGGTATCGGTCTACTACACCCTTGAAATCATTCACTCGATCATCGATTCTCTAAAAATAATTAATTCTCATTGAATATTCACCATTGAAAATCTAATTCCTATTCCACCTTAATCTTAGTTAATTAGACAACAGCGTTCTAGATTAACCCTTACCAATAAATCAACCCTAATACCAGCGATCTAGATTTAAATCTAAGGTAGCATTCATATGAGTGAAACTAATGAATCTAGACAACACATTCACCATCGGATGTATTTAGCCTAGTCAATTGTTGTTCCTACGATTTAAAAAATTCAACAGCATAAAATATTAATCATAGTTGCTTTAAAAATTAGATGATTCAAATAATTACTGATTTGAATTCTAATTTAGCGATAGATTTTACGAAAAAATTATCAGGTGATCAATCTAATAATCAAACACACAAGCATGAAATAAATTAGAACAACTCTTGATACTCAAATAAATCAAACAATGGAAAATAGAATCTCATGAATAAATAAAATCAAGGGTTTTCCTCAACCAAGTTCTAAAACCTAGAAGAATAAAATCTAAGAACAAGAAAGATAAAACTTAGCCTAATTAAGCGTGTTCTTCCGTCTTCAGCCGTCTCCTCTCTGATTTTTACGATCTGATCATCCCCTCTTTTGCGTCTCAAGATCCTATTTAAATGGCCCTGAAAACCCACGAAATAAAGCCCGCAAAATAAGAGGTTTGAAATCCCAAAATTTTATTTTTTTCCTGCGCCCAATATCTCGCTTGATCGGTAAAGATTGGCTGATCGAGAGAGCATACTTTTGAAATCCTTTTGTTTTCACAATTCTTGGCACCGATCGATCGGTAAAGTTTGACAGATCGAGCGAGCGGCTTTTTTTTTCAGCTAGCAGCGATTTTTAAAAATTCATATCAAGAGATATAGTCGTCGGATTGAGCTGAAATTTGGACAGCTGCTTCAAAACATCTTGAAATTTATTCCGAACAGTGGAGATTGGATTTGGATTTATCTAAAATAAAAATGATTTTTTGACCATTGGTGCTTCGTAATTCTTCTCTTATCTCGGCTCTTTCCTTCCATCATTAGCTCCATTTATTCTCTTTTCCTAAATCAAACCAAAAACAATTATTAGGAACTATAACATGAATTTAGCCAATCAAAATACTCATAATCATCACAAATTAACTCAATCAAACATAGGAAAATACCATCACATCATCAACCTTTAAAGCTGGAAATTTGGTACGTAAACCTGCATGCATAACTAGGGGATTTAATGGTTCTAAAATAAAGTAAAAAGTGTTAAATGACTTTTATGTTATATTATGTGAATTATGTGATATATCTGCATGTTTTAAATGTTATTACAACATTTAACCCGCTATTATGGAATTTACGAATTTCTCTGATAAAGGTTATTTTGCGATCGCGTAGAAGGGACCATGAACGAACGAGATAAAAGTTTTCATACAAAATTTTATGACTAGAATTTTTAGATATTATAAATTAGTATTTTAAGATTTTATTTTAGAAAATAAGAGTTTTAATATATATATATATATATATATATATATATATATAAAAGCCAAAATTTTACAAAAATAAGCCATTTTTAAGTCTTTTAAAATATTTCAAAAAGCCCACAAGCCTATATTTATTATAGATTTTATCAGATTATTGAGTGTCTTAATAGTGTTTTACCTTGGATTATTAATTTAAGTAACCCGACCCATGTTATACACAAATATATATAAGATTTTTAACCCCATTCTTTCCCTACCTCACGTTCCTCTCATATAGCCTCCTCTCATCAGATTTTCAGCCTCCATACACACACTTACACACACTTTTATGTGAAGTTTAAGTAATCTCGAAGATTCGAATCCCCGTTCCTCCCGAAAGGCGATCTACGCGATGGTTTTGTAGTTTCGAGCGAATAAATCGCAAAGGCACGTCTTGACTCCATTCTTGGCCACCGTTTAAATTATATACATGAATATTTACTATGAATGATTTTTTAATGCATGTGTTTTCAGAATTTAATGATATTATTCATGATTCATGCATGTAATCACGTTTTTTATGCATAAGGCTCATGTTGACGAGTTTTCTGACCACGGCTTGATTTAGACTGTTGCACCATGGATTAGGGTCGGAACTAGGGTCCTTAGGGTCGGTTTTGAGGGGTGGTTCAAGGGTGTAAGTGAATGTACCAATCAAGAAAAGGCTGCTGTCCAGAATCAAAGGCAGCATGAGGTGTAAGGGAAGTAAGGGCCCTTGGCCGAGCCATGCAAGGCTTATCTCGAGCCAAGCCTAGTCCTAGGGTTGTGCCTGGACCTTGGGGTGGTTAAGGTGTCAGAGCTCCGACCGGTGGTGTCCAGAGCTGGTCAGAAAGGTCAAGGCTTGTGGACTGCACAGACTGCACAGTAAGTGAGGAAGGAGGGGATCGGCTGCTCCATGCATGGCTTGGGGCTGGTTTAGGGCTGGTCTAGTGTGACCGACAGGACCCTGGGGAGGTCCTGCCTACATCTCTCTGGCCAGGGGTGGCCGGAGCTGGACAGTAGAGGCAAGAAAAGGGGGTGGTGATGTGAGGAGTTGGGAGGTGAGGGGCTAGGGTTGTGTAATGAGTTTAAGCGGGCCGGGCTCGGGTTTTTGGGTCCGAGTCGGGTCGGGTATAAAACATAATGGGTCAAGTTATTTTGGTCCGGGACCGAGTCATATTAGTTGGGCTTGAGTATTTTTATTTTAAATTAATTAAGAGTTTAAGTTAATAATTAATGGGTTTAAGCTTTACTTATTTAATTAATTATACTAATTTAATTTTAAGTATGTGCTTAAATAATTAATGAAGTGAGCTCACTAATTTTTCGTGTGCCGTGTGGTCCATGAAAATTATTGGGTCAAGTTGTGTCGGGTTTAGTAATTTAACGGTCTAATTTTTAGGTTAATTGACTTGTTAATAATTTATTATATTATTTTTCAGTTAATAATTTAAATGGACTTAAATAATATTTTTAGTGAGCCCATTAGTTTTCCATGGGCCTGAGGTCTATGAGAATTAATGGACCAAGTCTTGTTGGGCTAAATATTTATTGGGCCAGTTTAGGAATTTTATGAGTCTAAGTTCAGTGGTCAGCAGCTCGAACAAGTCATTGGAAAAATAAAGGGTCCATAAATATATATTTAATTCATGCATATATTTTTATTATATATATATATAAGTATGATTTTTAAGAAAATAAATTAAATATATATTTACGGGCAAATTTTTCATGAAATAAAGAAATAATGAGAAATTTTAAGTTCATGCATCATGTAAGAATTTTTATGATAAGTTTAAAGGCATGTTAAGAAAAAATAATATTTTTATGGAAGTTGAAGTGAAGGTGGAAAGTGATGTGGTGGAGGACAGGATAGCTTGGCCCGATGACCTTCCTGATAATGTTTATGTTATGATGAGCTTATGGATCCAGCTGAGAGGGCTGGTGAAGTGGCATAACAGGTGGAGATCCCACCGTCCCGTACGTTGGTTTTTATGATTGATCAATCGTTAAGTATGAGGTCACCGATATGGATACGACCTGTTGAGAATTAAGAACTTAAAACATGCCATTTATGAAATGTATTAATTATAATGTTTATGATGAAATATGATGATGATATTTATCAGTAAGCTATATACGTTTATATGCATATGTTTCTAAGATCATGTACGTATAAGTATATTCACGTATTTTTATATGATGTGTGCTTGTGTGTGGTTTCATGTTGTTACTTAAGGATAGAATGTGTTGAGCCTCTAGGCTCACTAGATTTAAATGGTGCAGGTGAGCCTGAGAATAATGAAAATAATGTGGTTCCGACTGGCGGCAAGGGCGTATGAGCATCCAGGCAGCTAATACCCGTGATCATAACTCATTTTATTATGTCGATGTTTGAGATTAAACAGTTTTAGCTTCCGCACATGAATAATATTTTATGGTTTTGCATGAGGATGCGATATTTTACATATGCATGGATTTTAGATTTAAGTATTTATTTTCAAGTTGCATGGATTTATTGAAGAAATGTTATTTAATTATTTAGTTATGGAATTTTTGTGCATGAGATTTTAACATGATTTGGTAAATAGATTTTATGTAATATATTTATATAATGTATATTAAGTTATATAAAATTATTTGAAGTATGATATATCTAGAGTATTATTATTATTTTATAGTACAAAAATAAATTAAATTATAAAGTATATTTAATAAAAAAAATTTGTAGTAGTTTTGGGTCGTTTCACAACCGGTAGGACTAATACACCAACTATGGGTACAGAATAATAAATAGAATATTCAGGTAGTTTTTTTCTGTATGAGTTGTAGATTTATTTATCGGTGAAATACTATGTACTGGAGGAACAATGAGGAAGCTTTTACGATCGGGTTACAAACTCTTCTAGGTGTCTAATTGTACACTAAGTTCTTGAAATATGAATTCAAGTTGTACCATATTTTCATTTGGGAATTTTTGGATTTCCAGACCTGCTGTCGAGTTGCACTAGAGGTTTGAGATACTTTTTCATGCGATATGTAAGAATTATTTTGTAATTAGATACAATCTAATCCCATAAACGGATAATAGCTCATGGTATATTTTGGCTTCAAGAGTAAATAGGGATACTTAGTCATTGCGTATGATATAAAAAAAGGATTTAAATCCGTTGGAAAAATTTTAACTAAGAATTGAACTTTTGGTAGAATCAAGTATGCCCAAGAGGCAAAAGTATAAATTGGTGAACGGATGAATGAGATCTGTTTAGTTACCCATTTGGATTCTATATGTTATCGGTTAATATCTTGAAATTGAACAAAAATGGATTTTATGGTTATGTTTTCTTTTCAATGATTTGATTTATTTATTTATAAAAATGGGCCAATCAATCCTAAGCAAGAAAAGCCATTCGTCCTACTTGAAGGTTAGCTGAACTAGAGTCGTTACTTAAGAAAATTTTAATCATCCATAGAAGCGGTGTGTGCTATAGTAACTAAGGGGGTGAACACGGTCCAGGATCATTAAGCAAAACTCTGCTAATAAGTGGCGTAGACATTTAGAACTTCAAATTGGTTGTTATGTTGTTCTTGAAGGCATCATCATTCTGTAACACTATTGATTTGGGTATATAGGGAAATTAACTCATTTGTCGGTCCGTATGCGATTGTTGAGGTAATGCGATCATGGATGGATCGCGTGTTGATCACGTTTTTAGGGAAGCTAAAGATCTGTTGGAAATGCCACGAGGACCAATTACGAGGGGTCGGAGAAAGAAGTTCAAGGATGCGCTTCAATCGTTGATGATGAATTATCAAGAAGGCATTAGAATGCTTGAAGATAAATTTGGGGGATGCTATAATCTTATTGAAATCAAAAGAGATCAAGAAAGTGAAGAAAATATTTAAGAAAATTCAATAACACAAAGCTTGGTTCGAAGCCCCGACGCGCCCCCGCCCGACAAGACGCGCGCCGGTGCTGACGAGTAAGTTTGTGACGAAGAATATGCAAACCTCATGCGCACCCGCAACATGCCAATCGCGTGCCTGCGCTAAAGCTTGTAAAGGATGGATCAAGAATGCGATGCCCATGCGCGTCCACGTGCCAGCGCTACCAACCTTTACACATAGCTCGATGTGTTTGTGTGTGCACGAGATTTTTTATGTTCTGGCATTATTTTTCCTATTTTGAGTCTTCTAGCATACTAAGAAACTTTTGGATTATATCTTTGACATCTTTAGATATATTTTGCATTATTTTGTGCTATCATTTATTATTTTATAGTTTTATTATAAATACAACAAAAAACATTCATTATTGAATATAGAATTCAGATTTTTTATTATTCCAACTAAAATTCTCTCTAAAATTTTCCTTTTGGCTTTCTAGCTTTATTTCAAATCAAACTTATCAAAGTTCATAGCTTTGTGGCGTTTGTCGATTGTTCTTCTTCGTGAATTATGAGAAATTTTTTTGGAAGGTTCCGTTGAGATCAATTGTTTATCTCGTGAATTTTTGTTGCTAGTTTCGTTGTAAACTAGAGGTGGATTTTCCAAAGTCTATTAATTGTTTCAAGATCGGGCAAATTCTTTGATTTCATTTGTTATTGAATTGAGGGTACGATTCGATATAATCGTGTTTGATTTTCATGCAATAAGAATTCATATCATTTGATATCAAGAGCAAAAGTTTGAAACAAGTAAGTTTTCACATCTTTGTTTCTATTCGTTCTTTGCGTTTCGTTCTTCATATTTTGTTCTTCGTTTGAGTCTTTTATTTGTTCTAATTTCCAAGTCATTTTTGCGTCGGTCTTGTTGCCCAAGTTTTGGTGTCTTGTGCTACAAGTTATCTCAAAAAAATCGATAAAAAAAAATATAAAGACCGAAAATCTTCAAATATATATATATATATATATGAAAGAAGCAAGATAACTTGTGGTCAATTCTTTGTCCTTGTTCATCCTTGGGTGCAAGTCAAATTTCAAAGTTGTCCATAAAATTCTTCTTCTTGTTTTTGTTCAATCTTCAAGAGTAAATCTTCAATTTTCTACAAGTTTTTAACTTGTTAGTTTGATATACTTCTACACAAATAAAAATCCTACATAAATTTGAGTGAAAAAAGGAGTGTTTGAGTGTTTTCCTTGCAGTGACTTGTGAGACTTTTGGTGAGGAAATTTTAGAACTAACCGTTTCTTGCAGGTACAACGAGTTCTACTAGCCAAAACTTTTTTCAAGGTCAAATGGATGAGTTGACTAAGATGATGATGGCGGCACTGGGGCCAATACATGAGAAGTTAGAGAGGCTTGAAGTTAGTGGAGGTGGGAGTAGGAATAAAAATAAAAATTTTGATGAAGAGGATGATGGTGGTGAGGAGGAAGAGAGTTTGGGTGAAAATTAGGGTAGGAATAGGCAAGGTCAAGAGGAAAGTAATAGAAGGGGAGCGGTGAGAGGGAGATACGTTGATGGGGGTAGAGAAGATGGGAATTTTAGTGGGATTAAGATTAAGATTCCTTTGTTTCATGGGAAATCTGATCCGGAAGCGTACTTAGAGTGGGAGATGAGAGTGGAGTTCGTGTTGTATTGCCACAACTACAATGATTCAAAAAATTTAAAGTTGGCGGTGGTAGAGTTTGTGGATTATGCTTTTATTTGGTGTGATCAATTTGTTATCTCTAGGAGGAGGAATCGAAAGAGGCCTATTAAGACATGAGATGAGATGAAGAAAATTATGAGGAAAAGATTTATGCCAAATTACTACTATCGTGACATGTTTAGGCGGCTACAGAATTTGAAGCAAGGTTCGAAGAGTGTAGAAGATTATTTCAAAGAGTTGGAGGTTACCATGATTCGAGCTAACATTGAGAAGGATCGTGAAGCGACTGTGGCTTTTTTCTTATGTGGCTTGAATAGGGGGATTCAAGACCAAGTGGAACTTTGATATTGCATGGATCTTGAGGAAATGGTGCAAATTGCCATGAAAGTGGAGCAACAACTCAAAAGGAAGGGCATGGGTCAAAATCCTCCAGCTGGAAGTTCTTCCACTTCTTGGCGTCCAAACGTTGTAAAACGAGAGGATGTAAAACCATTGACCAAGCCAAAAATTGACACAAAACAAGTGACACCAAATCAAGGAGTGCAAGGTAAATTTGAAACTCCTAATAATCATTCTAGAGATATTAAATGCTTTAGATGTCAAGGTGTGGGTCATATTGCTAGTCAATGTCCTAATAAAAAGATTATGATTGTGAATGCTTGTGGTGAGTTTGAGTCGGAGAGTCAGGAGGAAAATTATGATTATATGCTTGCGTTGGAGGATCCCGATGATGAGGGGTATGATGCGGTTGTTGGAGAGTTGTTGGTGACTAGGAGAGTTTTGAATGTGCAACAAAAGGAGGAGGAAGAAAACCAAAGAGAAATTTTTTTTCATACTAGATGTTTTGTGAAAACCAAAGTGTGTAGCGTCATTATTGATTGGGTAGTTGCACTAATGTGGCGAGTTGTGAGCTTGTTGAAAATTTGAGTTTGCCTACTTTGAAGCATCCTCAACCGTATAGATTACAGTGTTTTAATGATAGTTCGGAGGTGGGAGTGACTAAGAAAGTTGTGGTACCTTTTTCTATTGGTAAGTATGAAGATGAAGTGTTGTGTGATGTAGTGCCTATGAAAGATTGTCATGTTTTGTTGGGGGGGCCGTGACAATTTGACAGGAGAGTGTCACATGATGGGTTTAAAAATCGCTATTCTTTTACTATGAAAAAGAAATCCATTGTATTGTTACCTATGACTCCAAATCAAGTGTTGAATGATCATTTTAAAAATAAAAAGAGAGAAGAGGCCAAAAAAAAAAAATGAACTAAAAAGTGAGATGGTCTTAGAAAAATAATAATGAGAAAAAATTGAAAGAAAAGAGGCCGAAAAATATATATATATGGCTCAAAAGAGTGAGTTGCGAAAGATTTTACATGCAATGTTCCGCTTGTGTTGATTTTATATAAGGAGATTCTCCTAAACACAAGTGATATAGCCGAAAATCTTTCGAGCAATGCTGTTTCTCTTTTGCAAAAATTTGAAAACTTATTTCCGGAGGATTTACCTCAAGGATTACCACCTTTGGGAGGGATCGAACATCAAATTTATTTTCTGCCCGGAAGTGCGTTGCCAAATCGACCGGCTTATAGGAGAAACCCAGAGGAAACGAAAGATCTTCAAAGGCAGGTAAGTGAGCTTTTAGATAAAGGTTTTGTACGTGAGTCGATGTCTCTGTGTGCGGTGTCTATTTTGTTATTTCCTAAGAAAGACGGTTCATGGAGAATGTGTGTAAATTGTAGAGCCATTAATAACATTACCATCAAGTATAGACATCCCATACCTAGACTAGATGATATGTTAGATGAGTTGCATGATTCTAGTATTTTTTAGTAAAATTGATCTTAAAAATGGTTACCATCAAATTAGAATGAGGGAAGGCGATGAGTGGAAAACTGCTTTTAAAATTAAATATGCATGGTTTGTATGAGTGATTGGTGATGCCCTTTGGGTTAAATAATGCACCTAGTACTTTATGAGATTGATGAATCATGTCTTGCGTGCACATACTGGGAAATTGTGGCGGTTTATTTTGATGATATTTTGGTGTATAGTAAAAATTTGAATGAGCATGTGGAATACTTGAGAATTGTACTAATCACTTTGAGAGCTGAACATTTGTATGCTAACTTGAAAAAGTGTGTCTTTTGTACAAAATAACTTGTGTTTCTTGGTTTTGTTGTGAGTTCTCAAGGAGTGAAAGTTGATGAGGAAAAAGTAAGTGAAATTCTAGATTGTCCAACGCCTACTTCTATTGGTCAAGTTTGAAGTTTTCATGGTCTTGCAAGTTTCTATAGGAGGTTTGTGAAAGATTTCAGCACTTTGGCGGAACCTATGACTGCGGTGATCAAGAAAAACGTTCGATTACATTGGGGCGAGGAGCAAGAGAAGTCTTTTAATATTATCAAGAAAAAATTAATTAATTCTCCTTTACTTGTTTTACCTGATTTTTCTAATACTTTTGAAATTGAATGTGATGCGTCAGGTGTAGGGATTGGAGGTGCCTTGATGAATGGTGGGCGGCCGATTGCATATTTCAGTGAGAAGCTTAGTAGGGCATCTTTGAATTATTCTACCTACGACAAGGAGTTTTATGCGTTGGTAAGGGTATTCGAGACATTGCAACACTACTTGAAGCCAAAATAACTTTTGATTCATACGGATCATGAATCCTTGAAGCATCTCAAAGGACAACAAAAGTTGAACAAGAGACATGCCAAGTGGGTAGCGTTTGTGGAGGCATTTTCCTACGTTTTCAAGTACAAGCAAGGTAAAGAAAATGTGGTAGCAGATGCTCTATCACGAAGGTATATCCTTTTGTCTACCTTAGATTCAAAGTTCTTGGGTTTTGAGCAGGTGAGAGAGTTATATTCTAGTGATGTTGATTTTGGTGAGATCTATGAGTCGTGTATGCGACCAAAGGATTAATTTTACATGCATGCTGGTTATTTGTTTAAGGAAGATAAGTTATGTATTTCTAAGTCTTCAATTCGAGAATTGCTTGTTAGGGAATCACATGGGGGTGATTTGATGGGACATTTTGGCGTGGCTAAAACAAATCAAACTTTGCATGAACACTTTTATTGGACACATATGAAGCATGATGTTGAGAAAATGTGTGAAAGGTGTGTGACTTGTAGGAAAGCTAAGTCTAGGCAACAACCACATGGACTTTATACTCCACTTCCTATTACTAGTGAACCGTGGGTAGATATTTGTATGGATTTTGTTCTAGGACTACCAAGATCTAAGAAGGGGAGGGATTCTATTTATGTTGTCGTTGATAGGTTTTCAAAGATGACTCATTTCATTGTGTGTCATAAATCCGATGATGCTTCACATGTTGCGGATTTATTCTTTAATGAAGTTGTTATATTGCATGACATGCCTAGGAGTATTGTGTGTGATAGGGATACTCGTTTCTTGAGCTACTTTTAGAAAACATTATGGTTCAAACTTGGTACTAAACTACTGTTTTCGACTACATGTCATCCTCAAACGGATGTCCAAAATGAGATTATTAATAGGATATTAGGAACTTTGTTGCGTACTATAATCAAAAAGAATTTGAAGAGTTGGGAAGAATGTTTGCCTTTTATTGAGTTTGCATATAATCATAGTGTGCATTCTAATTTTTTTCCGTTTGAAATTGTGTTTGGTTTTAATCCTTTAACTCCATTGTATTTGATATCTTTGCCTATGAGTGAAAGGGTTAACATGGATGGTAAGAAAAAGGCGGAGTTTGTGAGAAGTTTGCATGAGAAGGTGAAGGAGAATATTGAAAAGAAGAACTTGCAATATACAAAGCAAGCGAATAAAGGTAAAAACAAAGTTGTGTTTGAACCAGGTGATTGGGTATGGTTGCACTTGAGAAAAGAGAGGTTTCCGTTCAAAGCGGCGTTCAAAGATTCTACCTAGAGGAGATGGACAATTTCAAGTCCTTGAACGAATCAATGACAATGCCTACCAATTGAACTTGTCAAGTGAGTACAATGTGAGTACAACTTTAATGTTTCTGATTTATCGTTGTTTGACGTAGGTGATGATCGAGATTTGAGGACAAATACTTTTCAAGAAAGGAAGGATGATGCGATCATGGATGGCTCGTGTGTTGATCACATTTTTAGGGAAGCTAAAGATCCATTGAAAATGCCACGAGGACCAATTACGAGGGGTCGGAGCAAGAAGTTCAATGATGCACTTCAATCGTTGATGATGAATTATCAAGAAGGCACTGGAATTCTTGTAGATCAAGAAACTAAAGAAAATATTGAAAAAAATTCAATAAAACAAAGCTTGGTTCGAAGCTCCGAAGCGCCCGCGCCTATACATCCGCACGCCCGCGCTGACGATTGAGCTTGTGACGAAGAATGTGCGAACCTCATGTGCACCCGTGCTGAAGCTTGAAAAGGATGGATCAAGAATGCGATGCCCATGTGCATCCGCGCAGCTTGTTCGTGCACCCGCGCTACCAACTTTTACACATAGTTTGGTGTGTTTGTATGTGTGCAAAAATTTTGATGTTTTGACTTTATTTTTCCTATTTTGACTCTTCTAAGCATACTAGGAAAGTTTTGGATGATATCTTTGATATATTTAGATATATTTTGCATTATTTTGTGCTATATTTTATTATTTTGTAGTTGTATTATAAATACAACAAAAGACATTCATTATTGAATATAAATTTCAGATTTTTTATTATTCAAACTAGAATTTTCTCTAGAATTTGATTAAGGCTTTCAAGCTTTATTTCAAATCAAAATTATCAAAGTTCATAGCTTTGTGGCATTTTTCGATTGCTCTTCTTTGTGGATTGTCAAAAACAAGTTTTTTGAAGGTTCCATTGAGATCAATTGTTTTTCTCATGAATTTCTGTTGCTAGTTTGTTGTAAACTAGAGGTGGATTTTCCAAATTCTATTACTTGTTTCAAGATCGGGTAAATTCTTTGATTTTTTGTTATTGAATTGAGGGTACGATTCGATATAATCGTGTTTGCTTTTCATAAAATAAGAATTCATATCATGAGGAGATTGATATTTTGGCTTATCGTCTTGGGTATGCCGCATAGTTTGGTTGTGGAAGTATGGGTCAGATCCATCTCGTATCTTGAGGGCCGATGAGGTAGAATTGTATAGTTTCCTTAGATATCCTATTTAGAAAAGTTTAGTGTTTAGTTTTTAAGTATTTTGGGAACTTGTGGATTTTTCAAGAGCTCGAGTTCTAGATTATATGTATTAAGCTTATTGGTAAATAGACATTAAGCATAGTCTCGTTGTGAGGAAGCTTTTAATTTATGGTTGTGGTCGACATAAATTATTTATTAGTTTTATGCACTTTATTGCTTGAAGTTGTGACCTAGGATTCAAAGTTATCGAACTAAGGAAAGTATCAGATATTTTAGAACATTAGGTGGCGAATAAAGAATTCTTAAAGTCACATTGGAACAGTGATTAGAAATTTCTCTTAGGATACCATCACTTGAGAATAAATTAGAATCGTGAATATATGTTGCAGTAAAATTTAGCTAGATCTTTGATGATATAGATATCAGTAAGAATCAGAGTGCGCAACGAAAGCTGATTTGGGCCAACTCATGTGGGTGCAAAGTTAGAAAAATTAGTGTTGACCTAGTTGTATGTATCCAGACCTAGTTAGTAAGTTTAAATTTCAAGGACGAAATATCATTTAAGAGGGAAGAAATTGTAGCACTTAAAATCCAATCTACTAAATCGCATGCATTAAATTAAATAAATATTATGATTATTATTTTTAATTTTAATCGATTTAAAATCGTTATTTGAATTATGTGTTAATAAAATATTAATTATTTACTAAAATAATTTTATTGTACTAACTATTTAATTAATGCTTGTAATTATTTAAGTTTATTTATTTAAATTAATTAATTATGCAACTTAATCGTTTTAAAGATTTTAAGGTATAGGCTTGTCTATTTAAATGATTTTAATTGTTCAACTTATTTATTTAAAATAACTTAAGTTTACCGGTTAGTTATTTAAATTATTTTAAATGTCTAGCTTATTTATTTAGCTGCTTTTGACTGTCCAATTCGTTTTAAAGATTTTTAATCCCACGTGTGTATTTATTTAAATGACTTTTAAACTTTTATTTAGTTTATTTAAATTATTTTAATCGCTCTATTTATTATTTAAATATTTTACTTATCACTGTGACATCAAAATATTTAAGTATTGATTTTAATTTCTAAGTTAGCGTTTAAATTCTTTCATATTTTTATGTTTTTATTTATTAAGTTAATTATCCTTGAGGTTCTTGAGTTAAGTGGCTTCCGGTTCCGGAATGAGGTGACGGTGGATTCTGGCGGTAAAACACTTAAAGTTTTACAAAAGTTGATATTTGTGAGGAATTGAGGAAAATAAATCAAATTTTTTTATTTTTAAGATTTTCCAGGTGGTCAAAATCGTTTTTATGGCATTTTTGAGTTTATTTTAGAATTTTTCAAAAATTAGCATTTTTAAACTTGGACTAGTAAAATTCAATTTTTAATATTTTAATTTTGGGATTTTCAAACTTAGGAATTTTAATAGATGTAAAGTTTAGTAGTGTTAAAGTTGTAATAAAAGAGTAGCACTTTTATAAGTGTGAGTAGCACTTTTAAATCCCCCCCCACACACACACATGCGTATACATACATACGCATATACATACACACACTTATACTCATAAATCTAAAATACAATACAAAATAAATCCAAACCCCAAACTCTAGCCCCATCACTCGACGTCTTCTTCTTCTTCAAGGATTTCCCGTCGGCCTCCACCCCCTTTCAATTTTCGATCGTCGCGGCCACCATAGCACCACCACACCAGCTGGAACTCACCTTCAAGAACCTTGGGCTGCTGTATTTCAAAATTTCCATCTCCATTTCAACCTCTTTCTTGTGCATTTCGAAACTTAGGCAAGTATAAGGCATTTCCTTTACCACCTTGCAAAGCTATTATATTTTTGATGTGTTCTTGTGTTGATTTCGAGTTTTCCCCAAATTTTCAAGCTAGGGTTTTGGTTTTTCATTAGAAATCAGTAGGATTGCTCTTGAATTTGTTGCTAAATTGAGTTGTATGTGTTGTTGGAATTGAGATTTGGCAAGATTTTTGCATGATTCAAAATTTTAGAATGTTGAGTGCTTGGTTTCTGATTTAATTAGAAAATTGGATGAATATTTTGTGTTAAAATGAGCAATGTATCATGTATTGGTTAATTATTTAGGTTGCTTGATCGATTTAAAAATTTCAGCTTGTGTTCTTGAGCCGTTTGAGCTCGTTTCTGAAAATTTTGTATGGATGATGTCATGGGGCTGCCTAGGCTAGGTTAATGGGGCTTGGAAGGTGTTATGGGAGGTGTTGAATGTGGCTAAAAGGCTTGGAAGTGGGCTGCCCGGGTGGTGATGTGAGGCCTTGCGGTTTTGGAGCTTGGTAGTGGGTGTATCGGCAATCAGTTGGTGTGTTGAGTTAGTTTCCGGTTGGAGGTCCTGATAAATGAGTTATTTAAAGTCTAAGGGGTGTTGTGGATGTTTTAACAGGTCTGGAACTTATTAGGGTGAGTGATGAGGCCAATAGGTTGAATATGGAAGCATAGGCGGGGTTTTCGAGTTGACACTTTTGGGATTTCTGTGAGTGTCAAGGGCAGGGGTTATGGTTCGTTTGACCTGGTCAGGTTAGGGGATGGTCCTAAGTCAATTTTAGGATGTTGTGGTCATGTCGGTTCAAATTGGTAGCGAATCGGGTTAGTTTTGGCCAAGTTAGGAGCTTGTAAATTTGAGGTGGTTGTGCAGATTTTTGATAAGCTTGGGGGCTGTCAGGAAATCCTTTTTGATCGGGTTGCTCGGGTGGTCTTTGGAGGCTATAACATGTTCCTTGGGTTATTTTAGAATGTATAGAGGGTGTCGGTTCAAATGAAAGTTGATTTGGTTAAGGAATGGTAAAGTTATGTAATTTACGGTTTGAATGCTCGGTGTGTGACTTGGGTGATTAGTTAGCCTAAGGGCAGCCACTTAAACATCGTGCTTTCCTTGTTTAAATCGTGTTTTTACCCTTGAATTGTGTATAATAAGTTGATGTTTCATATTATGAGTTGAATAAAGTTTTTCAAAAGTTGAAGGCTTGGTCTTTGCGTTTGCAAGTCAAGCAAGAGTTAAAGTTGAAGTTTGAGTAAAGTTAAAAGTTTGAATGTCAATGAAAGTAATGTTTTGAATGAACTGAGTTGATTGTGGCAAGACGTGCAATGTTGAGTCAGGGGATGCATTGGCTCACTTGCCATTTCAGACGTGTAGTGTGGGGTTGGGAGACATCTCAGCTCCCCTATCAAATTAGACATGTAGTGTGGGGTCGAGAGGCATCTCGGCTCCCCTACCAAATTAGATGTGTAGTGTGGGGTCGGGAGACATCTCGGCTCCCCTACAAAATCAGACGTGTAGTGTGGGGTCGGAAGATATCTTGGATCCCCTACCAAACCAGAGGAAAGGGGCAATGTGGCGTTGGGAGAGATCTCGGCGTCCCTGCCGGTATAGTATGTTAGCCATTGATCTATCAAAACAAAACGAGTCACAATCGAGGATCTAAATTCACAGAGAAAAGTTTAAAGTTAAAGTTTATGAAAGTTACAGAGGAAAGTTCAAAGTAGAGTTTAAGAAAGTTTATGTTTAAAGGTGTGAGTAAAGTTCATGTTTAAAAGCATGAGATTGAGTAAAGTTGCGTGAGTTCTTTACAGTTCCAAGTCTCATTTCCCGTTACAGTTATGAAATTTTATGTTTAAAAGCGTGAGTTCACTGCATGCGACTTTTCTTTTGTGTTCCAAGTCTTACTTCCATTTTCCTTTAAGACTTTTCCAAGAAAGTTTCAAGGTATTGTATATACTAGTATTTTAAGTATTACGCATGTATTTTAAAATCTCGTTATTCCATGGTTTATACTTGTTGGGCCTTTAGGCTCACTACCTTTGCTTGGTGCAGGTTAGACTTTCGTTGAGATCGAGTGGACTGCGATGCGGGCACGACACATCCCTCCGACTTATGCTAGTCTTCCGTAGAAGTTATTTAAGCTTAAATGTTTTGAAGTCTTTTATTCTGTTTATTGGGTAAATATAAATGTAATAACTTCTAGATTTTTTCGTTGGCATGTAAATATCAAATTGTTAAACTTTGGATGTTTGTGATGTTAGATCTCTTCCTTTAGGTTCTCGTTCATTTTCTCGGTCTAGTTTGTTTGTGTTATTGGTTGCATTTTTATTTTGTTGTTTGAGACATGTGGGTTTTAACAGTTACAGAAATGTCATGTCGAAATTTTTTGAAAAATTCACATTTTTTTATTTAATTTTTATTTAAAGTAGAGGTTAGGGTTGTTTCAAAAATACTCCTACGTCACCTTCTACTCTACATTTTGGTTGAGTATGCTTGTTCTATGTTTGCATGTTTTATGTGGTATTTTGTTTATGTGCATGAATTATGTCACAGATATTATGCTGCATGCATTACACGTTGAGCCTTTATCATTGATTGATATAACCGGTAGAGGGGTGCTCAGTCTCGTTGTATTTCTGGATGCATGTCATGGTTTTGGATCCGGATATGTTCATGGTTTATGGTATGGGAGTTCCTCCTGATGCGACGGCCCAACGTACTACATATCATGGCGCCTTTGACCGAACAGTGATTTTTGGATAGGTTTTCGGTACCTTTCATTTGCATTAGCATTCATAGCACTTGTATACTCATGCTTCGTACTGAGCTTGTTATGCTCACGTCCTCGGTTTTGTTCTGGACACCCCATTCCATGGGGCAGGACTCAGGTTGGACGGACCAGCTGGTAGAGGCCATTGAGCTTCAGCAGGGTGGATTTGTCGATGGTTTTTATTCTGTCGATGGTTTTTATTTTTTTTAATTAAGTTTCTGCTTGATTTTTATTACTTATTTTTAGTTGATTTGTATGTTTTAAGCTTTGGTTAATTAGTGATTCCGGGTTGGGTCACTACAGAACTCAAATGTTTGTTTATGGATGTATGGATACAAACCTACTCCTATGTCACTCTTCTTCTCCTTGGAAGATTTTACTAGAAGACTTTGAGTATTACAATAGCTTGCAACACCCCAATCCAATACTAGGACTTACCCACTTCTTATCTCAGAACTCCTAGCACCTCGACTGAATGTAGTCCTCAATTGATTCATTTACATGGAGGTTTGCAGTACCTCAACTGATCTATTACAAAGATATTACTACTCGATAACTTAGCACAAATTGATCCTACACTTGATCAAATATATTCCATGAAGTGTGTGCTATATCATTTGAGGTCCGTGAGTGATATTTCTAGTTAAATTGATATCACTCGATACTGATAACTCTCTGTTTTTCTCTTTCTTCTTGCACCCTCGTCGTTGGCCTCAACTGATCTTCTATTTATAGCGCTCAATCTGCAATTGTAACTTGGTTTGAATTTTATATGTTGGTTTGACTTGTCTGCTACCTTTTACCTTCTCTGACACAAAGTACACCGATACTTCTATAGCTCGGCGTTGTCAGTCTTGTACGGAAAAATTTATCCATTAATTGAGGTAAAGTGATGAATTTAGTTGCGAATTTGGCTCGACTGATCAGTTTTCTTAACTGATCAGGCTAGATGGCTATCCAATCTTGATAATTCATTTTAGTTCTGTACGACTGAATCCATTTAGATTTTTCTAGTTCAGTCGTGGTTTTAGTTTAAAGATTGGTTAGCTATCTTCAGTTGACTTGTCCAGTTGATGTCTTTAATTTCAGTCGTAGAAAAAGTAGCCTAATTATTTTTCCTATGTAGTTTGTCAACACCAAAATAATAGGTATTCCAACACACAAGCTCATCGGTGTATAAAACGAGAAAACATTCGGATTTTCTGAGTGCCCATCAGTTGTGCATGTCTTATCAACCAAATTTTCTGATAAAGTATATGGCATGATCTGTACGTTGTATAGCTTGAATCAGAAGGCATCCCTCATGGCTATTTTCAAATATTTTTCCAAAAGTGAGATGTCAAGTACTTGTCTGTTACTTGAAGGGGCAAGTAGATATTCTTGAAGATTGCATAGTCGAGAACACTCAAGCTGCTAGAGACCGGTTGAGGAGTCTTAATTACTCAAGACCGGGTGACAACTCTTAACTGCTTGAGACCGGTTGACAAGTCTTCTTGAGTCTTCAATATGTGCGATCGAGTACATGTATTACAATGCAACTTGATCTACTACAATGAAATATTGCTTGTTATCACAAAAAAGTAAGGGATCTAACAAAGTCATCAACATTATAAAATCATGATATTTCTTTGGAACCAATTTATAATTTAGATACTTCTAGAGTACTAATTAACATGTAGTGACCCGCACCGTGATCATCTACTAATCAGAATCTTAAGCATGCAATAATTTTAATAAAACATTACCAGATAAAATACAGCAGAAACTAAAACAATTTTACACCCAAGGTACTGAATCTGTAAATATTGAATTTAGTACAACCATATTGAATAAAAGTACTCAATAACAAACCAACTAGCAAAATATAGACAAAAATCCCTGCTGAACTAAATCCCACTAGATGCCAAAACCTGCAACTAAGTTCTCCCTGAGCCTCCTGCTCCGTCCAACCTGAGGCCTGACCCGTCGAAAGAGGTGCCCAAGAATCATAGAAAAATGGATATGAGCGAACTACGCTCAGCACGAGAGTATGAGTATACTAATGATATGTGAGCATGAATGCAAATGTATAGGTTACCAAGACTCAAGGTCAAGAATAATGTTCAACGAACTCGGGCCCAAGATATGTAGCACTCTGCACCGTCGCACCAAGAGGTGGTTGTAGCGACCTAACCCGGATCCACTACTAATCAGAGTTTAGAAGATAATTAAGCATGAAATTAAAATAAATCAAATGATTCGCTGTGAAAGACTTAAATAAACGCTGACCGGTAGAATAAAACCGGTATAAAAAATTCGATTATACAACCCAATTGAATATATAATCCTAATGGCAAATAAAACCTACAGCTAAACCTGTTGTCTTCACTGGTCGCTGGCCTATCCAAGCTACTGGCGCACTACCTGCACCTGCACCGTTGAATGGGGTGTCCAGACATATAGAAAATACTGGACGTGAGCGACTACGCTCAATACGGGAGCAATGATATATAAAATATATGTAGCACATAAGTGACTTTAAAACATAGGTAAAACAGTCTACTCAGGGCGCCATGAATATATAGCGTCGTGCTGGATAGATAGTCCGCAGGGCACTCGTATATTCACCCATCAACTATAGCGTCTACTCCACCATTTTGGTCGCTCCTACTGATAGCAAAACCAGGGGCTGAGCCTCCCCAAACACGAATTCATAAGGAGTAATTCATCACCGATGGAAACTGTCATGACTCACATCATACTGGATACAGTCTCATGTAAAATCATGCATGTACTAAAATAGTACAACATGGGAAACACATAGCACATACTCATGCAATACATATATCATATATAATGATGGTCATCTCAGTCAGTACTTATGTACCTTACTAAAGACAGTCCTAGAAGTCTCACTCTAGGTTCCAAGTGTAAGGTCCAAAAAGTCCATTATCTTAATCAAGATAAATTAATTAAATTATATGACTTATTGCATGTTACTTTAAAATGTTTAATTGTTATGTTTAATTATGTGATGTATTTGAATGCCTGAAATTTTATGTGATATGAATGATTTTTTTTAAGTTTCAGGTTGGTATTTAAGTTGGGTCGTAGGGACGAGTCTAGCCTTGGAGCGAGTTAAGAAAATATTTTTTATTTAAATTAAATTTGAGGAGATGCGGTGAATTTTATTTATGGGGAGAGTTAAATATTTTTTAAACTTGTAATTGTTATTAATGGCCGGTTTTGAGAGCTCATTATTCACAAATTAAAAATCAAGCGTTCAGATTTATTTTCTCTTCTTTTGAACGCTCGCTTTCCTCTCAAAATCTCTCTCTCGCTCAAACACTGCGATCTCAAGGTTGGGTTTCTTGTGAGATTCTCAATGCTAGATCGTCCTATTGCTCAGGTTAATTCCAATCGATCGATTTAGGAAAGTTTTTTTAAGGTTTAAAAAACTCATTCAAGAGTATAGATATTTTGATACAAACCCTATGTGCATATTGGTTGATTGATGCATGATTCACAAAGATTTTAGGAGTATGAAGTAGAATCGTGATGTGTGATGCGTTCCTGATGTCTTTGGTGTAGTTTATTGATGTTTTCATGGATTTTAGATGAAAGGCTTTGGAATTTTGGTGTGTGCAGAAAGTTTTGATTCAACTTTTGAAGAGATGAATTTTTTTTGGAATCCTTTTACGTTTTTGAAGTTTTTGTGTCGTGCAATTCTTCTTTTAAAAGTGTGGGTGTGTATTTTCATCAAGAAGAGTTGGGAAGAGGTTTAATGGCCATGTTTTTGTCCAGTTTTTGCATCATCGGACTGCCTGGAAAACCCAAGCAGCACGCTTCTCGCCTAGGCGGGATTTTTTTCCCGTGTAGGTGGGAATTGTATCAGTGTGGAGGAAAATTTTTACCGCCTAGGCGGGAAATGTTCTGTCCAAATTTTTATGTTTTCACATTTGAAGTCCAAAATTAAATTTTATGATCTTCTAAGCTCTTTTAAGTGTTTATAAGACATTTTAATGGAGAAAGTTTCAAAATGAATAGTCCGGGTTGGACGGAATGACTCAAGCGGACCGATTATACTATGTAATGCATGTTATGTTTCAAACTTCATGGAAACTATTTTATTTTATGAAAATCATGAAATGTAGGAATTACTTTATGCATGAATGGTTCTCGCATTGGTTTATGCATGCACGACATTGTTTTATGAAAGTTCACGATTATGAAAGAAGATTGATTATGACTATGAAGTATGATACGATGAATGGTATGATGCATGGAAAATATTTTGATGATTTATGCATCTTGTGGTGATTATATGAGGTATGCACTTCTGGATGAGCTCCAGAGCGGCTATACAAGCATGGATCACGGGATGATTATACGGGGTATGCACATCGAGATGTGCTCCGGAGCGGCTATCCAAAGAATGGAAGATTATGGGCGTAATGCCATATGCTTGTTGTACAACAAGAACCTATGAATGACTCATTATGACGGTTACCACAATTCACATACTTCATCACCCCTAAATGTTTATGTTATGGCTTCATTAAGATGCATATATGTTGCATTTACATGAAAGTTTATGATAATGTTTTTCTCTTTTAAAGTTTAGAAAAATTATTTTATGCATTTTTCTTGCTTAGTCTTTAGACTTACTATACTTGAATGGTGCAGGTAACGATGATGTTGATGCATTCATTGATAACTACGTGGGTGGACATGAAGAGGAGGAAGGGGTCGGTCCAGCGGGCAATGCATAAGTGCGAAAGTTTTAGAATGAAAGTTGTTCAAACAATTTTAAGTTGATGAGAGGAAAAAAAGTCTATTATTTCTTTTGATGGTCATGATTGGCAAAGTCTTTTGAATGTTTATTCCATTACTTTGTGCACATTTAAATTCGTTTATTTAATAAAGAAAACTACGCTTCCGCAAAGATTTTAATTTTTCCCAAAATTTTTATATCTTTTAAGTATCTATGTTTGAGTAACGCTTCAATAAAGATTGGGACGTTACACCAAGCCTATCATCAGCTCTACAATGCAGATATTCATGCATCATTATTTAAGCTCTAAAAGCCTTAACTAAGTTATTGCATACTCGTAAACATTTTTAGGAAGCAAAAGCTATACTTTCGTCCGTCAACAGCCCGCTGATGGCGATAGTCCCCAAACCTTAGGCACAGCTCCGTTACGACGCCGGGATCGCTCTGCTACTTCCGGATTCCCAATAGGATGCCTAGAAATCCCTAGATCTGACTAGAAAGGCCAAGGAATGAGAGAGAAAAGAGAGGAAATGGTGTATCTCACAAATGAGCTCGGCACCCCTATTTATAGACGGCGATTGGAACTTCCGATCACATGATCAGAGCTTCCGATTCGATTGGAGATTCCGATCCCGTGCTTCTTATCGTTCTTGGCCAACCACGTGTCAAACCCTGGCTGGTCACCGACAGTCCAATCGGAGCTTTCGTTCATGATCAGAGCTTCCGATCTACTCTGACGTCATGGATTACGTAATATTTCCGACAGCTGGATCGGGGACCTGATCGGAGCCTCCGGTCTGAGTTCGGAGCTTCCGATCTCAGTAGAGGTTCCGAACCTGGTTCGGAGCTTTCGTTCCCTTTGAAGCCCAAAGCTCTTACCGGACCACTTTCGATCATTCTGGATCCATTTATCAACTTCTTAGACCCTTATTGAGGTCCTTTAATAATGTTTTATTTAATCTAAACATGATCACTTGATTAATTAACAAATAAATCGTTAATTTAGGATACGGGTTACTACATTCCCCCCACCCTTAAAAAAGATTTCGTCCTAGAAATCTAAGGTAATTCCCAAGAATGTATTAAATATCCTTCTTGCATGTCTGGTCGAATAACTTTTGACACACTCAAAATCTTGTCACAATCCCTGCAAGCTCCCTTAATGCCGAACCACTTTCAGCACTCCCGAAACTCCTCATTTTTGTTTTGGAAGAAACTGAAAACTGCTATTGATGAGTGCATTTTGTGTGCATTATTTTGTATTATTTTTATGTTTATTTTGTGTGCATTCATATTTTTTTATGTGTTCTTATGTGTTTTAGTGCATGTGTGTGTATTTCACTCTCCGGGTTAATTTTGTAGGAAAAAAGATTTTTGAAGAATGAATTACGGAGTAGCCTTGGTAAAACAAATCATTTTTAATTTTATTAGATCTAAATCCGATATGCACCATTCAGAAAAAATTTCAAGATGTTTTAAAGCTGCTGTCCAAGTTTCAGCTTGATTCGACTGCTAGAACTCAAGATATGAATTTTTCAACATTGTCGCTCGGAGCAAAAATTTTCACTCGCGCGAGCGAGATTTGAACTCGCCCGCGCGCGAGTTAAATTTCCAGAATTTTGCTTTTCATGGCGCGCTCGAGCGAGATTTATACTCACTTGAGTGCGAATTCGAAAGAATTTTGAGTCCGGAAAATTATTTGTTGCTTAGGGAATTAATTGGTACGGGATCCGGACACTATATGTAACACCCGGAATTTTTAATACGTAAATCCGCATGCATAATTAGGAAAAATAATTATATAAAAATTTAGAAATGTGGGTTAAATGATATTTATGTGATTTATGTGCATGGTTTAAAGTATTTTAGCTTTTAACCCGCAATTGCGTGATTTTTGGAATTTGAGTAATTAATTGATTTTATCGCGTAAACGGGACCGTGGACGGACGAGATATTAATTTTTCATCCAAAATATTTTATAAGATTTTTATGAGCCTTAAAATATTATTTTAAGGTGTTATTTCATGAAAATAGTGATATTAATATTTATAGATATACGTAATCCTATTTTTCTCCAAGATAAGCCAATTTAATAACTTTTTAAGACCTTTTAAAATCCCTTATTTTATTATTTCGGGATTTATTCTTAAATTAAAATTTATTAGCATATTTAGGAGTTTTAAAATATATTTTATGAGTATATTAACTAATTATTCATTCTAAGTATAATTATTATTATATTAAAAACCTACCCTACATCACGTTAAAACACCCAGCCGACACTCTCATCCTCTTCATTAGCCTCCATCAGTTTCTTCTTCACGCCTTCATCTGATAACCAGCCACCATAGCCATACCTTGGATATTTTTAATCAATTTTGAAGATCTGTTCGTCCCAGTGCACCGTACACGCGTTGTAGGCTTCGATCTTGTTAAGTCTTGGTGAAAGGCATGTCGAATTCTCTTCTTTAACACCATATAAGCTACATAATTGTTTATGCATCAGAAACTTTTGATCTAGCATGTTACATCATGAAATTTTATGAAGTTCTTGCATATATGCCTAGGATGCTCACGGTTTGCATGTTTCCTTGCAAGAATCTCATGTTTTATGACATGGTGAGGATATGGGCTGCTGGATAAAAGTTAAAGGAGTGTATCAGAGTCCCCAGGGTCAAGCTAGGTCGGGGTTTGAGGCTGATATAGGCTGGAAATGAAGCTTCCTTCTTTTGATGTTCATGGACGCGCGGATTGGGGTTTTGAGGAAGAAGACTTCGTTCTCTTTCCTCAGGCCACGATTTGGGATGTGTTTTAGCTTGATGGAAACCTCTGGATGTTGTCTAGGATTGAGAAGTGGTTTCACGGAAAAAATATGGCCGGAGTAGAGAGAACAAACGGATTTGGCAGAACTGCTCAGGCCTGCACGCGAGCTGAGAACAGCCTGAGTGTTAGGCTTCGTTCTCTTTCCTCAGGCCATGGTTTGGGCTTATTTTTATCTTGTTGGAAACCTCTAGATGTTGATTGAGAGATGGTTTCATGGAAAAATATGGCCGGAGTATGGAGAAGGAACAGTTCTGGGCGAGTCGCTTACCTGTGTGCTCGAGTTCAGATATGGGATGGTGTTTGGGTTCGTTCTCCACCTATAGTGCATGGTTAGGGTTTGTTCTTAGCTTTTTGGAAAGCTCTCAAAGTGTTCTAGCCAGTGGCAGTGATGCTCTGGAGGGGGGGCAGCTGGAGCCGGCCGAAAACAGACCATAAAGGCCTGCTGCTCATGGCCGAGAGAGGTAAGAGATGGGGATTCGGGTTTTGGGTTTTCTGGCTGGCCGGGTCGGGTCCGTCGGGTCATGGGTCAAGTTTGTGGGTCCGGGTCCGGGTTATGTTAGTCGGGCTCGGGTATTTTTTTATTTGAAGTAACTATTAGTTTAAGTGTGTTATTTGGGCTAAGTTAATTATTATAAATATTATTTGGGTTTTTAATTAATTTATTAAGCCTTAAAATATTTATTTAAGTAAGCCCAATAATTTTCCTGGGCTTGGGAGCCCATGAAAATTATTGGGTCAGTCTGTGAATTATGGGCCTGTCAGTGATTAATATTGGGATTAGTTAAGTTATTGGGCTTAAATATTTTACTTGGGCCCAATATTTTATTTGGGTCAAATTATGATGTTTGGGCTTAAATTAAGCTAATGTGCCAGTTTTAAAATTTATGGGCTTAAGTCTAGGGGACCAGCAGTCTGGACAATCCCATGAAAAATAACTAATTTCGGAATATATATTTAATTTATTTTATGCATGAAGTTTATTTTAAGTATAAGTATATTTATTATGAAAATTAATTGAATATATATTACGTACATATTTTAAGTGCATGCATACATGAAATATTTTTATGATGTGTTTATGATTGAGAATTGAGCATGGAAAATATTTTTATGGAAATTGAAGTGATGTGGCGGCACAGAGGTGGTTTAACACCGGCACAGAGGTGATTATTCACCGCGACGTACGTTGGTTCTTTTAGACTGATCAGTCGGCACAGTTATTAGTCACATTCATGGATATGACCATACTCAGTTTTTATGATTATGACATGCTCAATTATGCTATGTATGATTAGTTATGATGTATGTATGACTGATGATGACAGATTTTTATGACACATTATTTTAAGATCATGCATGCATGTTCACATAAGTTATATGTATTAGTATGATTATGTGTTTGCATGATTTTTAAACTTTGTTATTATGAGATAAAACATGTTGGGCCTCTAGGCTCACTACGCTTATATGGTGCAGGTGAGTTTGTTGTTGACACGATAGCTCCGACCGACGGTAAGGGCCTATGAGTTCACACGCAGACGGCACCCGTGACCGATGCTATCATTGTTTTTATGTCATGAGATTTTATCAGTTCTTTTAATCAAGTCTTCCGCATTTACTTATTATGGTGGTTTCAAAATATTATTTTTATTATGTATGTTTGGTAAGTGGAATGATGGTTTGAGATTTTATTTGGAGTATGGTATGTTACAAGATTTTTATTTTATTTGATACTTAGTTATGTTAATTGTCAAGTTTCTTATTAACTGTATTTTAAGTATTTATACATATATGTATGGGCATATATGTATTCTTAGTATTATTTATTTTTAAGTATTTTTAAACGTTTAAAAAAAATTTAGCATTTTTTTTATATGAGTCGTTTCACTATAAATAGAAGATATAACATATTTTTGGGGGTTCCGAAGTTCTAGGACGCAGACAACACAAGGGAGGCGGCTACAAGGCTTGGGAGAGAAGATTTCTCTTTTCTTTTCTTCTTCTTTTTATTTTTGAATTATTGTTTTTTTATTATTGAGTAGTTTTTCTTCAACCAAGACGGCGTGATTGGGCCGGTTAAATTTATGTAGAAAACTTGGATGATTGTTTGGGATTTTTCAGACTTGATTTTATTTTATTGATTGTTAAATTTATATTTGTCTTCTGAATAGCCTGATCAACTGTTTGCTTGCATGTTAATCGGTTCCAAGTCGACAGAGAAGGGATTGATTTCGATCACTTTGATAATCAACATATTGTAAAACCGACTAGAAATAGAATTCGATTTCAGTGTGCAGTTTGGGTGTAAACTGAATTTTCACAAATATTTAATGCATTCAAATTTGATTAGAATTACGAAAATTATTCCGTCAATATTTGAATAGGTTTGATTGTTCTAGAAATAGACCTTTGAACAAGATAGGAGAATTCCCGTAATCTAAGAATAAATCTGAGTCCTGAATCGGCTACATGTTACATGATTTGTTCGGTACCTACGTGTGTATTGGTTGTCTCGTTTTAATTAAATTTTATTTTTAGATATTTTAATTCTTATTTCTTAAGCAGTTTTTTTTTATAAATTCTTATTTTATTTAAATCAAATTGTTTTTTATGATTTTGTCTAGATTAAGCTAAATAATTAATTCTTGAGAATTGACTACAGTCTCTGTGGGATCGATACTTAGACTCTCTGTCCACTTTAATATTACTTGACCTAGTGCACTTGCTAGTAAATACCGAATTAAGCGGTCAAGCTGTGCTACTTTACGAAAGTCAAATTTCCTTGGCGCTAATGTATCGCAACACTAATACTGAAACGACCCTAACTCTCTAATAAATAAATATGCGGAAAATTTTTTTTTTTTTTTTATACTACTAAATAAATGTAAGTACATATATGCCCATACATATATGCACCAAATAAAATACACAAAATAAACTCATGATTAAATAAATAAACAATTTAAATACTTAAATAAAATGCATTCTTTAAAATGATTAAACATCTGAGTCAACCCTAGAATTAATAATATACCGCATAATAAAATAAATAAAATGTGCATGCACTAAAAATATTTAATAAAATATTTCAAACACCTCAACCCAAATAAAATAATAAAATGTATCATAAGACATCAGCACGGTGACTCGGAAGCTGTCACGGTCACGGGGCTACTGCGGCGCCGCTCATACGTCCTCACCACCGGTAGGAGTAACCTGCTCCTCTATGTACTCACCTGCACCATATCAGTGTAGTGAGCCTAGAGGCCCAACATGCATACTAACAAGGGTTTAAAATAATTTAAATCAATTTAATACTAATACATACATATACATGAATGAGCATGCTTAAAAATTAATAACATAAATTACATGGATAAACATACATAACATACATAATATCATACATACATAAGTTGTTGAGCATTTATTTTCTGAACATCGAATGGTCCTATCCGTAAGTGTGACCCATAGTGCGACTGATCAGTCTAGGAAACCATCGTACGAGGCTGGTGGCGAACCACCCATACATAAATGGCAGAAAACTGCCCATACATAAATGGCAGAAACTGCCCATACATAAATGGCCACACTACTTCAATTTCCACCTAAAATATTTTATTTTGCTCAACCATAGAAATTAAATCATATCATAAAAATTGATTTCATGAATGCATGTACTTAAATAAATTGTGTGTCCTTCATATATATTTAATTTAATTTTTCTTACTAACATATAAATATTAAAATAACTTAAATGCATAAAAATAATTAAATATATAATCAGGACACATGCAAATTTCTCATGGTTGGTTCTGGACTGCTGGCCCTACACTCAAACCCATTAACTTAAAACTTGGCCCATTAACATAACAAAGCCCATTAAGACTAGCTTAGGCCCAATAACACTATCCCTGGCCCCATGGGCCCAAAAGCCCAATAACAAGCCCAATAACTTTCATGGGCTCCCAAGCCCATAAAAATTTATGGATTCACTTAATTAATTTAATTAAGCCCAAAATAATTAAACTCAACCCAAAATAATTAAATGGAGCCCAAATAAATTTTGAGATTTAATTAGGCCCATTAAACACCTAAACTGACCCATTGGGCCCAAAAACTCGAAGACTGGCCCAATAACTTTTATGGGCCCAAAAGCCCATAAAATTAATGGACTAACTTAATTAAAATTTTAAAAGTCCAAATAAAATTATTTGGGGGTCCAAATAATTTTATTTCAATTTATTTGACTCAAAAACCCATAAATTTGTAAAATACTTTAAAAATAAAAAAACTCCAGCCCGGCCCACCAAACTCGGACCCGAACTCACTAACCCGACCCACTAACTAACCGACCCGACCCGGACCACTCAGACCCGACCCAGACCCCTAACCCAGCCCAACCCGATGGCCCCCTCTCCCAAATTCCCTCGGCTGCGTGCAGCAGCCCTTCGAGGGCTGCTGCCGCGCCAGTCCGGCCACCCCTGGCCGGACCATCGCCGGCAGGACCCTCCCGAGGTCCTGCCGGACCTAACCTGCTTGGTGGTCCAACCCCATGCAGCCCAGCCACCCGAGCCACCACCTCTTTCTCCCGAACCCTAAACTGCGCCCGTCTCCACCATCTGCCGATAAAGCTCCTGTCCAGCCCTACCTTGGCTCGATCCCCTGACCACAGCCGACTCTAGGGACCCTGAGGCTTACTATGACACTTGAACCAGCAGCTAGAACTCATCATGGCTCAAGAAAAACGATGCAATAAAAAATTAAATTCAACATGAACATGATACAAAACTAAACCCGACTGTTTCTGAAAAATTTAAGAAAAATATTCTGATGCACACGCACACACTCGAATATACACTGATATAGCATGATAAAAGAGAAAGAAACGCATGCCTTTCACCGATAAATGACGAGGAATACGAACGTGGGACGGTTCCGGGACGACGGGACGAAAATACGGGCTTTTGGAGCTTCGAACCTCTTGGCTATGGCTTCTCTGGGACTGCTGGGTCGAGAGGATGAAGACAATGAGTGGGGGTGGCGGCTGAAGTTGAGAGTGACGTGAGGTTTTGGGTGGGGTTGGGTAGATTTAGGTTTTATTTTAATAGAAAATAGGGTAATTAATTATATAATTAAGGATATAATATATATATAAAATATAACTCAACTAAAACTCTAAAAGAAACCTTTAAAAAAAATCTGAAACATAAAATAAATCTCGAAATATTAATTTAGGGGAATTTTAAAAATACTAAAAAGTCAATATTTTGACTAATTTTGGATAAAAATGACTCCCTAAAATTAAATAAAATTAAATACTTAAAATTTTGGGATAATAAAACTCAAAATAATATTTTAAGGCTCCAAGAAGGCTCATAAAATAATTTGGCTAGAAAGTTGTCATCTCGTCCGTCCACGGTCCCGTCTACGCGATTAAATAATAAAATACTAAAAATCATATAAATCACTAATTATGGGTTAAATGCTTAAAAATAAATTAAATCATGCATAAATAATTCACATAATTATTTAACCCATAAATCATAAATTTAAATAATTAAATATCCTAATTATGCAGGCGGATTTATGTAATTAAAAATACCGGGTGTTACAAATACGTCTTCTAATCATTGAGGTGTATTTCTTTGAGATTCTTCTGTCGAGCTAACACTCGCAAATTTTTGGGCATTGATCTCGCACCAATTGAACTAACCACGATCCCACTGCTCACAAAGGATATAAACACCCGTTTGTTCAATATTACCAACCCAAAGGAAATCTTATACGAACAAAACCCACGTCGTAACCTAACTGATTTGCGACATTCGTCGAATTACTTAATTAGATCCAACCACAAAATGGCTCCAAAAGCTCTTGGTGTAGAATCTATCCCAACACCGCCCTGATATAGCAAATCATGAATATCTCTTCAAGAGAATCCAGTTGAAACAAAGCTATACTCCAACATAACTGTTTACAATGTTTTCCAAACTGGTTCATCATTCCCATGCTCCCCTGAAGCAAAACAAGCTTCTCACGCAATACTGGGAACTCAATCCACCATGTCTAGTACAAATCACAGTTCACGTTCTCAATATAACTCAACAATCATGTCATGATGAAAATGATCATCATTTTACAACCAGAACTATAAGGCCAAACCTTCATCATTGATCTGTGATGTCATACTCACACGCTGCAATGGTGAGATTAACATTTCTGACGAATTACGTCACCTCGATCACAGGTTACTTACCTATGAGTTTCAATCGATGGGCTAGAAAAATCTTTCTACAGGACTCAACTATCTTCGGATATCCTCCTGATAGTTATATATACTTTGAATCACTGTACACACGTCAAGACTAAGGCAAGCTTCTACCCAAAATGCTCGAATGGGACATTCCAAAGTACATCGGCATATGGAAACACTTTCTATTCCGTCTAGAAACTTGCCAGTCATTTGCACCTGGTATAACTCATTTCGGAGTCCCTGATAACACCATCATCGTACATTCCGTCCTCGCAAGACCTGACCAACTGATCTTAAAGGAAACTAGTCCCAACAGATTCAACATTTTTAATTAACTCATGTTCCTTTTGAAACTCATCAGCCCTGAAATGAATTGGAAAAGACTAAGATCCCTGACGAACACGTCACTCCAGGAACTATCACAAGTCACTAGTTACCGAGGTCTTCTAAGAACATGCCTAGCATCAACATACCTGAAATACCTTCACAACACATCGCATAACTGACTATTGCCTCTTGGCTGAACACCACGTCCTCGACAATCAGTATTTTTTTCTAAGTCCAATTTCATTATTTAAAGATCAATTAAGTCCTTGATTTGTCCAATTAGCAACTCTATATTTAATATTACCCTTAATCATACCAATTACGGTACGGGTCACTACATTCTCCCTCTCTTAAGAAATTTTGTCCTTGAAATTAAGCCCGAGGAAACAAATAATCATAAACAATTTTTATTTAATACGACTGAACAATACATGGTTCAACATTCAGTACAATAGTCAAAACAATTCTGGATGCTCCGAATGCATCCGGCTCTCAAGCTCTCAAGTTGCTTCCTCAGTACCTTTGCGCTGCCACTATACCATAACTAACGGTATGCGCTTATTACAAAGTACTTTATCCTTCCTAGCGATGATCCTGAGAGGACTCTCCACGTACGACAAGTCCTGCTCTAACTGAACCTCTTTTGGATGAAACACATGAGACTTAACAGCAACATATTGTCTCAGCAAGGACACGTGGAAAACATTATGAGTGTCAGAAAGATAAGGTGGCAATGCCTAACAATTGGCTACATCTCTGACTTTCTCCAAAATCTCGAATGGTCCTATGAATCTTGGCGATAACTTGCCCTTTAGCCCAAACCTCATCACTCTTCGGAAAGGTGAAACCTTCAGAAAGACATGCTCTCCCGGCTAGAACTGCAACGGTCTACGATGGTATTAGCATAACTGACTTATCGATCCTGAGCAGTCTTGATCCTCCGCCGGATCAACTCTACCGCATTGGTCATCTACTGGACTAATTCTGGACCTTCGACTTGACGCTTGTTGCGTATTTTCTTGCTCGCAAGGGCACGGTTGTTAAGTTTTAATATAGAGTGAATAAATTATCGTTCCCACAAGGAGTGTGCTTGAAAATTATATTAGTGCTTTTAATTAAAATAGGCTAAATTTTATCTAAAAAATTAATAATGAGATTTTTTCATATTCAAATAAATTAAATAAGAAAACTAATGATCAAATAACGCACTTGAGATAAAATAAATGAGAGAAAATCTATAGAGATTTTGATTTCACTTAGTTTCGACAACAACTAATTCTAATTAAATTATGATAATGAATTCATTTCATCTAATAACCAAGAACACTTAAGTATTTCTATTTCCCTCTTCCGAGCAACAAATAGAATGTATCAAATAAAATTTGATTCCAATATCCCTATTAAAAATATAGGTTTAATGATATATGATAAACGATGTTCTTACACAAGCTCTGTTAAATTTATACACCTTCCCAAGTTATATAAACATTAACAGTGTATTTTCTAATGGTCCTATTCAAAATCCCCTCTCCCGAGCGCCGATTTCAAATAAATATGACAATTCAATCAACGAAAAGGAATTTTACGCTGTTAAAAAGGCTTTTGAAAAATGTCCTTTATTTTTACTTGCTAAAAAATTTACCTTAAAAGTTGATAATACTCAGGTAAAAGCTTTCTTAAGGAATAAGATTGAATCTAAACCAGAGAAAGCTAGATTATTAAGATGGAAAGCTTTATGTCAGAATTATATTTTTGATATTGTTATTATTAAATCTCATTAAAATATTCTTGCAGATTTTTAACAAGGGATGGAAGGTAGTGACGTGGATTCCATCATGAAAATTCAGAGGCATCTCAGGGAACACTTGGGTTGCTTCAAACCGAGTTCAACCAGTTAGTCATTAATGTTGAAATGGCTGGCAGGTTACAACAAGCTATTCGGATCAAAGTATCTAATCGTATTACAGGATGTTTGCAAGCTCAAACTCAACTATGGGCTACTATTCAAGGGCCAATTGTGAGGGCTATAGATAAGTCATTGGTTTTTCATAAACAAGAAACGATAAAACCATTGGTTTTACAAGAACAAATACAGCCACTGGTTGTATAACAAGATGTTGGGAATTCTAATGCCCAAGACACAAGTGCTAATCTACCATCAGCTTTTGATGAATTGGATGAAGCAAAAATTGATGAGAAGAACTCATGAAGTAAACCCTCCGCCTCTGGGGTAAAAGAGGAAGAGATAAATCTTAGGCCCAACACTGACAAGGGCAAGGATTCTGAAGTGAATATCGTAGGCTAAAGAGGTGGCTCCAACCAACATTCGGTGTATCACTTTTCCCCACAAACTCAAGTAGGATCCGTAAAATCGATCATTTACGAGTCAAGTGGGCTCACATTTTCGAACCGAAGTCACGTTGTTCAGTGGACTAGAAATCCGTTACACAGACCATTGCCCTGGACTTAATTCATTCAGTCATTCAGTCATTTAATCAATATTCGATCGGTAATCAGTCAAGAATTAATAACAGTCCAGAGATCAAATATGCAATACAATGTGATCAATGAAACGAGAAATGAACGAGATGATGCGATATATGAATAAATCATAGCTTATAGAATTTTACCATAAATTTCAGGCCAAGTTCCAAATAATAATATTGAAGAACCCGATAATGAGAACCTTACGGAAGAAACCTCACCTGAAAAACTTACTATCTGAACTAGTCGATGAACCCAAGCCAATGTAAATTCCTATAAACATAATTTGAGTGGTCTTAGATTGGTTAAGGCCGGTAGTGAGTGTCGAAATTTTTTAAACTCATTTTTGGACAAAACTTGTACCGAAAAGTTTTGATTAAAGCTTTAAAAATTTATAACAATTAAAATACAACTCCAAAAATCATCAAACTTTACAGAAATGTCTAAAAATTGTGCAGAAATGATCAAAAATCAAGAAAAGCCGGATCGGGGCGGGGCGGCGCGTGTGGATGCTCTGGCGGCCACGCGTGGCTGAGCTTTGGTGGGTGGATGTAATTTGTTATTATCTACAACTTTCATGTTGAACACATTTTGAAATTCTCGGCCGATTCTGTCCATATTTTGAAAAACAAAGATGGTGATCATGCTTGTTCCGGCCGTCTGAAACAGTACTTCTGGAAATGTTTTGGATGATCGGCCAACATATTTTTAAATTAAAAACAATTTTGAACAACTTTTGTGTTGAAATCGAAGTGAAAGTTATCCAAGAAAAATGATAAAATCGAGCAAGAACTAGATACCTTCAAGCTGTATTTTCTGAAAATTTCCATAAATTGTTCATCACAAATTTGAATTTTCTGGAAAGATTTGGATCCGAATCTTTTTACACCTCCAATACACCTCAACTTCTGGGTAAAAAAGGAGTGTTGTGTGAAAATTTGGGAATTGTTTTACAAGGTTTGGTATTTTTCCTTGAATTTTCTTCTATTTTCTCTCTAATTTGGTCCTCTCTTCAATATCCTAATTTTCTCTCTAAAAGCCACGAATTTGGACCAAATAATCTGATGAAATAGACTTGGAATGAGGTCTATTTATAATAGGAAGTTGAAGGAGAATGAGTTACAAGTGTCAAGTTTAAAACACCAAGTGTCAAGCTTTAAAAAATAAAATAATAAAATGCTGCATGATAGAAGTAAAAAAAAACATAAGAGAAACGAGCTGGGCTTTTTTTATTTTCTTGTGTCGTGACATCGGTGAGTGACGTCGATGTACAGAAACTATGTGAAAACCTCTATTTTTTCATTGGTTTAACTCATCTTGCTCGATCGGACCTATACGGCATGAAAACCATAATTACGAGCCACAAACAACAATTTAACCATTAAAATTTAATTTATTTAACAGCAAATACTTTAAATAAATTATCAAAATATAAACTTATCATTTTGTGAGCGTCATTGTTTTTCGGATCACTATGGCCAGTCATAATCCAAAACATCAAATATCATCCACATCACTAACTCAAATTTTTCTCACAGAATACGTACACAATAACGTAAATAAACTCATAACTTTAACTTTTAAAGCATAAATCTTACTGACTTGATGACGGAAGTACTCGAGCCCTTAGCGAGGTTTCATGTACATATTGTGTTACAGAATCGACCTCTATGATACCAACTGTGACGTCTCTCACGATTTCATCAACATGCATGCTCATATATAAATAAAATTCGGAAAAGGAAAATATTTGCGGGAAATTCTTTTCATAAATTTGGAAAGAAATACATGAAAACTTGCATACTAAAACATGGTGCATTCCAAAATATCAAGGTGCATTCCAAAATAAAACTTCCAATTTATAAAACTCATTTCAAAATACCAATAATAAGAAATTTGTTTTGAAAGAATAATATATTTGCTAAAAAGCGGTTCATACACAGTCTTGGCATGCAACTCCTCCTTCCTCAGCTACTCCGCATCTTGTCCAAGTAACAAATAAAATGTATTAATTAAGTTTTGATTCCAATATCCCTATTAAAAATCTAGACTTAATGAATTATGAAAAACGATGTTCTTACTTATGCTTTGCTGACGTTATGCCTCCCAAACTCTATAAACATTCATTTGTGTGTTTTTCTATGATCATATTCAAAATCCCCTCTCTCGAGTGTCAGATTCCAAATAAATATAACATTCAATGTATGGCCATTAAATTGAAAGACAATCAAACCTAGAAAACACAAGTAAACTTGAGGAATTCAATCACATAAATCAAAAAGTCATAGAAATCTTTTGACATCGCGCATTTTTAAACATTTACAAGAATGTAGATGCGAAAAAGTGCAAGAAAAATTTTCAAATATAAAAGTGCAGGTCATGCATCGCGTTTACAAGTTCAACGACTCGAGATTGAAATTAAAATCTAATGACTCTAACGTGCATAAAAATATTTGAACAAATGATGCAACCCTACAATCAACAATCGGTTCCTATACGGGCACGCCAAAACTACTACTTACAAAGAAAACTTGAACCGATAATTATAATCTTAGGAAAGTAAACGAAATGTGAGTTTCGATAAAATAAACTTAGTGCGAAAAATTCCTTTTAAAACATTCATGAACTTAAGCATAAAACTATCATAATGAAATAAACAACATAAAAGATAAAAACTTAAAATCATTTAAATTCATCGTCGCGAGACCGTCATTTAAAATACCTAAATCTAAACTTTTATTTAAACATTGACTCTTAACGATCGTGCATCAAATAAATTAATAACAAAATAACAATTAACATATGAAAAACTTCTTTCTTTAAAACATCAAAGCTTGGAAACTGTCGTTCCATGCAAAGTCTTCGCCTCTTGGACTCTTCAGTCTTTTTACCAAAGTTTTTAATTCATTTACATCTCAAATCTAACTGCACCAATCAAGTATAGTGAGTCTAAAAACTCAAAAAGAATATACATACATATATCGTATAGGAAAAGCATAAAACATAATGCAATGACATAACATAAGCCTATAGTAAAAACTTGTCATAAAAGGGTGATGAGATACATGCAATTGCGGTAAACATATCATATCGTATCGTATGAGCACATGAGATTCTCGTGATCACTATCGTTGTACAACAAGCATATATATGTACCATCCCTACTAGCCTTGGTTGATATGCGTACCGAATACCGTCCATACTGGCCTTAGCTAATAAGAGCACCATCTCTATATCGTCCATACTATCCTTGGCAAATATGAGCTCCGAATACCGTCCATACAGGCATAGGCTAATATGTGCACCATCTCTTTGTCGTTCATACCTGTCTTGGCGAATATGCGCAGCGAATACTATCCATACTGACCTTGACCAATATGCGCACCTTCATTCTTTGAAAAGGCTCCTCCGGAGCTCATCCCGGAGTACCAATCTCGTACTTCTACCACAAGAACACATAAAACATCAAAAATATTTTCTGCATCATCATAACATTCATCATACTTCCTCATCATAAACATCATCGTCATAAGCATTTTCTTCATAAAATATCTCATAAATCATAATCATCATAAAACTTTTGCTTCATAACAATTCTTTTCGATCATGAAACATACTTAAAAATATCTTAAAATCATCATGTCTTCATGAACCTTGAAAATAACTTGAAACTTATCATGTCATGCTCTTAAAATCCTTTCATACTTGAAAATCATGCGTGCTAATTAAATAAAAATGAGAACATCATCTTTACATTCATAAAATTTCATTCTTTCATAATGAACATAACTTTCGTGAAAACATACTAGCATATAATGCATTACATAAATAAACCGATCCACGCGACTCATTCTTTCTGTTCTTGCCATTAATACTCAAAACTTTTTCCATATTACATCTTTAAAAAATAATTAAAACGCCTTAAAATATCATAAAAATGAATTTAAAATTCAAAACGGCGAAACAAATACTACAGGGCAGCTCGAACCACCACAAAAGTGGCGCCTCTGTGCTAGTGCAGGGGCTAGGGCGCCTAACATCTTAAAAAAAACTTAAACACCTTAAAATATCATAAACATTAATTTAAAATTCAAAACGAGGGAAAAATACTACAGGACAGCTCGACCTGCCACAAAATTGGCGCCCCTGCACTACCCCCAGTGCAGGGGCGCTAGAAAAGCAGCGCCCATGCACTGGTGCGGCTGCCTGCGCATGCAGGCGGCCACGTAAAGGGCGTAATGCTCGATTTTATTCGCTCTTTTCGGTTGTTTTTGGTCCCATTTCAATGCTACTCACTCACTCCTTGAAATTTATGATCAAAAACATGAGAAACTTCAAAATCATAGAAACTATTCATCCGAAAACAACCATCTTAAATTGATTTACATCTAAACTTTCATTAAAAATATGCACACAAAATTTTTCATATTGCACAACTTTTTCAGCAAATCTTAAAAACCTTTAGACGAAACATTTTAATCATTGAAACTTTGATTTTCCACATGAAGAATCTTTAAAACTTGAAAGGATTAGATCAAAAACACCCCAACTTCAAAACTTTAAACTGAAAACATGTACATCATACTCACACCAAAAATATGAATATAAACATCTTGAAATCATTTTATCATCAAAATCCTTCCCATAAACATCAAGAACGATTCATGTTTCACAGTTCTACATCATGTTCATAAAAAAAGCTCATAGAATCAATGCAATATATATAACTTACGCATCGGCATACATCTTTTTCATATCAAAATAATTATGTTCTCGATTGATGGTTTCAAAAGCGTATAAAACTTCCCTGATCGTTGTAGGTTGGAGATAACCAGAACCTTGGTGGAGATCCTAGCCTTGCACAAACGAGATTTTGAAATCTTTCTTCTTCCTCGGTGCATCGTTTGAACGAGAGAAGGGAAAGGGGAAAGGGGTAGGAAGCGGCTAGAGGTGAGAAAAGAAGGTTTTTTTAGGAAAATAATTACACGCTCAAGTTATTTGTAACTAATGGGCTTGAAAATCGACTCATTAGTTGCAAACACGGTCTTATTTTTAAAATTTACTTTCTAAATATTAAAATAACACTGCAACTTAAAATTTAAAATAACATAAAAAAAAATTTGTTTAAACCTGGTTCGTAGGCTAGTCTCGTTTTCCGCAGTCCAGAATAATCCCAACCTGAAAATATTATAACTAATTTGCAACCATTAAACATCAGAAATTTCACATAATATTAAATAATTTCACATAAAATTTAAAAATACATTTTTAACACTTAAAACTCAACATTGAAACATAAAATCTCATTCAATATGCATAACACGAAATATTTTAAACTTAACTTTTAAATCATGAATTTATCACATAAAATCATTTAATTAAACATAACCTTTAAATCATAAATAAATAAAAAAAAATCATTTAAATTTCATTTAAAAATACCGTTAATACTCGTGACTGGATTTATGGATTTTTGGGGCGTTGCAATCTACCCTCCTTAAAAAGTCCTCGAAATTCAATTGATCAAACTCCAATAACGAAAACTCTCAAAAATCTGGCCTACTAAATCCACACTTATATGTCTAGCTTCCAAATATTGGTGTCCCAATAACCATGCTTCCGCTGCGCGCTCTGATAAGACAAAATATTTTGTCCTTTCCATGTCTTACTCATCTCAATCAATCCTACCTTTATAAACTTTCATTGCTAAACACAACGTAAAGCAATTTGCGATTTATTGCAGCTTACCTATGGTCCACTTTAAACCAAATTTGAGATTTTTACACAATTCTTAGTACTATAATTAAGATCCAAACACATGCTTACATAAACTCATACATAAAACTCAAAGGTTAACTCTAATGTTCATCTCCCAACCACAATAATTACATTATACCACAACTTGAATATTTACTCATGCTTGTACAATCCACTTATCCATCCTCGAACATCTGTAAACGAAATTTTATGTTCCTAAATTTACTTATTTAAACATAGAGATTACAATATCAACTCCAATAATAAACTTTACTTAGAAAAACTTAACCATGCAACTCAAAATAACATCACATATTGACTAAGTTATTTGTCAAAACTTGTAGTAACTCGTATCCAAAATTAATGATTAATAGATAATTAATCGAGTGATCATGTTTAGATTAAATAAAACATGATTAAGGGATTTCCTAAAGGAATTAAGGAGTTGAGAATCAAACTCGGGACATTCGAAAATGGCCAGGAGGGTTACATAGGATCGGACGGTCCGATGAAGAACGAACCATCCGATGGGCAGATCGGACCATCCGTCGACAGGATCGAACGCTCCAATCTGGACTGGACAGATGTCTAGGGTGATGTCATCAGTAAGGTCAGCAAGGTGAGGTCATTTCTTAAGAATTGGATGGGACATCAGACGCTCTGATGGTGATCGAACGCTCCATTCGTTATCGGACGTTCTGATCGGAGTTCGGACGTTCCGTTCTCTGCCTATAAATAGAGGGTGCCGAGCTCATTTCTCAGTGCACCATTTCCTCTTCTCTTTTTCTTGTAATATTTTAGCTTTTAGGGGCTTCTAGACGTCCTATTGTTGAGCCGGAAGTGGCTAAACGCTACGAGGCTAGTAACGGAGCTGTGCCTAAGTTTTGAGACTATCGTCATCAGCGGGTTGACGACGGACGAAAGTATAGTTTTTGCTTCTTAAAAATCTTTAGAAGAATGAAATAGCTTAGTTAAAGCTTTTAGAGCTTAAATAATTATGCATGGGTAATTGCATTGTAGAGCTGATGATAGGCTTGGAACCTAGAGTTGGACTGCTAGGACTGTCTTTAGTAAGGTACGTAAGTACTGACTGAGATGACCAGCATGAGACTGCATCCAGTATGATGTGTATAATGACCCGCGCCATGATCATCAACTAATCAGAAGCTTAAGCATGCATTTAACTCAATCACCCACACCAAAAATATCAAGATCGCATTTAAATTTCACACATTCGACATATATAGTTTATTGTTAGCATAAAAATTATTGATAATTATAATATTAGAAAAGACCAATTCAAAATATTTAAACTCCACGTACCAAAAAATCAAATTACAATTTCACGATCCCTTATTTAACAGAATTATTTAACATATAATATAATATTCTCGGAGGGAGGCCAATGTTCTTTTTTCTTTTTTCCCCGATTCAAAACTTCATGGGAAACTGAGGCAATGAGGGCATGCAAATGAAGATTTTCCGTACGAAATGATATATTTCTTTAGGTTCATATAAAATGATATTTTCATTTCTAAATTGATGTAAAGAATTTTCTAGGTGGTTTGACACACTCTTTGGTCCTCACAAGTATGAAACATTAAATCTATATCCTAAATTTGGGAAAAATCCCGGTTCAGTCCTAAATATTTGGACATATTTCTGGTTCAGTCCTAAATATTTGAATGTTCCCAGTTTAGTCCATAATGTTTTTCAAAAATTCCCGGTTCAGTCCTAAATGTTTTTATGTTCCCGATTTGGTCCCAAATGTTTTAAAATTTTGTCGGTTCAGTCCTAAATGTTTTACGTTCCAGATTTTGTCCTAAATATTTTCCAATAGTTCTCGATTTGGTACTTTCATCTACAAACGAAGCGTGATAAAAAAAAACTTACAAACAAAAGGCAAAGTTAAATAAAATAGAAGCTAATAATAATAATAATAATAATAATAATAATAATAATAATAATAAATGAACAAGAATTTCTTTCAAATGAAAATATAATATAAATTATGCAAAATAAAATTATAGAATAAAAAACAATTGAACCGTACAATCTTATAGTTAAAAACATTATCAATCACAAACAAATAAACAAATATTTTAGCAAATAACTAGTATTACTTATTTCACAAAATATTTGAAATTTTCATCAAATTTTTCAAGAAAAGAATACTTATGGTTAACCGTTAACAATTGAGAAAATATAATGAAGTATTTGACCATCATTGAAGTAGTGATATGCAATTAAGTTTTATTTAATAATAAATTTTTTTCAAATAGTATTTTTTAAATTATAAAAAGAGTTTTAAAAAGATATATATCTTTTTCCAACTTTCAAATTTTTTTTTAAATGTGCAAGCATCATGAATGAGAATATAACAAAATTAATAGAAATGTGAAATAACATCATTAAATTTTAATTCCTCAAGTTTCGTTTATTTTATTTAAGTTTTTATTTTGTAGCAACATGAATTTAATATTTTTATTTTGAACATTGTGTAAAATTGATTTAAATTTGCATTAAAACTCTAATAAATTTGTGTTTTATTTACAACTTGTTTAATGTTAAATATATAATAAATAATATAAAACTCAATTATAAATGATATAAAACTACGCTATGTTAATTTTAACACACAAGTAGATAGAAGGATCAAACCGGGAATTTTTTAAAAATATTTAGCACGAAATCGGCAATGTAAAAATATTTAAGACTGAAACGAAAACTTTTGGAAAATTTTAAGACCAAACCGGGAACATATAAACATATAGGATTGAACCGAAAACTTTTGAAAAAGATTTAGGACCAAACCGGTAACATCCAATCATTTAAGACTGAACCGAAAATATGTCCAAACATTTAGGACTGAACCGGGATTTTGCCCCCTAAATTTAGTACATATTTTTTATTTTCTAAAAAATCTATGACATATTTAATAATGATATAATTTATTAAAATTTGATATATATATTTTTTAAAACAATTAAAATTTGATATCTGAAATCACTAATTGTACACGTACACATTATCACAAGTAATAGTTGAATCTCAGTGGATCTTACTTTCAAAATATGAAGAGATTCAGACAAATAAAAATTAATTACTATTTCTAAAATCTAAACTCTTATTTTTGCGAACCAATCAATTTTAACGTAATCACCAAAATGCAGAATCAATCCACTGCATCCACTGCTGCTTTTTGAAGCATAAATGCAACGATGCGATACATCTTTATTCAAGCATTTGAATAATAAATCTTGGATAGCATCCAAACGATTTAAAGGATTTGGCACAAAAGATATCCTCAACTTTATGTGCAAAGTTCCTTTACTAAACAGAGAAAATTATGCAGGGCGAGTCGGGCGACGCCAATCTGAAGAGATCAATCTAAAAACTTGATAGAAAAGGACTAAAGGTGCTATACTTTTAACTTCTAAAAAATTTATGCAAATTATTTGCATCCCGATCTGAGATATTCGTAAACGACACAACGTGAGAAGTAAAGAATGCTCATCACCAAGTGACAACTACAGTTTGATTCGCCCACAAAGTCGCCAGTATGCACCTTGGTGGAAAAGTGATTTCTCAAACACCCATATATCACGTACAAGAACCTGGAGAAAGTGGAAAAGAATGGAAGCATCAAAGTATAATCTGAGAAGATACGCTGTTAGTTATCATGTAGGTACAACTACTCTGAATAGGCTAAACTTGTGAAACTATATTTGGTATATTAAACCAGAACTTGAGCTGTCAATCCCCACTAACCAAGTTGATTCTTGCTCAACTAGTATTTTTCCAAAGATGATCGCGTCAAGAAACTTTTAGCATGGCACCTGGGGTCCATATGACATGATATAAGAATTCAAGTACAATGTGAAATTTGCCAAGCACTTCCCAATCTATCCATGTGCATGGGGCATTATAACACCAACTTAAATAATATATTATTTTGCAAATTGAAAGGCGTGAATTCGCTTCAGAATAGAGGTGGGGAAGAAAAGATAAGGACGTTAATCCCACCAGATTTTACGGATTCGTGTTAGGTAGTGGAAATAGATATTCATACAGAATTATGGAGAAAGTGTTCAGGACAGTATATTTATAAAGTTTCATTTCAGATAATATCTGGGTCTAGAGACCAGGTTTGGTGTCATCGCACATCCATGTACATTGTACAAGGTTTTGATGGGTTCCTACCCACTTAATTGCGTGGTATGATTCATTTGATGTGAACGCAAGCAAGACGAATGTCCTAAAAATAAGGAGAGACTACGCAAGTGTACAGGTAAAGATTGGAGCATTATGACCTACCTCCTTGTCTTTGTTACCAGCAACGACAGCTCCACTGACGTCATAAGCCTCAAACTTCTGCAAATACATTAACCACAGAAAAGTAACCTAATGAACAGAAAATACAAATGTACCAGTATAAACGCCAATTACTAGATTATCAAACTAGACAAACAACAAGCCACAAAGCGCCACCCAGAAGACACCTTTCTAAGGAAAATAAGCCCCAAAGAAAGTTCCACTTAAGGCCTTGATTGTTTTGAGGCTAATATAATTCTAAGTATTGCCAGAACAACTTTTCCTCCCATCTACAACAACTATAAAACGCATCCCACAGTGTTCTCAGATTTGTACACATCATAGTCTTCAAATAATCTTAAATTTTGAAACGAGAAAAAAATAAGAGACAAACAAGACATCAAACAATCTAACATACACCAATAGAAGCTGAAGAATAAACATTTCACAGTTCGGACCCCACACACACAATGCTAGTTAAAGCATGCAAAAACAGCCATGTAGCAAGACATAAAAAAAAAATCAAGCAAAATCGTTGTTCTTCTACTTTAAATATGCAAATAAATGGTTGAGATACATATAGAACAAAAAACTGAATCATTACGGATGGTAAATTCACTCAAGTTCAAGCGCACAATTTTGTTGTTCTATCACATATGAATGACGCACATGAGTACAGTTGTTCATCAAAAAATAATTTGATACCTAGCCTTACATCATATAGCAAGGAATATTGAACATTGAGAACACTATACTGTGACTAAAGCATTCCACTTCTCGGAATTTTAGAGAAGTATTAAATCACAGCATGTACATAATATTCAATTGTTAAACATGGTTAGATGCTGACGGCTCAAGTCGTAGCAGCAACATCATGCGCATATTCACATATAGAGTTGACTGCCGACAAACAAAACAATCTACAAAGAAACAGCAATACCCAAATTTACCTGTTTGCTAAGAAATTCAAGAGTAAGCTGTACAAACACCTTACTGAGGTCATTTTTGTCAACACCAATCTGCAAAAGACAGATAGTTCTTAATGGCTCATAAAATAGACAGAAGACATGGTTATCCGATAAACTCCATTATATAAGTTAGGCAAGTCATGGATGATGGATCCATCAATGTTAGTTAAATAAAATATCAATCCATATGAAAAAGTTGGGAAAAAGATGAATCTTCTTGAGGCACTCAAGACATTTTAATGAAATAGAGTATTTGTCCATGTGAAAAAAAGCCATTGTCCAATAGATATTATTGAAAATAAGATATTATTTTATTATCTAATACGTAGTAGTTAGGATAATAGTTGGTTTGTATTAATTTTAAATTCAGAAGTTGATTAGATTTCTTAGATAGACTGCAACTGTTTTAGGGCTTTAGAGATAGACTTTTTCCCATAAATACTCCATGTAATTCGTGTTTTATTGAATAAAATCTGACTTTAAGCCTTAAATACATTCTAATATAAACGATAGGGAAAATTGCTTTTTTGGTCTGGTATGTTTGTCTCTTTGCGATTTCGGTAATCTATGTTATCGGATTTCAGTTTTAGTCCGCTATCTTTGTTTATTTTTGGTAATTTTAGTCATTTTTTCGATGTGGCGCTAATGTGACATCAATGCAGCACTGATGTGGAAGTGACGTGTATGGTGTCACATCAGCATTTTCTATGAAAAAGGATTACTAGGACTGAAACTGAAATCTAAAAACATAAAGGACTAAAATCACATAGTGACGATTACCGGATCAAAACTGCAATTTTCCATAGACCACGTGGTATCAGATAACTAGGACGCTGTTAGGGAGACCTATTCTTGCAAAGAGAACACTGCTGCAAATCTCTGAATAGGAGTCTACTTCATGACTTGAAATAGGGAGATGTTCATGTCACCACCTATTTCACAACGCTCACTCGCTACTGGTAACAACAGATTTGTTTGACGCCTTTAACTGGGAATTGCCCAGATGATGAGGCCTGATACGAGGGCATTGTTGAGAAGAATAGAGTGTTTGAATTTTTGTCTTAAGCCTCAATTCGATGAGGCTGGTGGATGAATTATCGGAATCAAGCCACTGCCCAGTATTCGCATAGCCTTCTCTGCTGTTAGCCATAAGGAAAGTCGACGAAAATTAATGTTGGGCTCCAATTCTCCGTCTTCACAGGTGGAAACTTCGGCCCTAGCTTCCCATCGTGTGCCCCCTCGTGCAATAATGATTCTACAGTGGCTGCCGGTGAGCATAATTTCCAGCCCTCCAACAATACACGCCAAGAGCGGCCATGGTGTGACAAATGCAAAAAAACCCAATCACTCTGGACACATGTTGGAGGATTCATGGCAAACCAGCTAACTGGAGGCCATCTCGCGACAGACGCATGAACCTTGACCCACAACCTTTCAGTAAGGAACAACTCGATGTGCTTCATAAATATTTTGGCCCTTCCATCAGCAAATCCATCGATTATTGGAGCGGGAAATGTTGCATATCAAGGTACTTTCTCAACAGCTTTATTGTCTAAACAAATTTTATCCAACTATTGGTTTGTAGATCCGGTGCTTCGGAACACATGACTGGGAACTTGAAGCTCTAGCACTCCTACAGCCCTTGCCTAGGTACTCACTCAGTTCGAACTGCCAATAGGTCTTGCTCAAAAGTATTCAGTTGAGGAACGGTGCAGTTTTCTAAGGATTTTCCTTGAATTCAGTTTTATGTGTGCCTGAAATTGATTCAATCTTTTGTTAGTAAATTAAATAGAGATCTTAAAGTGTACCACAAAGTACATAAATGATTTGTGTTTTCCAAGGTTCAGCATCGGGGAGGACGATTGCCAGTGCTAACTATTGTGCAGGCCTCTATCTCCTGAAGATGACTTTTCCTCCAGAATCAACCCAAGGATCATGATTGTTCTTTGCTTTCTAGTTCAGATTTTCATTCTAATAAAGATGGTGCAATCCTGTTAGGATACTGTCGGTTAGGTCACACAAATATTTTGTACCTTGAGACAGTTTTTCCATCTTTATTTATTAATAATTAATAATTAATAATAATACTTACTCTCAATTATTTCAGTGTGATGTTTGTCAATTGTCTAAGCACAGATGCGGCACTTTTTTCTCCTCAGTCATATAAACCTTTCCAGCCATTTGCACTTGTTCATAGCGATATTTGGGGCCCCTCAAAAGTCAAAAAACATTATGGGTTCATGTTGGTTCCTCCTATTTGTTGACGATTATACAAGACTTTCGTTAGTATTTTGATGAAAGACAAATCTGAAACAGGTTAGCTATTCAAAAAATTTAATGTCATGGTCAAAACTCAATTTCTACATTCAAGTTTTGAAATCAGATAGAGCACGAGATTTTACTTCAATCCTAACTCAAATGAGTACCTTCAAACCCATGGTATAGTTCACTAGAGCTCATGTGTTGATACACCCCAATATAATGGTGTTTTAAGCGTAAGAACCGTCAATCACTTGACGTGGCTAGATCGCTTCATTTTACACACAATGTCTCTAATTTTTGGGGTGACGGCCTCAGTGCAACCTATCTTATCAATAGGATGCACCCTTGTGTCCTTAACCACAACACACTCATCCAAACACTCCTTGCTTCACACCCCATCTCTCATCTTCTCCATATCATTCCCCTCAAAAATTTTGGCTGCTCTGCCTTTGTCCACATTCATCAACACAGACGGGGAAAACATGAACCACAAGCCATTAAATGTATCTTTCTTGGATTCTCTCCTAACCAAAAAAGATATAAATGCTATTCTCCGATCACGGGAAAAACCTTGTTCAGTTCCAAATGTTTGGATCTTTTCCAGTTTAGTCCCAAATGTTCTAACATTCCTAATTTAGTCTTAAATGTTTCAAGATTTGACCAATTAAAACCTTCAAGCCAAAATTTTTAAAAAATTCCCTAAATACCCTTGATATATAAAATTTACATATATATTAAGAAAAGATGCCTGAAAATGGTATCAGAGCCTAGGTGTTTTTATTTTAGACATATAAAATTATTATTATTCTGTAATTTATTTGGCAGAGGAGATTTTTCTCAAATCAGGGATCCGAACATATGTTCAAGATTTTTTATTTTCAGGATTTATTTCAAACTTTTAGAATATTTTAAAGAAGAAAATCTAAGGTTAGATACAAGAAAGAGTGGAAAGCCCGTCAGAATACTAAGATATATTATGATTCAAAGTCATAAATTCTTAGAAATTATTCTAGATTTATGTAAGATCTAAGGAGATGTTAGATAAATTCAAAAGACATTACAAAATTATGGCAACCAGCTATATTATGTACCACAACAAATTGAGGATATCCTAAAAAACCAAGAAGGAATTCTGAAAACTTTAAAGGATAAGTGATATACTTAATTATGAAACCATAATAATTAAAAAAGTTTTACAACTAAAACAACATATTCTGAGTATCATCCAACTCTACGTCACTATCTTCATCAAGACTATCTATGGTTGGAAAAGTTTTACTATTAAAGTTTGTTGAAGCCACTACACAATGATTTTCAGGATCCATATCATTCTCTTCCTCATCAATAAGACTCAATCTTGCTTGTTTTTGTGGACATAAAAGCCTTCCTTACCTTCGACCCTCGTAATGCTCAGCCTTGAAATCATATAGGTTTCATCTTCACATTTGAAATCAGCTCAGGAAAGTTTCGATTCTGAATCGACTCTATGTTTACTTTGCATGAGGAATTCTGAATTGGCTCAAGTGCTTGGATGTGGGAATTGACTTCTACGTACAAGTTGTAGATTATATTAATTTATGGGCTTTTTTCTTTTGGCCCAGAAAGTGTGCGCTATTCACAGAAAAGTGTAATAGCTCACGCTTTTTGGGCCAAGGCACGCCTCTCTGGCAAATAGTGTGCGTTATTTGTGTAAATCGCAAAAGACTGAGCTCTATATAGCGCTCAACGTAAAAATTGTGCTATTGCGCGCTTTTTAAAACACTGGTTCTCAGATGCAGAGGCAGCAAGATAACATCACGGAAAATGAATTCTTTGCGGTGAAAAAGGTCTTTGAAATTGGTCATTATTCATACCTGCTAAGAAATTTACACAAAGCTAGATTATTACTATGGCAAGATTTGTCAAAATTATATTATTCATATTGTTATTATGAGATAACATGAAAATATTCTTGCAGATTTCTTAACAAGGGGTAGACAGTGTTGATATCAATGTCATCATGAAAATGCAGAGGCAAGAGAACACATTGAAATGCTTCAAAACGAGTTCAATAACTTGCCCTAAATGCAGAAGTGGCGGGTAGGCTACAACAAGTGGATGATAGAACTGTCTCTGATCGAATCACATGATGCATACACACTTATGCACAGTTATGGTCTGTGTTACAACAACCGATCCTCTAGCTTATTCAGAAACCACTGGTTTCCCAAATGAGAGTTTTCAAGTACAAGACTCTATACTTGGGAGCAGGGGATTCAAGTACCCCAAGCACAAGCACTAAGTCGGGATCATTTTCGGATGAGTCGACCCAAGCAAAAATTGAGGCTCCATATCCTTGTCTCGAACCATCAAGTCAACTCTTCGGACAGCAGGTATTAGAAGCGAGCGCCTCCATGCGCCTCGCTTCAAGGCGACAGGCACTCGCTTCTGCGCTTCATAGAAGCGGGGCAGATTTTAATTTTTTTTTCTTTTGCAGACTTAAAAGCGCACATTCAAAGTGCAATTTTAAGTCTGATGGGCCCTTAATTTATAAAACCCACACTTTTAAAAAAGAAAAAACCACCAAAAACCCAATAATCCCTCTCAAAACTTTATGACACACAGCCTCGCCCTTCAACTCTGCGACTCTGCCCCTGCTGCCGCCTCGCCTCTGCCGTCGCCGCCTCGCCACCGCAGCGCCGCCCCTTCCGTGCTACTGCCTTTCTCTTTGCTGCCCAAATAGGTAAACCCTAATTTTATGAATTTTTATAAATTGTGTTAGTGTGTTTTGTTTTTTTTTAATCAAAACTTTGTTATGGTTATTTATTTTTTCGGTGATTATAACCATGTCACAATCAAACACAACAATTCCGTCGGGTCGAAAAGATATTTCTTGGAATTATGCAACTCTTCGGGATCCTAAAAATCCAAATAATGTGTGTTGCTGTTTTTGTGGTAAAGTAACGAATGGTGGAATTTATCGGCACAAATTACATTTAGTTGGGGGCAATAGAAATGTGAAAGAGTGTCCAAAAGTACCGGAGCATGTTAAGGAAGAGATCAAAGAATTCATTAAAAAAAAGAGCAGTTTGAAGAATCAAATTGATGATATTCCTCACTTAGATGATATTGTTAATTTGGAGGATGATGAAGATGAAGATGATCTTCAAACTAAAAGGAAAGGGAAGCGACCAATCGGTTCAAGTGGGCTTGGGCCTACGGCACAAGGGAAAAAGAGTAAACAAACAGGGCCTATTGATCTTTATTTTGCGAAAGATGTAAAAGAATGTCAGACAAAGGCGTGGGAAAAATAAAGGCCAATATGATGAGAATAAGAAGAAATTAAGAGAAGATGCGGTCCAGAAATTTGCTACGTGGATGCATGATGCTGGAATTCCTTTCAATGCTGCTAAATATGATTCTTTGCAGCCTTGTATTGATGCTATTGGGACTTTTGGAGTGGGAATGAAACCTCCATCGTATCATGAAGTAAGGGTTAAGTATTTGAAGAGTGAGTTGACAAATACAAACATGTTTCTCAAATCCCACGAAGAAGATCATGCTAAGTATGGGTGCACGATCATGGCAGATGGGTGGACGGATAAAAAAGGTAGAAGTCTGATAAATTTCTTGGTAAATGGGCCTAAGGGAACCGTATTTGTAAAATCGGTAGATGCTTGAAGTTATTCTCACACTGCTGACAAAATGTACGAGTTACTTTCCAGATTTGTGAATCGAATTGGAGAAAAGAATGTGGTTCAGGTTGTAACAGATAATGCAAGCTGCAATGTCAAAGCAGATAATTTTATAAAATTTAAATCCTGTTTTAATTCTGATTTTTTAAATTTTAAATCCTGTATGAGTTACTTTCTAGATTTAAATCCTGTTTTAATTCTGATTTTTAAAATTTAATAATTTTTATCAGGTCGTCTTTTGGAAAACAATTTTCCGCACTTGTATTGGACTCCATGTGCAGCACATTGCTTAGATTTGATGCTTGAGGAAATATTCAAAATTCCTCATTTCAAAAAATTGCATGAAAGGGCATTGATGGTGAATGGTTATATTTACAATAGACCACAGTTATTGAGCATGATGAGGGAGTTTACCGGGCAGAGAGACATGATAAGAACCGCAAAGACTCGTTTCGCAACCGCTTTTTTGACTTTAAAGCGGTTTCAAGTGCATCAAGCAAATTTGAGAAAGATATTTACATCAGAAAAGTGGGCAACAAGTCGATATTTTAAAGAGGCGGCTGGGAAACGTGTTGCAGAAGTGATAATGATGCCTTCTTTTTGGAAATCTACAGTTTTTGTGTTGAAAGTTGGCGGCTCATTGGTGAAAGTATTGAGGCTAATAGACGGTGAAAAAAGATCCCCTATGGGTTACATCTATGAGGCCATGGATAGAACCAAAGAAGCTATCGCCGTATCATTTAATAAGAATGAAGAGAGATATCGTGGTATTTTTGAAATAATTGACAAAAGATGGGATACTCAACTCCATCATCCTTTGCATGCGGCGGGATATTTCTTGAATCCCGAGTTTTTTTACTCCAATCCTGACATAGAAAATGATGAAGAAGTGTTGGAGGGTTTGTACAAATACATAGCTAGATTGGTGCGAGGTGAAGATTTGCAAGATAAGATCACAAATCAATTGGAGAAATACAAAAATGCAGAAGGACTTTTTGGTTTACCTATGGCTATCAGACAAAGAGCTTCAAAACCACCAGGTAAATAATATTTAGTGCAATACCCATGTTTGTTTCTCAAGCATTAGTCATTACAAACTTTGGATCGTAAGAAATTTAATCTTATATGTTTTTGTGTTTCAACTTTCAAGCTGATTAGTGGTCCTCTTATGGTGCATCAACACCTGAGTTGAAATCATTTGCAATGAAGATTTTGTATCTCACATGTTCTTCTTCAGGCTGCGAACGTAATTGGAGTGTATTTGAACATGTAAGTTTGAAGTGTTTTTAATACTCTTAAAATTTCAGATTATAGAATATGAAATTTCACTTCTTAGTTCTAATTTTTTGGCAGATACATTCTAAAAAAAAAAATAGGTTGTCTCAACAACGATTGAAAGATTTGTTATACATCAAATACAACAGAGCATTGAAGCGGAGATATGTCATGCGAGATAAGATCGATCCTATTTCTTTGTCAGAAATAGATGATTGTAATGAATGGTTGTTGGGAAAGTTGGATGACAGTGATAAAGACAACGAGGATAATGATTTTGTCTTTGAAGATGATGATTTGCGTTGGAGTGATGTAGCACAAGCGGCTGGGGTTGGTGAAAGTGCATATGGCTTTCGATCTAGAAATGCATCGAGTTCAAAAGGAGCATCATCATCAATTTCAGCAAAGAAAAAGCAATCTTTAGCTCGAACTAGACTTGCTGATGAAGAAGAGGAGCTGAACATTTATTATGAAACTGAAGAAGAAGAAGAAGACACCGATGGATACAAATCAAGCGATGGGGCTGATGTCGTAGATTTGGAGAATGAAGATGACTATTATGATATTTGATGTTTTATCTATTATATTTGCTGATTTGCAAAGATTCTTGATTTTTTTTTAATTATTTTGATAATATTTTGTTTATTGCGCTTTTTTCCGCAAAGCGTGCACTTCGCTTTGCGCTTTAAGCCCCAAGGCACGTGAGCGCTTTTTTGCGCCTCACGCTTTTGACAACTATGCCAGCAATAATGTAAAGAGTCATCCACAAGTTTGAAGTCTGGATTTCAAATTCGAGAGAGACTCCTATAAATACCAAGCAAAAGGAAGACGATGACATCATTTTTCTTCAAAATAAAATTGTAATATTTTTTTTCAAGTTTATGTGTTGCATTTTCCGCTACCATAAGTAGCTAAACCAGTAATCTCCTCCTCTACAGGGTTACTATTGTAATAATTTTAGTATGTCTGAATAAAATTCCAGGCTTTTGCCCCTCTCATGGGAATTTCATTTACAAATTAAGTCTACTACTATACGTCTTGAGGTAGGAAACGAGAAAAGGCTGTGTTAAGTGTTGTTGAAGGAATCCGTGACAGGACCCATCGGTTGCAATTGTGGTTAGACTGCGAGGAACAATCTGTAAAATCCGGTGAATACAACCCGACGACATTTTGATCAAAAAGTCACAAGACTTGGTTTATTTTACGGAAGCGTGATGGGCTGAATAAAAAAAAGAAAAAGAAAAAGTAAATAAAAACAGAAAACAAGGATAAAATGAGAATTTACACTAAATTGGGCCATTAAAAAAAAGGGACTAATTGGAGAATATACCTAAACAAAGAAGACTAAATTGGGAGTTACCCCTCCGATCACTCGAAAATTTTACGTGTCCATAGATGCAACATTCTTCAAGAACATGTCTTTTATCCCAAATGCTTTAATTCAGGGGGAGCATATATCCGGATCTCAAAATTGGGAAGACATCGCACCCACCTTTCCACAGTTAGAACCACACAATTCCAGACCTTCTCCTGCACCAGTTCCAGTAACCAACAATACTACTCAACCCACACAGATTGATCCAGAAGAATTTACAGTACGTGCAAAACCACCGATCTACCATTGCATGTTTATTTTCGAAGGAAACAGCATCCAAAAGAGAGCCAACAGCTACCTGTACAATGCCAGCCTCACCACAACTCCTCTGAGTCAAAATCCATCGAAAACACTCCAGGTACTACTGATTCTGATTGTGCGTCTTCTGCAACTGAGCATATTGACCCTAATCATAGGCCCATTACATTGAGGAAAGGAGTTAGCAGCCACTGTTGGGTGATGAGACAGGTATGTCGGGTTATAATTTCCTTGGGCTTGAGCAAGATAGTAACATTTTATGGGATGAAGGGAAGGCGCGGTGGTGACTGTCTTTTCAAGATGGGAGTCAATAAGGCGGCACTCACGCAGCTAGAGGGGAGTAGGCAGAGTGCGGGGGTTATTAGTTCTTTTAAGAGGCCAAGAGTGAAATGCGGATGTGAGAAAGGCTTGTGTCAAAAGTGATCTATTTGTGTTACATGAAGATTTGCAATTGGAATATTAGAGGATGAGGATCAGGGAAACGAAGGGGAATTATTCGAGCAGTTTTACGTAAGGAGAGACCGGATGTTGTTCTCCAAGAAATTAAACGAGCGGCGGTGGACAGAAGATTTATTGCCAACGAGTAAGTGTTGCTTCGATTCTTTGATCCATGAATTGGAGTTATGCCATCCGCCTTCGGTGAATGCTAAATTCACTTGGTCGAACTTGAGGGCATCCCCTACTTGTTGTAGATTAGACAGATTCTTTTTTCTGACAGGGTGGACGGAGATTTATCATTTCCCATAGACAAACAGTATTACCTCATATTACTTCGGACATTTTCCCAGTTATACTGGATACGACGAAGGTCAAGTGGGGTCCAGTTCCTTTCCATGAAAGTTTTAAATCAGCTGCATTATCTTGGTTGAACATCGTAGATTCCCAGGTTTGGGAGGGTTATATGTTCATGTGGAAACTTGAAACAATCAAGAACGATCCCAGGAAATGAAACAAGGATGTCTTTGGGTTAGTGGAACTGTGGAAGTAAAATTGATGGAATTGCAAGAAAAAAAATCGAAGATTGGATGAGAGAGAGTGAGGGGTTGGGTTCCGAAGAGGTGGGTCTCGAAAGAAAGGAAGTTAGATGTGAAGTAGAGCAGTTATTATGTCGGAGGAATCAGATTAGCAATCGAAAGGCGAAGGTGAATGGGGTGAAATAAGGGGATCACAACACCAAGTTCTTTCGTTCTCTCTTGAATCATTGGATGAATAGGGCTTTGTTGGGGAAATGGTGGTGGAGGTTTCCTGTTGAAAATGAGCCGTTGGGGAAGAAGGTCATTAGGAGTAAGTACGGGTTACAGGATATGGTTGGAATGCTGGTTTGGCAAGGAATGTTACGTTCCGGAACCCATGGAAGTTTATTTCTAGATCTTACCCAGCTTTTCACTCTCTAGGGAGGACACTGGTTAAAGGGGTATCAAAGTTAGGTTTTGGGAAGATAGATGGCGGGGGATTGTTTATTTTAGGATTTGTATCCATCTCTTTTCCAGATTTCTTCGGCACATAATATGCCTATTTCTCATTTTGTGGCATGTGACAATTCGTTGAGTACCTTCCCCCATTCATGGGATTTTCATTCACGGAGAGATTTGAGGGACCATGAAATAGTTGAGTTGAGCGCATTGTTAGGAGATTCAAGGGTTAGATTGATTGATGGGGTTGACGATACTAGAGTGTGGGGTGGGGATTATTCAGGTCTTTTCTTAGTCAAATCTTTTTTTGAATCTTTCTTTCCAAATAAGAGTTTTCCATGTGTTTTCTTTGTTTAATGTTAATTGGAATGTTTGGGTTCCAACAAAGATTCAAGTCTTCTCATGGTCAGCAGTGTTGGCTGTTGAGTTCGGATATGATGTAGAGGAGATGGCCTTCATGTGCTTTGAGCCCAAATTGGTGTGTGCTACGTTGGAAAGAGAGGAATCGCAGGATCACATGCCAATACATTGTCCTTTCACGAGCGGTTTGTGGACTAGAGCTTTTTTGGAGATGAGATTAGTTTGGAACGCAAGATTTATTCGCCACAAATCTTGGACATCTTGGTAAGAGAGGGAGAATTTTTGGACAATGGTGGTTCAGGGTATTTGTTGGTTGGTGTGGTTGGAGAGGAACGGAAGAATAATCGAAAATATTGAAGAATCAGTAGAAGAGCGTCTTGGTAAGAGAGGGAGAATTTTTGGACAATGGTGGTTCAGGGTATTTGTTGGTTGGTGTGGTTGGAGAGGAACGGAAGAATAATCGAAAATATTGAAGAATCAGTAGAAGAGCGTTGGGAAAATATCAAGATTATAACTACTACTTGGAGTGGATCACATAAAAAGTGTAAGAATGTTTCACAATCATATTTATTAAGAGTTTGGGCTTTTGTTTACTTGATATGATTAGGAAGTCGGTCTTTTCTTTTGTCGTTTGCGGATCTCGTCGCCTTTTGTAATTATATATTTCACATATATAATATATTATCGTTTCTTATCAAAAAACAGAAAGAAGTTAGATCCTGTACACAACATTCTATATGTAATTTTGTATCTCTTGAACATCTATCACCTGCATATCGAGTTTTTGTACCTAGATTGGATCAGTTCAGATTCCTTCGAACATAAAGGATTCGAGACCCAGGATGGAAAACCGCAGCGTTTGATGAGATTACAGCACTGTAGAAAAACAAGACTTGGTACATCACTGACCTTCCCCTAGATAAACGGACAACTGGATGCAAATGAATATTCTCTATTAAATGCAAAGCTGATGTTAGTGTAGAATGAATCTACGCACGACTAGCTATGTAGCACGGATATTGCAAAAAAAAAATTCCGAAGTATCGGACACGGATACGACACGCCGATACGCATGTCGGATACGGCAAAATTCGTGTCGTTGACTTTTTATGTTTGACCAATCGGATACGTTTTGGACATGGCTAGGATACGGCATGGACACGACATGGACACGGCAAGGACACGTTTCCGGATACGTTTTTGGCAAAATTTCAAATTATTAAAATTTTTAGGGGTTAAATTGAAAAAAAATTAAATTTCTGAGGACTTATTTAATAAATAAATAAATGTGAATTGGGCTTAAAAGCCCTAAATTAAATAATTAATAGTCAGTTTCTGTTCTTTCCTGCTCGGCCGGTTTCTGGAAAGATTATTAAATATGGTTTTCTATCTCTACAATTTTATTTTTAATACTAAATTTATATATAATATTTATATATATTTTAATAATTGTCGTATCCTAATCGTATCGTGTCTTATATTTTCAAAATTTGTCGTATCTGTGTCGTATCCGATACGATACCCGTATCCGTGCAACACAGACGACTAGTATGGGATTGACTATAAAAAAACATTTGCTCAAGTGGCCACACTCAATACCATCAGATCAGAGTCCTATTGTCAGTAGCTGCGAATCGGGAATGGCCCTTGTATCAACTTGATGCCAGGAACGTTTTTCTTAATGGAGACCTCGAGGAGGAAATTTATATAGATACCCCTCCAGGTTCCAAAATAGGATCAACCACCACCACGATATCCAGATCAAGGAAGGCATTATACGGCCTAAAGCAATCACCTCGAGCCTGGATTTATCGGTTTACCAATGTCCTGAAAGGATATGGATGCACCAAGAGTCAAACTATTAACACTTTGTTTGTCAAACATGCAGGAAAAGGTAAAATCACGGTCCTCGTTGTCTATGTTGATGATATTGTATTTATAGGGACTCAAGAAGATGAGATGGCTTATTTAAAACCACTATTGTCGAAGGAAATTGAAATGAAGGATCTCGAACACCTCAAATATTTTTTTTGGGACGGAAGTAGACAGATCATCTCTTGGGATTTCAAGTTTACAAAGTATGTTTTCGACCTATTGAAAGAAACTGGTATGTTAGGGAGCGGGAGCAAACCAGGGACACATCACACATCCATTAGTTGACGAGGGAAGATACCAAAGGCTCGTTGGAAAATTATTCTCTATCCCAACCAAAGTTTACATGGATGGTGTGTATCCGGTACTGAGGTACCTAAAACATATCGCCCAGCTTGAAGGGGAGTGTTGAAACTTGAAAATAAAATATTATCTTATTATCTAATAAGTTAGCAGCTAGGATAATAATTGGTTTGCAATTCAAATTCAGAAATTGGATTAGATTTCTTAGATAGACTGTCGGACACTTAGGATTTAATATGTTTAATTTAGATAAAGATTTTATATTATTGGTAAGGTAAGATATTTCCTAGAATTAGTAGGATTTGATTCGGATTTGATTGTGTGAATTTTATCTGTTTAAAGTGTAACATTCTGCACTTTTGTATATATGAAAAAATAGTGAAGAGGATCGTTTTTCCTCTCATGTCTACATCGTGTATTAAATTCTGCATGGTATCAGAGAGCGGGCTCGATCATGAATTATAAAGCAGCTATGGTTGGCTCTAGTTCTTCATCCACGACCAGCAGTGCAAACGACTCAACCAGTATGGCCGGTTCAAGCAGCTCCAGTGGCGTAACCATTACGACCGGGAATGTGCAGTCCGACTCTTCCCTTCAAATAACAATCCACAAATTGAATGGGAAGAATTATATGGAGTGGGCACAATCGGTTCGACTTGTGATTGATGGCAAAGGCAAAGTAGGGTTCATAAACGGCGAGGGTCAAACCCCCAGATTCTTCTGACCAAAAATATAAGCAGTGGCGTTTCGAGAATTCCTTGGTCACAACATGGTTAATTAACTCTATGGAGCCAACAATTGGCAAACCTTTCATGTTTCTTCCTACTGCCTGTGATGTTTGGGAGGCGGTTCGAGAAACCTACTCCGACATGGAGAATTACTCTCAATTGTACGAGTTAAATTCTCGTTTATGGAAGATACAACAAGGCAATAGAGATGTCACGACATATTACAATGAGTTGATGATTCTATGGCAGGAATTGGATCTTGTTGATGTCGATGAGTGTGAGAATAGCAAAGACAGTTCCCGCTACAAAAAAAAATGGAATGTAACAGGATATTTGTCTTCCTCGCAGGACTAAATAAGGAACTTGACGAGGTACGGGGTCGTGTTCTAGGACGAAAACCTCTGCCAAGCCTTCGGGAAGTGTTCTCTGAAGTCCGTCGTGAAAAATCTCGCCGCCTTGTGATGCTGAAACACTGAAATTAATGTAGAGTCCGAGGGTTCAGCTCTTGTAAGTCGAGAAACCACTTCTGGGGCCAACAAACCAGACGGGGCATCTAGACCTTACTGCGAGAAATGCAACAAGCCATGGCACACTATAGACACTTGCTGGAGGATACATGGAAAGCCAGCCCACCTCAAAAAAAGGTTTAGTACCAACAGATCTAGCACTGGTGGTCATGCTCTTCAAGCACGAAGTAACGATTCTGGGCCACGCTCATCATCCTCAGACCCCTTTCCGTTAACAAAGGATCAGTTAGAGCACCTGTTCAAACTATTTGACTCTCGCCTAGAAAAACCAAATTCTTCATGTTCAGCTCAGACAGGTATATCTTTCTTTGCAAATGTTGCAAATTCAATGGCTAACAACCCCTGGATTTTAGATTCAGGTGCAACGGATCATATGACAGGATCATCGCATGTTTTTTTCTTCCTACGTCCCTTGGGCTGGAAATCAGAAGGTTAAAATTTCCGATGGCTCTTTTGCCTCTGTTGCTGGGAAAGGGACTGTAGTTATTTCTCCTTCCTTGACCCTTACAAATGTGTTGCATGTCCCCCCTTTATCCTATAACCTTGTGTCTATCAGCAAACTAACTCTTGATCTTAACTCCCGTGTCATGTTTGTGTCTTCACATTGTGAATTTCAGGATTTAGCCTCGGGGACGATGATTGGCAATGCTAGACAGGATGGTGGCCTCTACTATCTTGCTGCCCACTCTTTCCTTGCAAGACCTGATCAGAACAAATGTCTCAACTCTGTTTCCACCTCGAGTGTCAGTCACATTTTATTATGGCATAGTCGATTAGGTCATCCAAACTTTATTTATTTGAAAAAGTTGTTTCCCAAGTTGTTTACCAATAAAAATATTTCTACTTTGCATTGTGAATTTTGTGAATTAGCTAAGCATCATCGATCCATTTTTCCATCTCAACCTTTAAAAGGTCAGCACCGTTTACTATGACTCACAACGACATTTGGGGACCATGCAAAGTAAAAACCTTAGTGATAAACGATGGTTTGTATCTTTTATTGATGATCATTCACGGATAACTTGGGTATTTCTTTTGAAAGATAAATCAGAGGCAGGAATCACTTTTAAAAATTTTTACAAAATGGTTCAGACTCAATTTCAAACTAGGATCAAAATTTTTCGAAGGGACAATGGCACGGAATACTTTAATAATATGTTAGGGGGATTCTTTCGAGAGCAGGGAATCATTCATCAAAGTTCATGTCCCCATACACCACAACAAAATGGTGTAGCTGAACGGAAAAATAAACACCTCCTTGAAGTTGCTCCGGCTATTAGTTTTGAAACTAAAGTTCCGAAATATCTTTGGGGAGAGGCAGTTTTGACAGCTACCTATTTGATAAACAGATTAGCCTCCAGAATTTTGAATTTTCAATCTCCCATGAACGTTTTTCAGAAGCATTTTCCCAATACACGCCTGATCACAAAAATCGCTCTTAAAATTTTTGGTAGCCTCGCTTTTGTTCACAATTTCGATCCTAATAGTTCTAAACTGGACCCAAAAGCAGTTAAATGTATTTTCATTGGTTATCCTGCAAACCAACGAGGATACAAATGCTTTGACCCTGTTACACAAAAAAAAATTATTTCAATGGATGTAACATTCATTGAAGGCAAGTCGTATTACCACGATCACCTCAGGGGGAGTCTAGCATCAGTGAAGATGACTGTCTAACCAATTCTAATTTTAATATAGAATTGGAAAATAACGAAATATCTTACATGCCTAGACTTGAACCCATTATCCATCATTCTGACACAATAGAGCCAAGCGGGAATCAGTTCAAAGGGTTTGTGTATACAAGGAAAAAGGGTGTAAAGCAAGGGGGAGCCTCTGTCCCGCAACAGAACCATGAATCAACCCCTGGGCCTAATCATGGAACTCATAATGAAGTCTCAACAATTCCAGATGATCAAATTCCTGGTACTCTTGAAAACACCTCGAACAACCTTGATATTCCCATTGCTTTAAGAAATGGTTTTCGATCATTCACAAAACACCCACTTTCCAACTTTGTATCTTACAAAAAATTGTCATCCTCCTATTGTTTTTTTGTCTCTCAGTTAGATACAATTAGGATTCCAAACAATGTACAGGAAGCTCTAAAGATACCTAAGTGGAGAGAAGCGATTTATTAGGAAATGAGGACTCTAGAAAAGAACTCTACCTGGGAGAAGGTTGACCTAGTGGGAAATCTGTTGTAGGCTGTAAGTGGGTTTTTACCCCAAAATACAACTCTGATGGATCCCTGGAACGATATAAAGCGCGCTTGGTTGCCAAAGGATTTACCCAGACGTATGGGATAGACTACACAAAAACATTTTCACCTGTGGCTAAACTCAATACAATTCGAGTTATCCTCTCTGTTGCTGCAAACCTAGATTGACCACTAAACCAGATGGATGTGAAAAACGCTTTCCTAAATGGTGATTTAGAAGAAGAAGTGTACATGGAACGACCACCAGGGTTTACCGATCAATTTGGATAAAAAATATGCAAGTCAAAAAAATCCATTTATGGACTGAAGCAGTCTCCCAGAGCTTGGTTTGAACGATTCACTAAATTTGTGAAAAGCCATGGCTATCAACAAGGACAATCTGATCATACTCTATTCACAAAACGATCAAATACTGAAAAAATTTATGTACTAATTGTTTATGTTGATGATATAATACTGACAGGAGATGACATTGAAGAAATGAGCAGATTAAAGAAAAGCTTGGCAAAGGAATTCGAGATGAAAGACTTAGGTCAGCTGAAGTATTTTCTTGGAATGGCGATAGCAAGATCAAAAAGGGGAATCATGGTGTCCCAAAGAAAATATATCCTTGATATCTTGAATGACACAGGTATGAGTGGTTGCAAACCATCAGAAACTCCTATAGATGCAAATGCTAAACTAGGAGATATCAAAGATGGAACTTCAGTAGATACAGGGAGGTATCAAAGGCTGGTTGGAAGACTGATTTACCTGTCTCACACACGTCCTGACATAGCTTTTGCAGTAACTTTGGTCAGCCAGTTTATGCATTCACCATGTGCAGAACACCTTGAAGCTGTGCATCGAATTTTGAGATATCTCAAAGGAACTCCAGGGAAGGGATTGTTCTTTGAAAAAAGTAAAAAAAGAGAAATCGAAGTATATACTAATGCAGATTGGGCAGGATCTGTCACGGACCGTAGATCAACCTCTGGTTATTGCACATTCGTGTGGGGCAACTTGGTAACATGAAGAAGCAAGAAGAAAGAGGTAGTTGCAAGAAGCAGTGCAGAGGCTGAGCTTAGGGCCTTAACAAACGGAGTTTGTGAACTACTGTGGCTCAATAAAGTTATGGAGGAACTGAAAACATCTAGGAGTTTTCCAATGAAACTTTATTGTGATAACAAGGCGGCCATTAGTATTGTTTACAATCCTGTTCTTCATGAGAGAACCAAACACATCGAGGTTGACAAGCACTTTATGAAAGAGAAGCTTGAAGAAGGAGTAATTTGAATTTAATTTATCCCAAGCTTATTCCAAGTTGCTGATATCCTAACCGAGGGCTTATCCAAACAAATCTTTGAGGAACAAGTAAGCAAGTTGGGCATTATGAATATCTACGCACCAACTTGAGGGAGAGTGTCGGACAGTTCGGATTTAATATGTTTAATTTAGATAAAGATTTTATATTATTGGTAAGGTAGTATTTCCTAGAATTAGTAGGATTTGATTCAGATTTGATTGTGTGTATTTTATCTATTTAAAGTGTAAGGTAGGATATTTCCTCTCATGTCTACATCATGTATTAAATTCTGCATAGACTTCCATGATTTTTGGGCTTTTGTTAGATAGAGTTTTCCAATAAATACTCCATGTATTTCCTCAACCCACAATACCCATCCTTGACAGGATCAAACTAAAAAACCCACTTAAAAGTTAAAACGTGAACATAGAAAAAATAAAAGGAAATTTAGAAGCATGAGTCAGAAACTTGACACGGGAAATAGGACCACTTTCAGTAGCTGCCCTTTCAAATAAACATAACATACATTGAATAAACCATGGAAAAAAAAGGCTACCTAAACAAAGAAGACATTTGTTTATTTCAACTTTAATGGATACTTGCCAGTCGAGCCCTCAGAGTTCGAATTTTTTGTAACGGCATCACTAGTTCCCAGTAAACATGACTCCAAAGTGTCTCTCTGTGCTTGATCTCATTCTTCAGAGCCTGTTTTTTGAAGATTGATAGACAAATAGAAACTCTCAGTAAAATCTTTAAAAAAGTAATAGAAAAATTTTGTATCTTTTGCGAACTGTAAAAGGTGACGGACATAATATTTTTTTTTTTTTTGAAGTGGTGAAAACCTACAGAGTACATGTTTTCTGTAGCTGATTTTCTCAATAATACTTTATCGCCATTGGCCATTTGCGTATTTATCTGAGTATAGAGTGAAAAAACAAGTAATGAGAACCAAAAAACAATAGTATGCATGAATGTGTAATTCTAACCATGCAGTTCACATGGCAAACACAAACCTCTTTGTATAAATCAACAGCCTCTTTATAGAACTTCTGTTTTGAATATCCAGACTTTCTCAACTTTGAAATTGCATACGCACTTTTTAGCTGCAAATACAAAATGATATAATCTCAAACTTAAAATAACTTCTGCCTGTGCCCTCGTACCAGGTCTGTACGCAGATGGAAGCAGCATCAAATTATTAGTTCCACCTTCCAGTTGTAGAACTCAATTTACCCAATGGAAAGCCGTTGTATCATGAGTGGTATCTAGGAGTAAATTCTTATTTTCCATTAATAGAATGGGCCATAAAATGCTTTGTACACAAGCAAAGCAAAAGTTATTTCCAGAGTTTCATACTATTTCCCAGTTGTAGATTTTGATAAAATTGCTTTTGGCTGATTGGAACATAAATTTCTATCATATTGAAGTTCTAGGTATTGGATATTCATATATATACTTTATTTTATAACTCTTTTGTGTCAGGAAAATAACCTAAATTAGTTCTATTCACGCTATTTTCTCAATCTCAACATGGTAAAGGAGACAACCATAATCTAGGTTTTCCTCTCTGTCTCTCTTTGATCACACATGCACAAATATAGAAAAATTCACTGGACACTGCAAAATATTGTTACATGGGGCCAGTGTTCTAAAAATCGGCCTAGGCAGTAGGCGCTGACCAACCGCACCGAAAAAATGCTAGTTGGCCAGCCTAGGCGGCCCTAGGCACCGACTAATCGGTCCAGGCGACCCAAGGTGCCTAGGAAGGCACTTAAATAAACTCAAAAGTAATTTTTTTAACTTTAAAACCTATATTTTTTTGTGTTGGGCTTGGAAGAAAACCTATTTGTGTTGGCTTGCCCTAACACAAACTCCATCTTCATATTTCAATTTTCTTTTTTTTATATATATAGGGAACGAGATTATATTATATATATAAAATTTAGTGTTACACTATGTAGCATGGGTGCTGCAGGAAAAAAAAATTTCGGAGTATCGGGTGCGGGTTGCGTGTCGGATACGGTCAAACCCGTGTCGTTGACCATTTTCAAGTTTGACCCGTTGGATACGGTCTGGGTACGACTTGGGTACGGCGTGGGTATGGCCCGGGTACGTTTTTTGGTACGTTTTGGACTAAATTACAAATAATTTAAAGTTTCGAGGGTTCAAATGAAAAATAATAAATTTATAAGGATTTCTCAATAAATATATTAATTTTAATTGGGCTTAAAAAGCCCTATCTCAATCCGTTACTTCTCCATTCTATAGTCCTTACTGCTCGCTCCCCATTCTTTCTGCTTCTCATCATCGATCATCACCAACACCACTTCTAAACTGTTCCGCCGCACGCCGCCGCCTCAGCTGCCTTATCTTTAGGATTTTTAATGCTTTATATATATATATATATATATATATATATATATATATATGTACTATTTATTTTTTAATCCTAGCCGTATCCTAGCCGTATCGTGTCCTATATTTTCAAAATTTTCCGTATCGCCGTACCCGTATCGTATCCGATCCGATACCAATACTCGTATCTATGCAACATAGGTGTTACATATACAAAAAGTTGATAAGATATCCGCACACGGAACCCGTAAAAGTCAAAACAATATCAACAACACATTAAGCTCAATCTCTGACTAAATCTAAAACCGAAAACGTGGCAAACCCCTTGTGATTCCTAATCCATGTGAAGCCCGTAGCTTGATCTTGTCCCAACACGTTTCACCCGAGTCCACTATATCTTCAATAATTCTCCTATTCATTTACAACCAGACAGACCAACAAATACAATGAACCGCTACTGTTCAAAGCAATCTCCTCCTCTTACCAAGGTCATGTTTCGCCCGAGTCCACTATATATCTTTCAATTCTCAATTTCTGTTGCCCTATCTTTCGAACCAAGGCGGAGAAATCGATTTGTACGGATAATGCTTCAATTTCTGCTTATTCCGGTGGATCCATCTAGTGGCGCCTAATCCCCGCCTAGGCGTTAGGCGTTGTTCTGTCGCCCGACTAGCGCCAAGCGAATTTTAGAACCTTGCATGGGACCCACAATTCATGCAAACAATATTCCTCAGACATTCTCAATCTTTTAACGGCTCAGTTATCTAAGGTAAAACCAACCACTTCACCCAAGGTACGAGATATTTCGTCCTCCCAAGTTTTTGTTTGCTAGGTTGACATCATTTTCTAATAGTAAAACGAATAATAATAAAAATTATTACTAGCAAATCCCCCCTGGAACAATGATGGATTCATAGTTCTTAAAGGACAGACACATACACACCAGGTGCAAGATGAGATCGACCAGAAAAAAAGGTACTCCTAGTAACTATGTACAAGAAATGCTTGTGATTCTTCAAAATCACTGCAATGTTTCCCAAAATACTAATACCTGATATTGGGGATGAAGATCCAATCACATTTCCCAAGTCGTGGGACCATAGGAGACACAACAATAGGTAAAAAACACTTCAACATGTTTTTGGAAATGCAACCAAATTTGACATAGAATTTACCAGTAGCACAGAAATGTTAAACAGTTTTCGTAGCCAAAGCTCAAAAAAAATCAGCGCTATGAATATGCTAAAAACCACAAAGCTTAAACAAATAATTAATAACTTTGGTCCATGAACCAAAAAAAACGTGAGCATATACTGTACCTCTAAAATGATATCTTCTTTTGTCCTTTTCCAGCCATCTCTTGAGAACCATCTAATCCACATCATAAGAGTTTCAAGACACTCAATCACAAAACCAAATAAGAGTAAGCATGATCAATTGTCTATCAACACAATGGACTGGGTAGAATTTTTTGAATTATCTTCAACCGATAAATTTATATTGAATTCAATAAACTTTGAAAAAGTATTTATTTTGTTTTTAATAAGAAACGATAATATATTATATTAATATGAGAATAATTACAAAAAGCAGACAAGTGGTCCGCACAACCTAACACCAAGATCTGAAAATATTAACAGCATATAGAACTCCAATGCCTATAAATCTGAAATCGAAAATAACTTAAAGTCTTTGTGCTTCCCAATCCAACTAGGGGCTTGAAAAATATTAATTTCAATTTGAAAATATATATATATATATATATATAAGAGGTAAGGAATTAAGTAAGAGGTCCACTTAATATTATAAGACGACAAAGTGGGTTGTGCATACAATTGAAAGGTGAAAGGGGTAAAGTGGTGAAAATATGAAATAAGGGGGTAAGTAGGCACGACAGATAGTTCAAGAGGTTGCTTAAATATTTTTCAAATTCGAGGAGAATGACTAAAACATTAAAATTGATTAAAAAATTTGGACAGACAATTTATGGAATTCTTTACTTCAGATATTGCTCTTTGGAAAATAACTAATATAGACAGGGAAACTATATGATGTTAAAATGTCAGCAATTCAGATGCACGGGTCCTACAAAAGAATTTTACTCTCATTTGACTATTATTTAGTAGTCATCTTTAGTTAATTTTAGAATTTACATGATTTTCAAATGCCAAAATGGCTGATAAATTCACATAATTTTAAAGTTCTTAACTCAGATGCACAGTTAGTTTGTATGGTAACTTCGAAGAACTTGTGAAAACAAAGCTTTGTCGTTCCTTTTCATTTATTCTTTTTTCTTATATTGAAAAATAAGATTTTTTTAAATGATTAGTGTGCTTTAATATGAATATATCATGTTAAAGTTCTAGAATCATAATGTAATTCGTTTCTTGATTTACGTGTTTCCTACTCTAAATGTAGTTTGCCTACAAATCAGCATTTACATCTTGTACTCTCTTGTATAAAAGTTTATGATTAGATTTTTTTTTTCTCACAAGCTTTTACTTTTCACTCTTCCTCAACTAGTATTACAACTACAACCCACAAAATTAAAATTTAAGAATCTGAAGCTAAGACCTGCCAACAGCAAAAGTACCCATGACTCTGCGATGGTAAATAATCATTTATATTTTGTTTTCCTTAACTCCTGTCTTTCCACGCCAATAAATCACAAATTTTTCATCTTTCAGTATCTCGGTTCAGTAAAGCCCATCGCAGAGAGAATTTCACAAGTATGTTGGGAAACTCTACAGATTAAACTTAACAAATTATGATTATGACTGTAAAATCTTATAGATAAAAATCACATCTTGAAGGAATTATTATATAATGGTTAAAGTTTTTGCCCACAGCAAAATAAATAAAGAAGGCCGTTTACGAAGTAAATTCTGAAATACTGATTTGTTGATTTATTGGAGAAAATATAATTCTTCGTTAAACTTATTACCAACAACCGCCACCTATGATGAACAAAATCCAAATTTAGAACAGAATTTTATCAAATAAAAAGTAAAATGAGTTATAATTCATGGTTACTGAACTAGGATATTTATGGTAATTAAGATCAAACAAATAATTCAGATTAGATCCACAAAATTTATTACTCGAAAATATTAATCCATCACTGCCTTTTCAAGCCGTAACATCAATTCTACCTGTGACGTGACTTGATAACTAATTTCTGAAGGTTCTTTTTCTTTGTTTATTATTATCACTCTGAATACTATTTTATCATAAAGGGTACAGCATTTTGTTAGCTTATATTTTCCCTTACCAATAATGTAACTCCTGCACCATTCACTGAATAGGTATAAAACATCCCTAAAACCTGATGAAAGGTTCTCTTGGTTCTATTTAACAGGGCCCACACTGTCATTACAAAGCTTTCCTAAAACACGGCGGCCAATTACTAAAATGATGGGAGAATGAATGAACATACATGTCTCAATCTGCTAAAATAAGTTTCCGAATTTCAATCTATAGAATATATTCAAACTTTATGGTTTTTATAGTATGAATAACTAGCTCAATAAACCACTCTGCTAATATTGATGATACCTTAAACACATAAGAGTTTTGTACTAGTAAATAAAATGATGTTTCTATAGCTAGCCAAACGAGCATGAAATTCCCGATATTTCTGGATTGAATTTTTTATACTAGCTCAACCTTAACAGACATGCATAATTTTAAATATTTCAAGATCATTAATTATTTATGAAGTGATGATTTTTTAAAGAGAGATTTTCCAATATGGCCTTCCTTAAACTAACATAATCAATTTTGGCCTTCAAGTAAGTTAATTTTTATAAATAGCCTTTAGTTCCAAAAATAACCTTTAAAATATATTTTTTTAGTCTTTTTTTTAACCCATTTACATAAGCACAACAAACATATTTATTAAATTACAAAAATACAAGTTCATAATTAAAATCTGAAAGTTTATATATAAAAGAAACAACTAAAAATATATTAATGAATTTTCTACCAAAATTAATAGTCAAATAAAAGATAAATTTGCATTTAAAAAAAGTAATTGATTGGTTAATTAAGAACAATTCTTATTTTGCAATATGAGATAGATAGTGCAGAGTTAAAACTTTTATTTTTTTATTTTTCTTATTTTTAAATAGAAAATAAATAATAATAAAAATATGTATGAAGATAAGAATACGTATTATAGCAAATTAAATAAAAAAAATTACATCATTCATAACAAATTAATAATACTCAAATTTATTTTTTAAAGAATCTGAATTAATTGGTGAATTGTTACTCTCAAGTTAAAATTGAAATGTCGATATGAATAATTTGAAATATGGAAGAAAAAATTAAGATTTTGTACCATCATTGAATTAAGCATATTAGACTTTAAGAAAATCTATCTATGGATTTCATATCATAAACTTATATTTCTTATAATTGTTAAAAAAAATTAAGAATATAAATGGAAAAATTATGAATTAAAAACAAAAAAATCGAAAACTACCTATAGGCTACACTATGTTATAAATTTATTATTCAAAAACTAAAAGTTATATTTCAGTACTATATTATTAAAAAATTTAAATATATATTTTTTAAATATGGCAAAACAAATCTTAATTCCCATACAAAAAATGTTAATAGATAAGCACAACATATAACTAAGGAATTTTTAAGGATCATAGTCGATCTCATGAGGGTATTGTAGGATTATTACATTAAAGTGATTAAACAAGGCTATATTGTGAAATATTTAACAAAAAAGGTTATTTTTAACAATAGCCTTTTGAGAAGGGTATTTTGTTATCTACCCTCGGTCAACCATTATTTTAAAAAAAATGACCTCCTGTATTGTATTTCAAATATACTTAGGGAGGTTATTTTTTAAAAAAATGGTTGACGAGGTCCATTTTCCCAAATATCCCCTTTTGAGAAGTGCTAAAATAATTAAATTCTCTTTTTTTAAATGATCTCAGATAAAAAAACTTAAGAGCAAATTGCATTAGTCAATAGTCCTGCTCACCTACTCCAAAAAGAGATTGGTTCACGAGGCGAATAAGGCTCATACACAAATCCAGGACTTGACATTGACACTTGAAGAGCACCCTGCATGCCAGAACATGTAAGCATGAGCCAATTAACTGTTTAGCCTGTATGTTTAAGGCTAACAGAGTAGATAACCATTCTACTGATAACATGAAATGACTATCATCATCATAATCATCATAATAATAACCAAGAAAACAGTGTCAAATTCATCAAAGAGCTGATGAACAAGGGAAATTTACAGAAACTTAAAAATCATAGTGTATCTCTGGATAAAGAGCCAAGAGAATACCAGAATTGAATGCTAGAAGAGGAGAAAATTTTAATTCAAGATCACCATACCATTAAAACATCAAAATAATTAAAAATGTCAAACTTTCTATCCATCTTTATAAAAAAAAATTAACTCCCTATGAACAGGCAGAGTGAAACTAAGAGAATTTTTTAAGAAACATACACGTGCACAGCCCAGACAGCAGTGGGTAGGTATTCTTTACAACTTGGGAAAAAAACTTTTGTGATGTTATATATATCTATATATAAATGTATGCCCTTTCTTCATTTTCAACCACAGCTTACAGAACAAGAAAAGTGAGGGTTCTGATAAACTTTCTCCTCAAATACGATAAGAAGTTCAAATTTACTTACAATAGCATGTTTAGTTCTCATATGATGTCATTAAACTTTTTGGATGGCAGAGTGGTGAAATTTTATCATGCATCAATGTTCACTCCCACTTCACGATGCACATCATTAGCTATCTGATAAAAATATGTGCAAAAGCTCTTGAATTAATGAAGACTATTATAATTCATAAGTTGGAAGACATTATCGTACCATTTGTCGGACTTGAGCTTGAGGTTTTGCTTGCATACTAAACAACCTTACCCAGCTTGAATTTGGTGAATTGGCTTCCTATCAAGCAACATAGGGCATGTCACAAATGAATGGAAATTAACAATAAGAGCAACTAGGAGGATAATATTTAGAGACCAATTATCAAGCCCAACCATGAATAAGTATTTTTGAGAGGATGCAGTAGCATCTTGGAAAATGTACTCAAATGTTGTCCGCATCTTTAGAAAAGACAAAAAGGAAGTCAACAATTTTCTACGACATCTTTCTACTTCTGGAAATTAGGAAATATAAGGCGTCAGACAAACAATAAGTGGGTATCCTTTGGCCTCCAGTGAGGGATGATGGAAGGGGAGGTCGATTATATAAATGCATGTGGAGAGAGGTCATTTCTCAAAATCTTCCGGTGCTTTGTCAATAAAAATGGACAAAGAGTTATCATCAATGAAGGCGACAAACTTCTAAAAAAGGTAGCAGCACAACCCACTCAGCTCAAATTTTGTTGAATATTTGGTCACCACTGTGAAACGTGAATCAAGAAGCGTAAAAGACCAGAGCAGATACTTTGCCAAAATCGTTAGGCTCTATCATAACATGAGAATAGTATTGAACATGTATCTAGTCTAGGGGTAAAGGTTGAACAATGAAATTAAAATACAATAAATAGGACCAAATGTGAAATATTGCATATATACATCGATTTTAATCTTTGATTTAGAAACAATAAAGTAGAAAGACGCACCAATTTCAGCGGCCAATAAGAAGGTTCCAAGGAAAGCTCGAGGGACGAACGAGTAGGCGTCAGATGCAGCGAAATACGGCCTGAAACTCGCCGAGACTGCAAGAAAACGAAAGAGAATGCAGCAATCACCAATAATGGAAGGGTAGAAGGATTGAAGAGAAAGCGTACCTGTACAAGAGCGTTGGCCATCACTCTATAGAGCTTCGGCCTTCGAGTCGATGGAGAGGTTGCTGGTTTACCTATATTCAATAAAGTATTGACTTTCTTTTTCTTTTTTTGATTGAAATATAGCTGAATTTATTTTATTTTTTTTATAAAAAAAAACAACTTGTAATTTATTTAAGTTGTGCTTGATGGGGTATTTGAATTTGAGAGAGGATTTCAAATTAATGGATTTGAAAATTATTGATTTGAATTTTTTTTTTTTTATTAAATACATTGCTTGGATAAACATAGAATTTCAAAGTAAATTTTAAATCTATTAATTAGAAATATGTTGCTTGCCTAAAAAATTTAAGAATTTCAAATCTTAAAAAGATATACTCTATTATTTTTTATTTCTTTATATATATATATTTTTTTTTAGAAAAATTTCTTTATATATTTTGAAATTAAAACAAGTATTATTATTACAAAATAACCATGTCTAATTTAAAATAATATAAATTTACATTTTATTTATTTAAATTGTATTAAATACTAAATTTACATTTATAAACTTTAAAAAAATATTTTTTAAGCTAAAAAATAACTAATATAATCTAATACATCAAATAATCGAATTTTTTTAATAATAAAATCATCAAATCCATCAATAGTTAATGCTCTTTTATAGTCAATAACATAAAAATTTCTCGTAATAAAGTTCAAATATTGATAAAAATATGTTGGAAAAATAAAAAAATAATACAAAAGAATTTCATAAGACAAATTTCAAACAATGGTTTTTAGAAAAAAAAACTCGAGAAAATTTCAACAACTAAATTCTTCGACGAGCTCGATATTCTTCATATATTTGTGTCGCCAAAGTTTCTCAAAACATTGTTCATTCCCTTATTCAAACTGCCATTATTTGTTCTTCTTGATCAACCCAAATCATTTTCAGTCACAACTCTTTGTCCTCTTTCTCGGTCCACTTAATCTAATAAACAGATATTATTAATAACATATCGCTCAAATGCAATTAATAAGAGACAATTTGATCAAATTAATTACACAATATTGACCATTGGTCATCATCGTCACCATTGCCATCATCATAAGGATCGACATCGTCCTCATGAGGGTAGACGTCGCTACACTATCAATAAGTTTATGCAAGTAGGACCGAAGCCTTTATTGGGTGATGAAAATCCTGAACAAGCAAGAGGTTGGATGTCCAAACTCGAGAGTGCTTTTCGAGCTTTTGAGTGTACTAAAGAGCAGAAACTGGAAGTTCTAGAATTTGTTCTAGAAGATCGAGCACACTTATGGTGAGATGACAAGGCTACTCAGGCACGTACAGAGAGAGGACAAGTGACTTGGGGGGATTTCTGTCAGCAGTTTCAGAAATTATATTTTTCTCCAGCAGTTCGTTTGGCACGATCAATGGAGTTGCTGACTCTGAGGCAAGGATCAATGACTATTGATCAATATCAGCAACGATTTCTTGATCTGCTATCTTTCAGTCCTCATATCAGTGATTGTGATGCTTCAAAGTACGATATCTTTCTGCAAGGTCTGAATCAAGATATCTACTCACAATTTGTCGTTTTTGATGATCCGACATCTTATGATACTTTGGTAAACCGTTGCCGTCAAGTGGAAAACAGCAACAGACGGGCACTGTTGATGATGCCAGGACATCCTAGCGGATCTCTTGGGCCTAGGGCTCAATCTGTTGTGCAATCTGGACCTATGTCTTCTTCTACTACTACTTTGTATGGTTCTCGTGGCTCACGAGGTACATTCCGTTTTGGGAAAAAGAAGAAGGAGGAGGAGTTTTGCAGTCACTGTGGTGGGAAGCATCCTGCAGCTTCGTGTCGGAAGGCTACTAGTGCTTGTTATATTTGTGGTGAGCAGGGACATCTGCAGAGAGATTGTCCTCAGCGCATGGGTTCTGCTAGTGGATCGGGATCACAGGTTGGATCTCAGGCTTCTACTTTTCCACGTCAGCAGTCAGCACCATAGAGTTCTTTTGGTTACCGCCCATAGGCTCAAGGGCAGGTATTTGCTCTGTCTTAGGAGCAGGCTACTGAGGGAAACGATCGCATGTTGGCAGGTACCTTTTTGTTATGTGGTATTCCTGCATGTGTTTTAATTGATACTGGAGCATCGCATTCCTTTATTTCTAGTCGCTTTGTTAAAAGACATAGATTACCTTATGTATCATTAGATATGAATTTAGTTGTATCTACTCCGCTGGAGCAGGAGGTAGTAACTAAGCGTCTAGTGATGGGTTGTCTTCTAGAGTTTGAGGGTCATGTGTTATCGGCTAATCTGATGATTTTAGCGATGTCAGATTTTGACTGTATTTTGGGAATAGATATGCTGACTTTGTATCACGCTACTGTGGATTGTTATCAGCGTCTGGTACAGTTTCATCCTGTTGAGGGTGAGAGCTGGTACTTTTATGGTGAGGGTGCGCGACCTCCGATGCCACTTGTATCGGCTCTGAAGGCATGTCATGTCTTAGAGTCAGGTGGGGAGAGCTACCTTATTTATGCAGTTGATATGTCCACGAGTAGTACGGATATTGATCAGTTACCGGTTGTCAGCGAGTTTCCTGATGTATTCCTTGATGAGATTCCTGGTTTTCCTCTGATTCGAGAGGTTGAATTTGGTATTGATCTAGTACCAGGAACGATGCCTATATCCCGAGAACCTTATCGTCTGGCACCATCAGAGATGATGGAATTAAAACAGCAGTTGCAGGATCTGCTTGATAAGGGATATATTCGTCCGAGTGTTTCTCCATGGGGAGCACCTGTGTTGTTTGTCAAGAAGAAGGATGGATCGATGCGATTGTGTATTGATTACAAACAGTTGAATCGTGTCACCATCAAGAATAAGTATCCTTTGCCACGAATTGATTATCTGTTTGACCAATTACAGGGTACTTATGTTTACTCTAAGATAGATCTGAGATCATGATACCACCAGATGCGGGTACGAGACTCAGATATTTCTACGACTGCTTTTAGGACAAGATACGGACATTATGAATTTCTGGTGATGCCATTCGGTTTGACGAATGCACCGGCAGTCTTTATGAATTTGATGAATCAGGTATTTCGATAATATCAGGATAGATTTGTCATCGTCTTCATTGATGATATTCTTGTCTATTCTCATGACAAGGATGAGCATGCACAACATCTGATGATTGTTTTGCAGACGTTACGAGAGAAGCAGTTGTATGCAAAATTGAGTAAGTGCGAATTTTGGCTTGATCGGGTAGTATTTCTCGGTCATGTGATTTCTAATGAAGGAATATCTGTAGATCCAAGTAAGATACAGGAAGTGCTGAACTGGTCTCGTCCGACAACGGTTGCTGAGATTCGAAGTTTCTTGGGTTTAGTGGGATATTACCGTCGGTTCATCGAGAATTTTGCACAGTTGGCCAGACCTTTGACACAGCTTACACGGAAAGATGTTACCTTCATATGGTCCTCGGATTGTGAGGAATAATTTCATGAGCTGCGTAGACGTCTTACTACTGCACCTGTGCTAGCTCTACCTTCTGGGTCAAGAGGTTATGTTGTCTACACTGATGCCTCTGGTTAGGGGTTAGGATGTGTTCTGACACAGCATGGACATGTTATTGCCTATGCTTCTCGACAATTGAATACACATGAGAATAAATATCCAGTGCATGATCTCGAGTTAGCCGCCATTATATTTGCGCTCAAGATCTGCAGGCATTATCTTTATGGCGAGAAATTTGAGATATTCATGGACCATAAGAGTTTGAAGTATTTATTCACTCAGGCGGAGTTGAATATGCGACAGAGACGCTGGATGGATCTCCTGAAGGATTATGATTGTGAAATCAAGTAGCATCCTGGTTCTGCTAATCTTACTGCTGATGCCTTGATTCGGCAGGTAAGACTTTCTGCACTTCAGACTAGTGAAATATCTCATATGGTTCAGGAGTGTTGTTCACTGATTTTTACACTCAAGCACAAGAAAGGAAGAAATGGGATTAGTTTGTATACTATTCTATCTGAGCCATCATTGTATTCTCGGATCAGGGAAGCTCAGATATCTGATGTTAAGACTCGGCGTTTGGCACGTCTAGCCAATGGAGTTAATACATCTGGATTCCATTTTCAAGCAGATGGTTTATTGTGCTTATGAAATCGAGTGGTTGTACCTGATGTTGCGGAGCTCAGGAATGATATTCTTTCTCAAGCTCACAGGAGTCGATTATCAGTTCATCCTGGAAGCATGAAAATGTATAAGGACTTGCGAATCAGATTCTGGTGGAAAGGGATGAAGCAGAGTGTATATCAGTTTGTTTCGAGTTGTTTGGTTTGTCAACAGGTCAAAGCTGAACATCAACGACCAGGTGGATTACTACAGAATCTTGAGATTCCCGAATGGAAGTGGGAGCACGTGACTATGGATTTCGTCATCCACTTACCTATGACTTCACGTCACTGTGATGCTATCTGGGTTGTTGTTGACCATTTGACGAAATCAGCACACTTTATTCCTTACAACCGGCAGTATTCTTATGATCGCATGGCACGCTTATACATCCAGGAGATAGTGCGATTACATGGGATTCCAATGAGCATAGTTAGTGATAGAGACCCAAGATTTACCTCACGTTTCTGGGGTAGTTTTCAACAGGCGTTGGGTACCACTATGAGTTTGAGCACTATATATCATCCGGAGACTGATGGGCAGTCCGAGCGGACGATTCGTATGCTGGAGGATATCCTACGTTCTTCTATCATGGACTTTGGTTTATCTTGGCAGTATCAATTACCTTTGATCAAATTTGCCTACAATAACAGTTATCATCGTAGTATTGATATGTCACCTTTCGATGCATTGTATGGTCGAAGGTGTCGTACTCCATTATTCTGGTATGAGATAGGAGAATGACAAGTCGAGGGTCCTGAATTGGTGCAGCAGATTGTAGACAAGGTAGATTTGATCAAGAGGAGGATTAAAGCTTCTCAAGATCAGCAAGCCAGTTATGCTAATATTCATCGCAGGCCATTTTAGTTCAAGCCTGGTGAATATGTGTTTTTGCGAGTATCACCTTTCAGGAAGGTGATGAGATTCGGTGTGAAAGGCAAGTTGTCACCTCGTTTTATTGGGCCTTTCCAGATACTGGAGAAGATCGGAGATGTTGCATATCGTTTGGCGTTACCGCCATATCTTTCCAGTATACATGATGTTTTTCATGTGTCGTTACTTCTATAAAACATAGCTGATGAATCTCATATTATTCAACCTACTGATGTTCAGCTAGAGCCAGATCTGTCGTATGTTGAACGACCACTCCGTATCCTAGACAGGAAGGAGAAAGGTCTTCGGAACAAGACTATACCACTTGTGATGGTACAGTGGCAACGTCGAGGCGTTGAAGAAGCAACTTGGGAAACCGAGAGTCATATACGAGTGGAATATCCTGAGTTGTTTGTTTTGTACTTTTGATTATCATTACAGTTGTTGTAATAAAACATGGTTTGATGTTTAATATTATTACCTTGATTTGTATTTATATTTTATTTTGCGGACGAAATATCTAAAGGTGGGGAGAATGTAGTAACCCAGATTCCATTTTAAGCTAATAATATGTTAAACATGATTAAGGATTGGTAATTAACCAATTCCAGGGTTCAATCGGACTTCAGAATTAAGAATTGGGCTTTCAAAGTTTTGGCCAGTTCGGACGGTCCGAAGCGGTCCGAACTCAGCAGTCCGGGAGCTCCGATCGTGGTCTTGATGACTTTGGGTTTAAGGCAGCTTTGGACGATCCGAACCCTAGATCGAACGGTCCGAACTCCTTCAGCCAACAATGCACGATGACTAAGCCTTAAGTTTTGACAAGTGTCAGACGTAGAGCAATTCGGACAGTCCGAACCTGAGTTCGGAGGCTCCGAACCCGACGTGTCTTGAATGCATGCATTGAGCTAGAACGGAACCTCCGAACCCGAGTTCGGAGGATCCGAACCTAGGCCGGGTCTTGGCCTATAAATAAGGGCCTCTGGAGTTCATTTTTGAATACGAATTCCCGAGTTTCTTTCTTCAGTTATATAGTGTGAGATATACACTTGAGGGCCCTATCAATTATTATAAAGGTTCTGGAATAGCCAAGGTGTGGTTATAGTCATCCAGGACTAGCGACTTCAAAGGGCTTACTACGGATGAAGGTATGGTCCGGGAATCTATTTAAGTTTTGGGAGTACTTATTAGCTTAGCTAAGGCTTATAGAACTTGTGTAGTGATACGGTGAACTTTTGAATATAGGCTTGGAACCTAGGATCCTACTAGAGTTGAACTAGCCTAGAGGTACGTACACATTAACTGAGATTGCCAGCGAGTATACATGTTTATATGTTGCATTTATTTGGCATTATTATGTGGCATGATGTATGTTTTATCGCTTTCTATATTCATATATCATGTGCACATACACGTTGAGCCTATACCTTGTTATACCTGATTATAGAGCCGCTCAGCTCTATACTCGATAGTCTGTCACTGAGAGTACCGCGACGGCGGGGACATGTATGTATGACTACTCTGGTGTACTAGACGAGTGTGGTTGCACCCAGAGATTGATCCGTGCGGTGGCAGCACTCATGTGGCGCCGGTACTGAGCATGAATTTTCAGATGACCCTTTATCAGTCATCATGTTGCATGCATTATATACATATGTTTACTCATGTTTATATACTGGGCGTTAGCGCTCACGTCCTAGTTATTATCTTGGACACCCCATTCTACGGGGCAGGTCATAGGATGGACGGAGTCGGTGGCTTGAGGCAGGACTAGGGAGCCGAAGCTTTTCAGGGGATTTTATACAGCAGGATTTGTTTAGCTGTATAAATGTTTTAGACAGTTTATTTTAAAGCTTTTTCGATATGGTTGTATCACTACAGTATTAAGCCTGGACTTGTTTTACTAAGATGATATGTAAATTATGGATTAAGTTTCCGCACTTTTTACTCTGTTAAGTATTTTGTTGTATTAAGTTTAATGCATGCTATTAGTTGCCAGTTAGTAGGTGATTTCATGTAGGGTCACTACACGGGTGATGCCTTCCAGAGGCCTACTAGTATAGTTAGGTGGGCACAGAGCAGTAACGAGGATGAGTAAACATTAGACGGGTAGATGTTCCAACAAAACTCGACTGCCACGAACAATATTAAACTGCAGGAAAGAGCACTTTCCTGAATAAGTGTCAAAAATCATGAAAATAAGGAACAAGTTCTGTAAGAGTGGGTGCCCAGTGAGCCAACTGTGTGGCTATGGGCTTTGTTGACTCTTTGTATAAACAATCTTTTGTTTAATATTATTTACACTTTTATGGCAATGACTTTATATTACTTCATATTGTTATATTGTGATATACTATTGTTGTTTTGATAAAGACCTTGAATATACTATAGTGTATGTAAGATGTGGTAGAACATGGAGATGTCTATCATGAAATACATCTTATAGTCACTGTATATTCTAAAACCGTTCCTAGTCGATTGAGCCGTCCGATAATAAGGATAAGGATCGCTCGAGTTTGAGACTAGCATTTGCGATGCGGAGTACCACGTTTCATTGGTAGGGAACATGGAGATGTTCGAAGCATGCAAATGGATATTCATAGGATGAATAGTCGAACTACCCTATCCGGACTTTCCAAGTGGTTATCACTTATCGAGTGGATAAAGTCCGCGGTTTTGGTTGTACACCATTAGTCCTTACGACTTGAAACATCATGGAGACTCTATATGCTAGTACTGTGCTTTGACTCGTTTACCGACTCTGAGGGGGTCATCAGGTGTCGAGATTGGGTACAGTTACGACACATATAGGAGTCAATGCATTGTTGTCAAGGATTCACCACATACTTGCGAGTGTGGATATCCTATGCGATCTGAGGAGATATTAGTGTGACAAATCTCTGGCCAGAGTACTTGATGTGATTTAAGAAATGGTTTCTTAGTAGCACATGCGATGTCACTAATTTGATCTTCAAGATGCATTGCATAGTTATCGAATCTTGAGCGACTCTCGATATACCAATGGTTGTTGATTCGATCGGGATATATGGATGAAGGGACCGTACTGTACGTTAACCAAAATCTACTGGTTCTTGTAGGCACTATCAGTGATACCTAGGGAATCATGGGGCGATGTTGCTAGGCGCTTTACCATGATTCGTTGGGCAAGTCGGAAAGTGTTGTTCCGAGTCACAAGGAGTTGTGAGCCCACGGCTAGCTGTATCCCTGAACCATTGAGGGTCACACAGTGTAATGGAGTTTTAATCCCCGTTGAGATAGTTAAATTTAAAGAGTTAAATTTAATGAACTAAGGAGTTGGACTTCTTAAATAAGAGTAAGGGAGTAGGATTTCCTAAAATGACATAGGGATGGACATTTTTGGAAACCACTGAATTCGGATTCAGGAAAATTTATTTTGACTTTAAAACGTGCAGAAATGGTTTCTGTACACATTGGTGAAATCAGTTCATCAATCGGAGTCACGATAAATTTTATATTAATTTCTGAACGAGCGGGCTTTGCTTGTCGGGCCCCAGCTTATGATTAATGGGCCCTAAGGAGTTAGTGGCCTGCATTATAAATAAGTTATTTCAGTACAGAAATTACACACAATAGGTCATAATTTTGAGAGCAAAAAATCGAAAAACCCTAGCTCTCTCAAATAATATTTCGGCCGCCCCCTTGCTCTGTCACCGAGAAAATTCCGGTCTGTGATTTTGAATCGCAGTAAGGAATAACGAATCAAATTCGTGTATTCTCTTCGCAGAAAACTTCTGATAGATTTTCTAGTGCAATCTATCAGAGGGATTAAACCTCTGTTCGTGGACCTGATTGAAGGCGTTCATCGGTTCCAGGGAGAGACAACAAGAGCAGAATTGTTCTGTTGGTGTCCATTAATCTCGTTGCGAGATTTGAGGTAAAATTTATTTAATTGTTATTTAAATTTTACACACACGTAATTCAATTGATGAACGGTTGATACCCACACCATGGAAACGTTCCATGAAAAATTTTTAAACTTCCGCTGCACCGGGTATCAATCGTAATTGGTCTGGGATCTCGCCAGTTTTCCAACAGTGGTATCAGAGCCAGGTTGCTCAGATCAATCGATTGAATTAATCAATTGTACAAAATTTTTGAGTCTCGGTTTTTGAAACAAAATAAATATTTTTAATAAAAAAAAATTTTTTTTTTCCGGGGGGCGAAACCCGGGCAGCGATTGGATCGCTGCCCGGAGGGGGCAGCGATGGTCGCTGCCCCCAGGGGCGGCGCACGGCGCCGCCCAAAGGGGGCGCACGGCGCCGCCCAGGGCGGCGACCGTCGCCGCCCAGGGCGGCGCACGGCGCTGCCCAGGGCAGCGCTGTGCGCTGCCCAGCGCAGCGCTGGGCGCTGCGCAGGGCAGCGCTCGGCACTGCCCAGGGCAGCGCTCGGCGCTGCCCAGGGCGACGCACGGCGCCGCCCAGCGGCGGCGCCAGGCGCCGCCAGGGCAGCAAACGTTGCTGCCCTAAGGGGGCAGCCGGGCTGCCCCGGCCCGCGCCCCGGGTGCGGGCCGGCCCGGGAGTGTCCCGGGCGGCCCGCGGGAAAAATTATATTTTTATTAATTTTAATATTTAAAATTTTATTTTTGGTCCGATCAAAAATTGTTTTTGATTGGTTCACGAGATTTCGGATCGAATTGTTCGAGTCCGTAAATTTTAAAATTGATTTTGGATAAATTTGAATTTTTGGAAAATTTTAATATTTTATCCGTAAATTGAATTTTGAAATCAATTATTTTGTTACAATTGATGATAAGATATGATCTTATGATATATTAGATAAAATATGATTTTATTTGTAAAATTGGATTTTATAGATAAAATATGATTTTATTTGATATGGAGATAAAATATGATTTTATATGTGAAATGTGATTTTATATATAAAATATGATTTTATCTTGTTTAAATTTGAATTGCCACAGCATGTTATCCAATAAATTAATTTTGAATTAAATGTTATTGGATAAGGATGATCGATTGCCATGACCAATTTTGTAGGTGTATGTTAGGAATTTACATTTTGTCTTTATTGTTGTTGGTTTTATTAATGGGCCTGGTTTATGGCCCGATATGAATGTCATATGTAATAAAAGTGGGCTTGGTTTATAGCCCGTTCCCACCCCCTAAAATGTATCCCCTACTTGTCATTGTTATTTAATTGTAAATACATTAGATTTAGTGGGAGATCAAGATTTGAAGATGGTGGGCCCAGCAGACAATGAAGACTGAAGAAATGTAAATTGGAAGCATATGTAATAGGATTGCATTTGCATACTGCATATTACCTAGGATTGGACTAAGACCCGTGATTGGCAACCACGGGTCAATTAGAAATGGAATCGATCATCCTATATAATATGTGATATTATGATTGTATGCATGTTTAGACATAAATTGCGTGAATCCGGCAATGCATGCAATAAATTAAATATGATGAGACAAATATTTTTATAAATAAAATCCCTCATTTTAAATATGATTTAAAATTTATATCAAGATAAATAAAGGAAATTTAAATATTGTTTAAATGTTCCTACCTTCCATCAACGGTCAATGTATGTGATGCTACCCGCGGATACGGTCCGGCTCATATTATTGGGGGGGCCCGTCCGTCGGAAAGCTGTACATTGGATCGACAAATGTTGTAAGTTGGGTGGAACTCCCATGGGATCGGCTCATATTATTGGGGGATCCACATGGCGACCGTCCATCACAACTTAATATTGATGGGTCATCTTGACATGTCACTTTAAACGGCGTCATATTATTGGGCCCTTATTGGACATGAGGTAAATACATGGGGGTTGCTTTGGAAGCAATTGGGCTCTACCTTTTGAGAATTATGGTTGGCTGATATTATTCGGGACCATAAGTTTGTCAATTGGACTCCATGTTCTCACTAAGGAAAAAGTTTCCCGTTTTCACTAGAGGGTGGTGAAATCGTTAAAATAGTGGGAGTGAGATTCATAAAATTAAATTCGCCTATTTTATGTCTTAGTAAATTGTTAAACAATCATTGATATATGTCTGTTTTTCCTTTTCAGTATTTCATACAATGAATTCGCGAAATCCTTTATTCTCGATCCTCGAACAAAACAAGCTGACTGGCGCCAACTATACGGAATGGTTCCGGAAGTTGAAGATTGTCTTAACTTCGGAGAAAATGCTCTACGTGTTAGAGAAAGCACCTCCGAAGGAAGCACCAGCTGACATAAGTCCGGAGGAATTGGCCAAACTTGATGCATGGTGTGACCATGACATCAAGACCAAATGCTATATGCAAGCCTCGATGTCTGATGAACTCCAGAGGCGATTTGAGGACACGGTGAATGCTGCTGACATTCACACGCAACTCAAGGAACTTTTTGGGGCTCAGTCGAGGGCTGAAAGGTTCTCTACTGTTAAGGAGTTGATGACGTGCCGCATGCGTGAAGGGACTTCGGTCCGTGATCATGGGGTACGAGTGATTTGGCTCATACAGAAGTTAGCGACCCTTGATTTGGTGTTGGAGCATGAACTCAATGTGGACTTGCTGCTTCTATCTCTTCCTTCTTCATTTGATGGATTCGTGATAAATTTTAATATGAACAAGATAGAGGCCACCCTTGAAGAGATGGTCAATATGCTCGTTACATATGAATCCACACTTAAGAAGGATAAGCCAGCTTTCTTGGTGGGCTCCTCATCTTCTGCAAAGAAGGGGCCAAGTATGAAGGGCAAGAAACGTTCTGCCCCACCCAAGAAAGTGGAACCCGAGAAGAAGCAAAAGACAAAGGCTTCAAACGATGGAAAATCCAAGGATGTTTGCCATTACTGCAAGAAGCCGGGTCATTGGAAGCGCAACTGCAAGGAGTATCTTGAGCAGTTGGGAACTGCAAAGGGTATGTTCTATATCGAAATAAACATGTCACTTAATACAACTTCTTGGGTATTGGATACCGGATGTGGTTCTCACATTTGCAATGATTTGCAGGTGATGACAAGAAGTCGCAGGCTTAGAATGGGTGAGACCCAGCTGAGGCTCGGGAATGGTTCCAGAGTTGAAGCTACGGCCATTGGAGATGTTTGTTTGATTTTGCAGAATGGTTTTAAATTATTGTTGAGAGATGTTTTATTTGTGCCAGATTTAATTAAAAACATTATTTCTATTTCTATGCTTGATAGAGATGGTTATTCTTGTAATTTTGTGAATGGGATTTGCAGTATTTACAAGAATGAATGTTTAATTGGAAATGGACAACTTGAAAACGATCTATATAATTTAAAACTAAAAGACGTTCCAGTGAATTGTATTGACAAACCGGCAACAACAAACAAAAGGAAAATCGATAGTCAAAACCCGGCAAACCTTTGGCACGCTAGACTAGGTCATATTTCCTCAAGAAGGATGAACAAGCTAGTGGGAGAGGGCATGTTTGATATGTCTGATATTAACTCTCTACCTACTTGTGAATCCTGCCTAAAAGGGAAAATGACTAAATCTCCTTTTAAGGGGAAGCCTGAACGTAGTCAAAATCTGTTGGATTTGATCCATACAGATGTTTGTGGTCCATTTAGAGTAGGGACTCAACATGGCCACACCTACTTCATTACCTTTACTGATGATTATTCTAGGTATGGGTATTTATATTTAATGAAATATAAGTCTGAAGCATTTGAAAAGTTCAAAGAATTCAAGGCTGAAGTAGAAAACAAGCTAGGTAAAAGTATTAAAGCACTTCGATCGGATCGAGGTGGAGAATACTTGAGTACCGAGTTTTTGGACTATCTGAAAGAGAATGGGATTCTCTCTCAGTGGACTCCTCCTATGACACCACAGCTTAATGGTGTATCGGAGCGTCGTAATCGAACTTTGTTGGACATGGTTCGATCTATGATGAGCTTCACTGAGCTTCCACCTTCGTTTTGGGGCTATGCGCTTGAAACGGCGGTATTATTGTTGAATAACGTCCACACTATAGCAGTGGACAAAACACCATACGAGTTATGGAATGGCAAAGCTCCTAAGTATTCGTACTTGAGGATTTGGGGATGTCCTGCTTACGTGAAGCGGACAGTGGGAGATAAGTTGGATAGTCGATCCAGCTTGTGTTATTTTGTGGGGTATCCGAAGAATTCAATCGGATATTATTTCTATTATCCTGCTGAAACAAAGGTGTTTGTTTCACGGAATGCCACCTTCTTGGAGAAGGAGTTCTTATTGGATAAGAAAGGCGAGATGATGGAACTCGAAGAAGTTCGAGAAGAACCCGAAATACAAAATAACGATCCCACACCTCAGGAACCATTGCTGAACACGCCTGCACCTAGAAGATCCGAGAGGACTTCTAGACCTCCAGTTCGATATGGTCTTCTTCTTGAAGAGGGTCAAGATGAACCCGACATTGGATGTGATCCAAGAAGCTTCAAGGAAGCAATTTCTGATGCGGATTCGAATTTATGGCTTGAAGCTATGCAATCAGAATTGGATTCGATGCATACTAACCAAGTCTGGACTTTAGTGGATCCTCCCGATGGAATTGTTCCAATAGGGTGTAAATGGATCTACAAAAGAAAGCTTGGGCCTGATGGTAAGGTATTGACCTACAAGGCGCGATTGGTGGCTAAAGGTTATACTCAAAGGCAAGGAGTTGACTATGACGAAACCTTTTCACCAGTTGCAATGTTCAAGTCCATAAGAATCCTTATTGCCATAGCTGCATGGTATGACTATGAGATATGGCAAATGGATGTGAAGACTGCTTTTCTTAATGGAGACATTAAGGAAGAAATCTATATGAAGCAGCCTGAGGGGTACACATCCATGGGAAGCGAGCATAAGGTATGCAAGCTTCAGAGATCAATTTATGGTCTAAAACAAGCATCAAGAAGTTGGAACCAGAAATTTGATGAAACAATAAAAGACTTTGGTTTCATCAAGAACCCGGAGGAACCTTGCGTGTACAAGAAAGTAGTTAAGGATGCGGTGACATTCTTAGTACTTTATGTTGATGACATCCTACTCATTGGGAATGATGTAGGGATGTTGCAGTCAACAAAGATATGGTTATCAGGTAGATTTTCGATGAAGGATTTGGGTGAGGCATCCTACATTCTTGGGATACAGATCTATAGGGATAGATCTAAGAGAATGATAGGACTCACTCAATCAACCTACATCGATACCATATTGAAACGGTTTTCAATGGATGGGTCCAAGAGAGGACATCTACCCATGTGTCATGGAGTTTCTCTATCCAAGTCTATGTGTCCCAAGACTGATGCAGAGATAGAGAATATGACACATGTACCATATGCGTCAGCTATAGGTAGTATCATGTATGGGATGATATCTACCAGACCGGATGTAGCATTTGCTCTGAGTGTCACGAGCAGATATCAGTCTAATCCTGGTCAGATGCATTGGAAAGCCGTGAAGGACATTCTTAAGTACTTGCGAAGGACTAAGAATATGTTCATGGTTTATGGAGGACGAGAACTCAAACTGGAAGGCTATACCGACTCTAGCTTCCAAAGTGATGTGGATGACTCGAAGTCAACCTCTGGATTTGTGTTCATGCTCAATGGCGGTGCTGTCTCTTGGAAGAGTTCCAAGCAGGACACCACAGCGGATTCCACCACTGAGGCTGAATACATTGCAGCATCAGCTGCTGTTAAAGAGGCCGTTTGGATGAGGAATTTCGTCCAAGAGTTGGGCGTCATTCCTGAATTTGTTGGTCCAGTCCCGGTGTACTGCGACAACACGGGTGCCGTTGCTCAAGCAAAGGAACCAAGGTCTCATCAAAGATCCAAACACGTACTGAGGAAATACCACATAATCCGGGAGATTGTGGAAAGAGGAGACATCAGTGTCGAACGAGTGGCCTCTGCAGACAATATCGCTGATCCACTTACTAAGCCTTTGCCAGGACCATTGTTTGACAAACATCGCGAAGCAATGGGTCTACGTAGTATGACTAGTTGGCTATAGGGCAAGTGGGAGATTGTAAGAGTGGGTGCCCAGTGAGCCAACTGTGTGGCTATGGGCTTTGTTGACTCTTTGTATAAACAATCTTTTGTTTAATATTATTTACACTTTTATGGCAATGACTTTATATTACTTCATATTGTTATATTGTGATATACTATTGTTGTTTTGATAAAGACCTTGAATATACTATAGTGTATGTAAGATGTGGTAGAACATGGAGATGTCTATCATGAAATACATCTTATAGTCACTGTATATTCTAAAACCGTTCCTAGTCGATTGAGCCGTCCGATAATAAGGATAAGGATCGCTCGAGTTTGAGACTAGCATTTGCGATGCGGAGTACCACGTTTCATTGGTAGGGAACATGGAGATGTTCGAAGCATGCAAATGGATATTCATAGGATGAATAGTCGAACTACCCTATCCGGACTTTCCAAGTGGTTATCACTTATCGAGTGGATAAAGTCCGCGGTTTTGGTTGTACACCATTAGTCCTTACGACTTGAAACATCATGGAGACTCTATATGCTAGTACTGTGCTTTGACTCGTTTACCGACTCTGAGGGGGTCATCAGGTGTCGAGATTGGGTACAGTTACGACACATATAGGAGTCAATGCATTGTTGTCAAGGATTCACCACATACTTGCGAGTGTGGATATCCTATGCGATCTGAGGAGATATTAGTGTGACAAATCTCTGGCCAGAGTACTTGATGTGATTTAAGAAATGGTTTCTTAGTAGCACATGCGATGTCACTAATTTGATCTTCAAGATGCATTGCATAGTTATCGAATCTTGAGCGACTCTCGATATACCAATGGTTGTTGATTCGATCGGGATATATGGATGAAGGGACCGTACTGTACGTTAACCAAAATCTACTGGTTCTTGTAGGCACTATCAGTGATACCTAGGGAATCATGGGGCGATGTTGCTAGGCGCTTTACCATGATTCGTTGGGCAAGTCGGAAAGTGTTGTTCCGAGTCACAAGGAGTTGTGAGCCCACGGCTAGCTGTATCCCTGAACCATTGAGGGTCACACAGTGTAATGGAGTTTTAATCCCCGTTGAGATAGTTAAATTTAAAGAGTTAAATTTAATGAACTAAGGAGTTGGACTTCTTAAATAAGAGTAAGGGAGTAGGATTTCCTAAAATGACATAGGGATGGACATTTTTGGAAACCACTGAATTCGGATTCAGGAAAATTTATTTTGACTTTAAAACGTGCAGAAATGGTTTCTGTACACATTGGTGAAATCAGTTCATCAATCGGAGTCACGATAAATTTTATATTAATTTCTGAACGAGCGGGCTTTGCTTGTCGGGCCCCAGCTTATGATTAATGGGCCCTAAGGAGTTAGTGGCCTGCATTATAAATAAGTTATTTCAGTACAGAAATTACACACAATAGGTCATAATTTTGAGAGCAAAAAATCGAAAAACCCTAGCTCTCTCAAATAATATTTCGGCCGCCCCCTTGCTCTGTCACCGAGAAAATTCCGGTCTGTGATTTTGAATCGCAGTAAGGAATAACGAATCAAATTCGTGTATTCTCTTCGCAGAAAACTTCTGATAGATTTTCTAGTGCAATCTATCAGAGGGATTAAACCTCTGTTCGTGGACCTTATTGAAGGCGTTCATCGGTTCCAGGGAGAGACAACAAGAGCAGAATTGTTCTGTTGGTGTCCATTAATCTCGTTGCGAGATTTGAGGTAAAATTTATTTAATTGTTATTTAAATTTTACACACACGTAATTCAATTGATGAACGGTTGATACCCACACCATGGAAACGTTCCATGAAAAATTTTTAAACTTCCGCTGCACCGGGTATCAATCGTAATTGGTCTGGGATCTCGCCAGTTTTCCAACAAGTTCGATGGACAAGTTACCAACCGTAGCCATGTGGGACGTTGTTCACCACAATAAATATGGTAAGCTGTAGAAATACATGCATTAAGAGAGTGCACACATCATAAGAGTTTGGATCTAAAATTACACCACTCTTGAAGCCAATATCACCATATATAACATCCACGTATGGAATTATGGAATCACTTAAGATCATTTATTCAATGCAATATACACACTAGACTGGTTCTTCTATGGCCCTTAATCAGTTTGCAGCTAATATTTTTTCTATGATAGCAAGACATGCCAACACGTAAAGGGAAAAAAAATGGAGAACTTATCAAGAGTAGAACTGATAATGAAGATACCGTGCACATACAATCCCAATGAAATTCCCAACGAACATAGTTGTTACAATATCTGGAGGAACGGTAAAATCGCAGACACGTACAAAGGTATCAAATTGAACTGTGAAAGATGGAAGGAATTATTTAACTGACTTAGCTATTTCTTACGTTTTGTTTTAAGAGCCATGACAAACGAACTGTTATTGAATTGCTTGAGTGAAAAGGAACTCAAATAAGCAGTTCCGAGCTTCAGTTGAAGGAGTCTAGAATGAATGAGAGTGGACAAACCTCCTTCATGTCTGCACAAATAAGAACAGAAAATAAAAGAAACACAATTAAAAACCATCAAAATAGATACTGACACCAAGTTGAATAAAACAGACTTGTCAGGTTTATTATTATGTTGAATACAACAGACTGCATAATCAATCTCTTTCGCTTTATAAAAAAATCCAGGAGATACCCCTGACAATGGACTTTACGAACTTATTTTGCTGGGGTGTTCTAGTGATGCAAGAACGGGTGGTGTTGATGATAACTCTATTAACCATGATTAAGATAACAATTACAATTGACTCTAAATCAATTTAAACTCTAAGTATTAAACCATGGCATAAGTACGTACCTAAACTTTGAAATATGTACCGATAAATTCCAGATTTTAAAAGAACAGTAAGACAATGCAAAGACTTGCATCATGATCTCAACACGGGCAAGTTTCAATAAAATGGGAATATCTCTTTTGATTTTAATCAAATGACATGATTCTAGCACCAATTCAAAGCCAATAAATAGAGGTATAACTTTTTTCACATTGTATCTTCAAAATTCAAAAGTGTAACGCCCCAAAATTAGCCTATTCGAAATTATAGGAGATCAAGATTGATAATCGGAGATTAAGAAATTTGAGGATTTAATTGATATTCGATAAGGGACTGAATTGCAATTTTTGAGAATTCAGGAACCAAAGTGCAAAAATGATATATATATATATATTTGGCCCTATTTTAGTTGACCAAGTCTCCATATTCTTCCTACTTTCCTCTCTATCTCTCACGCCTAGCCTCCATTAAAGCTCCAAAACGTGAGCTTTGAACTTCCAGATTTCTTTCTGTGCTCGATCCGTCTGATAGAATTTCAATCTGAAGACATATTCGCGATCATGGCTTCAAGAGCTCCGTTGTACCGTAAGTTTTTCTTCGATCGGTTATATCTCATTTTTGGGATGTTGTTAGAATCGGATGATTTTTGGATATGTCGTTCTTGAGCTAGCATGTATCGTATATTTGAAGTCGGATAGAAAAAAACAAGGAAACAGATAATAAATACAAGGAATTTTGGATTAATTGGTTCAGAAATCCAAATTCTTTTTTAGTATGGATAAAAGAACTTCCTATGTTATACTATTCAAGTCTCGACTACGAGTTGATTTGATAGATCAGATATTGTTATTCATGATATTGAACGTCGTTCGGATTTATTATGATTTTAGAAGTAAAATTCGATAATTGGGTTTTGAGATTTGTTGGATTTTGGATTGAATGGGATAATTTGTCATTGTTGGGAGTTGTATTGGATCTTTTTATTGATGTTTGTGGTTTTCGGTTGATCAGATTATAGCCGTTATGCCGCCAGTTTTAGTTTTAGGATATCGTTTGATTTGAATTGATTGAACCATGTTAGTTTGGGTTTGATTGTTGTTATTGATCCTCTTTATTGCCTCCGTACAGATTGGTTTGAAGATTTTTGAGCCCAGAGTGAGCAGAATTCGAATCGTCGATGAGTTAGTCGAAGAGAAGTAAAGAGTTTTACCTTGATAGTTTGAATTTTTGGTTGATTAGATTTTGATATAAATCTCTTATTGTAGCTTATCCAGAGTTGGAGCTTTTGAATCGAAAAGGTATAACTAGACATCGATTATAAGGGATAGAACACTCAAGATAGATTGATTCTTGAGTTTTCCTAAATCACATACTTGCATGACTACTTGTTCTAGAGTGGGAACTTGTATTGTGTTTGAATTTATGCTCTTAATTGATTTATGATTTAATGCTTTGAGATTTCTATATGCATTCATCTTGAGCCTAAATCTTTGATTTCAGCGGGCATCACGACCCTTTTATTTTAGACGTTTTGGGGGCTATATTCGAGTGGCCTGGGTTGTAGAAATTCACCTAGTGTCAGCATACTCATTATAGTCGTAACAAAGTCTAGAGGATGGAGATACGTGACACCACCTCGATCGGAAGAGTCAGTAGGTTGTTTACGTGATCTCATCCTCGGGATCCCAAAATAATAGCAGAAATTCCTTCGTTTATCAGAGTTGATATCCCGAATTTAAAGACATGCATTTACTCGTCTTACATTTGGATATTAGTTGATATTGCTTGTTATGTCTCTTTTACTAGGAATGTTATTCTTACCGGTTTATCCGGATGTTGTCTTGTCTTTGTATGTGTTCTTGGTAACAGGTGGAGCAGGACCAAGTCAGAGGCAACATGACTAGATTGGGATTGTGATGATAGAAGTGAGGACTTGGTTTAGAGTGGTTTGTATTTTGAACTCGTTGTATCTTGTACTGTATTTTCATTTGTAGAACCTAGAGTTGTTGTATGTTCTACCTTCCTAATTGTTGATCAACCTTAGAACTATCATGTACTGTATTATGCGAGTTGTACTAGATTTATGCATGTTAGAAATGAAGATCTTGAGGGTTGGATTGGAGTTGAGATAAATTCTGGATTTTGGTTCAGAGTTGATCTCGCTCGAGCGGAGGATTCTTACCGCTTGAGCAAGGCATGTAATTTTTTTGAGGCAGATTTTGCCTCGCTCGAGCGAATCGAGCGAGCGCTTTTGTTGGCTCTCGGGCAGAGTTTTTCTCGCTCGAGCGGAATACTTTTACCGCTCAAGAGAGGCCTCTTTTAAAAAAAATTATTGTTTAATCTCTTGGATCTTGTGGTTTATTGTTTGATTTATTCTTGATTAGATGTTTAGAACCGAAGTCCTCACATTAAGTGGTATCAAAGCGATAAAATCTTGGATTGAAGTAGAGTGAGCGGAGTAGATCGAGTCCGCATGATTTGAATTCTCGCATGTGATTGAATTCTTTAAATGATTATTTAAATGTCATGCGAACATGCTTTATTATTCCATGAACTATTTGAATTATAGGATTATGTGATTTAAATATTAAAGCATGATATATATTAGAATTGTGGATGTAATTATTCCTGATATGGAATGAAATTTTTGAACAGAGATTAAGGACACGAGATTGTTGAAATGAGATATTTGTATCCTAATTCTCTTGAATATGATATATGTTTCCTCGATGAATTTTGAACAGGAAACATTCAGTTGCGAACCCGATTGAACAGAATTGTTCTGCGACTGAATGAATGGATGTCACTCCGACACCAATGGAAGCTTTAATAATGAGGTTTCAGTCGTTTAGCCCGCCGACTTTGAGGAGTACTGAGAATTCTAATGTCTGTGAAAGCTGGTTAGAAGAAATTGATCAGTTGTTTGATTCTCTAGGATACACCGATGACCGATGAATTAATTTAGTTGTGTACCAACTCCAAGGTATTGCGAAAAGTTGGTGGATATCGAAGAAGAAAGCTTTAGATAATCAAGGTTCGGTCATTTTGTGGAGTCTGTTTAGATCCGAATTTCTTCGACATATTCCGTTTCAACATTCAACTGGATATAGAGAGAGTAAATTTAGAGAACACCTTCAACCGAAGGGTAAACAATTCAAGAAGTCCGAAAGCAGTTCTTCTAGCTCTAGCGGATCGAAACAGTTTGGTTCAGGACAGAGTTCTGGATCTTTCGGCATATCTTGCAGAATTGTGGTGGTCGACACCCCAGCAAGCACTGTCTAGGGATTTATGGTAGTTGCAATGTCTGCCATCAGACAGGACACTACGCGAGGAGATGTCCTCAGCGTGATACTGTTGGATCTCGGTCGGGGCGTTTTTTTAGATCGATGGTTCAGAATGGGCGGCAAGCTTGTGGGATTCATTCCTTTCAATCGCCGCAGTAGAATCGACTAGGAGGTTATCAGAATATGAATCAGCCTCCGATACATCAGACTTTAGTCTTTTCTTTTAATGAGGATCCGCAGACTCGGGCTGCACCCGGAGATGATGTGGCAGGTAACCATTTGAATTTTTGGTTTTTCTGTCTTTTTAATGATAAATATTAATGCATTCCCTATTTGTTGAGCTTTTGGGTTACGGTAGTCGCAACTCTTGATTTGAATGGGAATAAGATTGAACTGGGCAGTATGGTATTTATGTTATCGGATTTTGATTTTATTATCCGTTGAGCTGTTTAACCAAGACAGGGCAACCAAGGAACATTTTTAGAAAATTTTCAGATTCAGATCTGAATCGTTAGTCGAGTGGAAACCCTCCGGTAAGAATTCTAGATTTTAAGATTCTATTGATATCGTACTGTAGATGAACCGTTTATCACAGAAACGTACAGAGGAATTCGAGATGTGTTCAGTTGATGTCCTGAATTGTAACCTAATCTAGTTGATACACCAGTGGTTATAGAATTTGCAGACGATGGTGTAGCAGGATGAGCTTTCAGTTTTGATTCCGATTCGTCAGATTGACTTCAGCTTGGAATTGAGATCAGAATATCATCTTCATAAGACCGCACTCAGAACGAGGTATGGTCTCTTGAATTTTGTCTTGCCATTTGACTTGGCAAACACTCCTGCAGTGTTGATGAATGTTAGGAGCCGAATCTCCCAGAGGTATTTAGACGAATTTGTGAGTATTCGTATCGATGAATTTCTTATCCATTCGAAGAGTCGTACTGATCTTTCGGATTCTTTGAGAGTTGTTTGCAGATTTGCGTGCCGAGCACTTTTATGCTATTCTATCAACGTTCTTACCTGAGATTTGAAGATTTATGAGTTCTGTCGCAGATTCTTTGAGGAATTCTTATCGTTTGTGAAGTTGATTACTAAGCAAAATAAGTTCTTCTGTCTAGACTTAATCTTAGGAGACCAGTTCTTATTGATTGAAGAAGAGATTGAATTATTATTTTATTTCTTCTGTATTCATGACCTTACTGTGCTTTGCACTTCTTCTGAAGAAGTTTGATCGAAGAGAGAGATCGTCTTCGAGTTTGATCAGCGCTTCATTATTATTTTATTGCTTCTGTATTCACTGACATCATTGTCTGGTTCGAGAAGAGAGAGATCGTCTTCGAGTTTTATCGATTCTTAGGAGATTCTGAAGAAGTTAGACAATCTTTCCTTTAGAAGTGTGTTGTTCCATCTCTTTATGGTATTCACGATGTATTTTTATTTCAGTCTGTTGTTGCGGAATATCACCAGATTCTTCTTATGTCTTCGATCAACGATACTATTTGTAGTGAGTCGTCGAGTTGCTTTGACCGATTCTGAGTTCCGATCGGAATGAGAAGTAGCTCCGAAACCATCCAATTCAGTGGATGTCAGTGCATTTGAGCCGATATGGATTTGAAAAAGAGATTCGAGAGACATAAGTCAATTTGAAGCATAAATTTTTCCAGAGCTATTTCTGTGATGAGAATTTTATTTGTAGTTCTGATATTATCTCTTTTGGAGATTGAATCGTATTTGATTTCGAGGACAAAATCAGTTCTTAGAGGGGAAGAATTGTAACGCCCCAAAATTAGCCTATTCGAGATTATAGGAGATTAAGATTGATAATTGGAGATTAAGAAATTTGAGAATTTAATTGATATTCGATAAGGGACTGAATTGCATTTTTTTAGAATTCAGGGACCAAAGTGAAAAAATGAGATATATATATATATATATATATATATATATATATATATATATATATACTTGGCCCTTATTTTAGTTGACCAAGTCTCCATCTTCTTCCCTTTTTCCTCTCTCTCTCTCGTGAAAGCTTCAAAACGTGAGCTTTGAACTTCCAGATTTCTTTCCGTGCTCGATCCGTTCGATAGAATTTCAATCTGAAGACATATTCGCGATCATGGCTGCGAGAGCTCCGTTATATCGTAAGTTTTCCTTCGATCGGTTATATCTCATTTTTGGGATGTTGTTAGAATTGGATGATTTTTGGATATGTCGTTCTTTAGCTAGCATGTATCGTATATTTGAAGTCGGATTGGAAAAAGAACGTCGTTTGGATTTATTATAATTTTAAAAGTAAAATTCGAGAATTGGGTTTTGAGATTTGTTGGATTTTTGATTGAATGGGATAATTTTTCGTTGTTGGGAGCTGTATTGGATCTTCTTATTGCTGTATGTGGTTTTCAGTTGATCATATTATAGCCGTTATGCCGCCGGTTTGAGTTTTGCGATATCATTTGATTTGAATTGATTGAACCGTGTTAGTTTGGGTTTGATTGTCATTATTTATCCTCTATTGCCTCCGTACAGATTGGTTTGAAGATTGTTGAGCCCAGAGTGAGCAGAATTCGAATCATCGATGAGTTAGTCGAAGAGCGTTAAAAAGTTTTACCTTGATCGTTTGAATTTTTGGTTGATTAGATTTTGACATAAATCTCTTATTATAGCTTATCCAGAGTTGGAGTTTTTAAATCGAAAAGGTATAACCAGACATCGGTTATAAGGGATAGAACACTCAAGATAGATTGATTCTTGAGTTTTCCTAAATCACATACTTGCATGACTACTTGTTCTAGAGTGGGAACTTGTATTGTGTTTTATTTTATGCTCTTAATTGATTTATGATTTAATGCTATGAGATTTCTATATGCATTCATCTTGAGACTAAATCTTTGATTTCAGCGGGCAGCACGACCCTTTTATTTTAGATGTTTTGGGGGTTATATTTGAGTGGCATTGGTTGTAAAAGTTCACCTAGTGTCAGCATAATCCTTAGTCGCACCAAAGTCTAAAGGATGGAGATACGTGACACCACCTCGATCGGGAGAGTCGGTGGATTGTTTACGTGATCTCATACTCGAGATCCCAAAATAATAGCACAAATTCCTTCGTTTATCATATTTTATTTCCCGGATTTAAAGACATGCATTTACTCGTCTTACATTTGGATATTAGTTGATATTGCTTGTTATGTCTCTTTTACTAGGAATGTTATTCTCACCGGTTTATCCGGCTGTTGTCTTGTCTTTGTATGTGTGCTCGGCAACAGGTGGGGCGTGATCAAGTCAGAAGCATCATGACTAGATTGGGATTGTGATGATAGAAGTGAGGACTTGGATTAGAGTCGCTTGTATTTCGAACTCGTTGTATCTTGTACTGTATTTTGATTTGTAGAACCTAGAGTGGTTGTATGTTCTACCTTCCTAATAGTTGATCAACCTTAGAACTATCATGTGTTGTATTATGCGAGTTATACTGGATTTATGCATGTTAGAAATGAAGATCTTGAGGGTTGGATTGGAGTTGAGATAAATTTTGGATTTTGGTTCAGAGTTGATCTCGCTCGAGCGGAGGATTCTTACCGCTTGAGCGAGGCATGTAAATTTTTTGAGGCAGAGTTTGCCTCGCTCGAGCAGACGATTTATACCGCTCGAGCGAGCGCTTTTGTTGGCTCTCGGGCAGAGTTTTGCTTGCTCGAGCGGAAGACTTTTACCGCTCGAGCGAGGCCCCTTTTAAATTTTTTTTAATTGTTTAATCTCTTTGATCTTGTGGTTGATTGTTTGATTTATTCTTGATTAGATGTTTAGAACCGAGGTCCTCACATTAAGTTTCAAAAACATAATTTGAATGTTACTAAAAATCTAGACACTTTGTTCACTGCATTACACAACAATTCACTAATGCATACATATACTATCAAACTCGAAAATTTCTACTATACTACTAAAAATACATGCCACGATTAAAAAAATAACACTATATACCTTATCATATCAAGATTTTTATCTGGGTTTCGTTTGGTACCTCTTTTAGGACCATAGCTACATCCACCACTGATTATATCTTCTCGAATATGCTCAGCCACGTTGAAGTTACTTGTCACAAAACAACCTCTTATTTACAGCACTTGACATTATAGAGCTTAATTGTAAGTTGGAATCGAGGGGAGAGACGAGGTTTTATCAGGGTGTCATTTGATACCTCTTTTAGGACCATGGCTACATCCACCATTGATTACATCTCTTATGTTGTTAAGAGTAGCCCTGTTGTAGAATATGAAGTTTTTTACAATACCATCCATGAAATCTAGTACATGTCATGTTTCGACTATGCACGTTCCAGTATTGATCCGTGTATTCAGGTGGCACGTTGGTATGAGTTAGTCTATAAGCTTCATTACAGCTGTTGTAATATGTAGACATGTATAATAGAATATGATAAATTGTGTTTAGTTGTCACATGTTAACTAAATACATAACATTGATTTCTACCCGATGAAAATATGGAAAAGCCAATGCCATTTAGATGAAAAAGTTTCGAAAGTTTTGTTTTCATAAATTTAAAGTTTCACCACTTTCGTTAAATCACCCCCTTTCCCCGTCTCTCCCCTTCTTTCGAGTCTCTGGCTGTGTGCCTACATGATCTATTTTCCGAATACCTTAGTATCATGACATGAAAATCTAAAGTGTTCTTGCATTCAGTTGATCAAGAATCAGGCTGGGTAGGAGGAGAGCACCGACAACCACCACTTGGGCCAAAATATTTTTAAAGAATTCACTTGTAAAGCATTTACTCAATTGTCTATATCTCAACTATATTTACGAGAAATAATTAAGTTTCAAGGATGAGTGTGATTACTTACATGCTTATCGTTGAAACATTCAAATGCTTTATTCAGGAGAAGAGCTAGATTAGTTCCTATTAGTCCAGCTTCAGGAAAATATTGATCTCCTCGTCCTTCACCTTCTGCTTCAGCCAAAAAAAAAACAACAAATGAAAATCAAAACTAACCGAACAAAAACACAAAAAAAATAACTAGGAAATGAAAAAAACAAATTAAAAATATAAACAGGAAAATCTAAAAAACTTGAAGAAAAAAAATATAAAAAATAAATGACGAGAGGCATACCTTTATGAAGCAACTCCAAAAGTGAGCGAAAAGAATGTAAACAAAGCGTCGAGAGCTTCGAGTCACAGAAATCGGGAGTTTAAACTCCATATTCAAGGAATCCAAAATAACACAAACTATATCCTACCTTTACGTGAAAGATCAGGTGAAGGAGCTTGGCGAGCACCATACAAGCGCTCGAACAAACATTCTGAAAATCTGACAGTGAAATCTGAAGAACACTGCAAAAATCTGATCGCTTTGAGGAAGAGAGAATGAATAATTGGAGTTGTTAAAGCTTAGGCTAACTGAAAGGAGGTCGGACGACCTGTTTTTGGCGATCGATCGATGACTAGGGCACCGGAGCTGACCAGGGTAGAAGGGGCGAAGGATTGGGCCTAGGGTTTGGATTTTCCTTCTATTTCTTATGTTCTTTCTTTTGTAGCGTATATGTACGTTCTTTTAAAAAAAATTAAAAAAAGAAAAAAAAAGTAGATAAGACTACGGTTTGACAAGAGTGTTGTCTTAAGTCGCATAAAACCATTGTGATAGATCCCAAAAAACACACACATAGACAACAGTTAATTAAAACCGTTGTCATAGATCATAAAAACCCGCTAATAGACAACCGTTTATTGACACATATAAGACAACAATTTTTTAAAAACCGTTGTTGAAAATACAACCAACGACAATGGTTTTTGTAAAAACCATTGATAAAAGCCTAAAGACAACAGTTTGTGTATAAAACCGTTGTCTTTTTAGTGTAGTTAAATATCATATTTGTTGTAGTGATTCCGAATATTCTTCAGGCTTATAAGCATGTTGAGGTGGTATTAGTTGTTGAAAACATATTTCTACACGACTTCAAATCTGGAGAACATCGACGAAGATCCTTGTCGGAGGGGCCTCGGAACTTCTTTAAAGATCTGGTCATCTTCAAGGAACCAACAGGATTACAAAAACATGCAGAAATCCCGTTTGATTAATTCTCGGAATGGGTTCAGCTACATAACTTACTTTTGGCATTTATGCATCCAGAAATTTTTAGAAGTTTTGGGAGTCAATTAGGGGAGGTTATTGAAGTGGACACAGATGATGGGGGGGGGGGGGGGGGGGGGGGGGGGGGGGGGAGTGGGGGGGGTGGGGGGGGGGGGGGGGGGGGGGTGGGGGGGGGGGGGGGGGGGGGGGGGGGGGGGCTCAGTTTTTGGGTAAATTTTCTCGCGTGCGTATCTTAAGTATGTTATCTCAGCCGCTGAAACAAGGGCTTTGGGTTAATTCAAAAGGAGGGAGTGAGAAAATCTACATCATGCTTTTTTATGAATGACTCCCTAACTTTTGCTTTGCTTGTGGGCGGCTTGGCCATATCTTGCGTGATTGCGACGAGGCACCTTGTAGACAAAACAAATTGAAATTCGGTTCTTGGTTACGTGCACCGCTCTCCACGGGTGCTAAAAAGTCATCATCAAATAAGGTCCATGAAGGCTCCGAGAGAACCAACTCTTTATCCCAAGCAACCCACATCCGCCTTTGAATTGCCTTCGAATTGGGCCTAAGGAGGACATTTTTGTTCATGATAGTCATTCACCTTAGACTCTTGATGATTTTAACATTGTTGGATTGGCCACAAAAGAGACTTCCCCTTTTGTTGGGGGACCAGATATTATAATGGATTTGGATATTTCTACTACTCAAGATCATAATAGTAATGCAATTCTAAATGACAAGGGCAAGTCTGCTATTGTTTCCAAGGAGGGAGAGAGAGTCAAACTTCCAATTTGTCAACTCGGTCTTCTACAATCAAATGGAAGATATTTGCTCGAGGAAAGAAAGATAACTTGCAGCAACTTTCGAACTCGGAAATAAAGATTGCTGGATTTAAACACAATCTTGAACTGAATAATGATGAGTTAAGGGAATTGGAAACATGAAGGAAAAAATCAAGAGTTCTTGTGCATCCAACTGTTTAACGGCTGTGGTTGTGGAGTTTAGTCGCTGAAAGTAACCCATATTTTCTTTTTATTTGTGAAACAAAAATGCATGCTTTCCAATGCCAACTTTGGAAAAAGTTGCTTTAATTTTATGGGTGTTTTGTAGTGGATTGTGATGGATGTCGGGAAGGTTTGATACTATTCTGGAAGGCCTCTTTTGATGTTCATATCCAATCATTCTCGAGTGGACACATTAATTGTATTACCAATCAGCAACAATGGTGGCGATTCACAGGCTTCTATGGTAACCCTATTTCTCATTTAAGATCCTTTTCTTGGGCTCTTTTGAAACGTATTAGCACAATCCCTGAGCTAATTCATCTCCCCTGGCTGGTTGGAGGGGAGTTTAACGAAATCTTGCTTGATTATGAAAAAAGGAGGAACTTATAGACAACAAGGCCAAATGTTGGCTTTTAGAGAGACATTTGAAGAGTGAGGATTATATGATCTGATGTGTAAAGGGGATAAATTTACTTGGTGTATGACCGCTTAAATCGGTGTGATTAAAATCTACTGGCAAGCGTACCAGATCAAGTAATAGTAAAGTGGACAAAGGTCCAGATGTCGAACCCACAGGGACTGTATCAGTATGAATACCAGAATATGATTATTCTACTTAATCTAGACTAATCAATAAGAGTGATGAAAATTCAGATTTTAAACTAAGAAATTAAATTGAAAATAAAATTCAACTCAGTAAAAACGCAGCAGAGATTTTGGATTAAAATTCAATTTGGGAAAAGCTCGATCAAGGACACGCATAGGTACCAGACAAATTATGTAACAAGTAGTCGATTCAAGATTCAGATTTTAATCTTAGATCACGGGAATTCTCCTATCTTGTTCAAAATTCTATTTCTAGAACAATAAAACCTATTCAAATATTGACGGATTAATATTTTGTATTTCTAATCAAATTTGAATGCATGACAAACGGTGAAAATTCAGTTTACACCCAAACCAAACACTGAAACCGAATTCTATTTCTAGTCAGTTTTACAATATGTTGATTATCAAAGTGATCAAAATCGATACCTCCTCTGTCGACTTGGAATCAATTAACATGCAAGCAAATAACTGGCCAGATCATTCACAAGACAAATATAAATTTGACAATCAATAAAATAAAATTAAGTCTGAAAATCCCAAATAAACATTCAAGTTTTTACATAAATTTGTCTGGCCCAATCACGTGGCCTTGATCGAAAAGAAAGACTACTCAAAGTTCAACATGATTCAATAACAAGAGTTTTCAATCTAAAATATCAACCAAAAATAAAAAATAAAGAAAGAAGAAAGGTAGAATGGAAGATGATAATCAGCCGCCTCTTGCCCTCAAAAGTATCGTGTAACCCTTATTCTGATGAATGAATTTGTATTTATATGCCCAAAGATCCTCAAAAGATAGCATCCAACCCGAGCAAAAATTTCCAAAAATAAAAATTCTGTGTGCGCGGCTCGCTCGAGCGAGCACAAGGTGTGCTCGAGCGAGCAACTTCCTGCTGCGAAGATTTCCTGACCCATCTTTCTCGCTCGAGCGAGCACAACCATCCGCTCGAGCGAGTACAACTCTGTCTCGATGACTCCTTCTCTCGCTCGAGCGAGCACAAGATGCACTCGAGCGAGTGTACTTCTGAACTTTTTCCTTTTTACTCGACCTCGCTCGAGCAAGCATAACCATCTGCTCGAGCGAGTATAATTTGTCCAAAATCTTGATTTTTCTGAGTTTTCCTACAAAATAAACCAGGAAGAGTATTATACAGACAAATGCATTAAACATGATAAAACTAAATAAAACAACAACAATAACATATGAATGCATGAAAAATAATCACAAAAATATGCATATGAAACACAGTTATCAACTCCCCCATACTTAAACCTTGCTCGCCCTCGAGCAAGACATACAACAAACAAAATGCAATAACACAAGTAAGAATGAATCATGTAAAAAATAGCCTCATATGAGTTCCACTTCAACAACTTCTGATTGTTCACAATACACTGCCGGATGGAGAAACAATCCCATTTAACCCGAAAACTTAGCTATGGAAGAATGATTAGAATTTCAATCATTTTCCAAGCGCGGATGGAATTGTTATTTAAAAATTTCAAAATTTTAACCCCATGAAATCCGCATACTTAGTTAAGAATAAGGGATTAGGATTTCAACCCCTTACTCTAACCCGGATGGAGTTAACTTAAGTTTCAACCAAAATTTTTCAAAAACTTTTAAAGGTACGCCCAAGATCATACATGCAATGTTAGACAATCATTAAGAATCCAAAGACACTATCATGATCAACAAACACCTATTGCCGTGCAATGGTCAAGCAAACACGAACTTCATCAATTACATCGCTACACTACACTAGTCTAACATGCGTGCTTAAAAGGATTTACGATTCAACCAACAATTTCTCATGTTCAATCAAAAGCAACATTTTTCAAAAGAAATTTTTTTTTTCAACTCAATCATCATCGGCCAACACTCATCATTCTACTTATTCACACAACACAAACACAAACATAATGATATGCATGAGAACGAACGAAACCGAATGAATGAAAAATAGAATGATGACAAAACAACAAATAACTAAATAGCATCGCCCCATACTAATCTAAAGCATTGCCCTCAATGCTTCAGAGACACAAACAAACACATAACCAACAAAATGAGAACGAACAAATGGTATGAAACAAAAATCAAAACAAAAACTAAACTCCCCTGGTATAATGCGGTGCATGATCGACATGATCCTACTCATGGTGCTCCGGAGGCGGCAGTTCTTGTTCGGCATATTGAAACTGGAAGGGTGGCACTTGAAAGGAGGTGTCCGGAGCAGCATACTGGAATTGGAATGGAGGCGGATACGGCACAACAGCTGGAATAGACGTGATGCCACGGATGAGAGCATCCACGACTTGAAAATTGGCGGTGGCAGCCGTCATAAACTCATTTTGGACATTAGAAAAAGTTGTAAGATCATGGATAGCTTCAGGAAATGGCCAACGACGGGGCTATGGTGGTGGCGGTGCAGCGAAACTAGAGCTCGCTAGCCCTCCCTAAGGAAATTCCTTCTTCCTCTTGTCCTTCTTATTCTGTACCAATGCCGGATCAACGGGTTGTCTCGGCTGCAGCCACTCTTTGTCAGCTCTAACTTGGACGCTAGCTTGAATACATAGCTCGGATATGATGCTGGGAAAGAAAAGGCCCAAGGAGGACGTGTAGATGGAGCGTCGAATCTCACTGTGAATAATCCGACTGACATTGATCGGCCACCCAAACTCAAGGCATACAGAAGAATGACACTCGTCATGTTCTCGCTTCTCGTATGAGAAATAGACATCAAACGCTTTGCAGTAAATGCGAACCAAGTCGATGCCTCCACCAATAATATTTTTTCCGGAAAATGAAGATAAGTGTGCGGGTCATGCCATGTCGCCGCATTAAAACACAATTGCTCCAAATTTTCATTATAATCAGGGTCGACCTTCAAACTGTGATACAACACATCATCAACAATAGGAGTTTGAAGCAAGACATTCAAATCATTTTCATCAAAAGATACAAATTTTCCCCGTACATAAGCTTTTCCGTCCTCTTTCTCGGCGACATTAGCGTAAAATTCTCGAACTAAAGGCACAACGGCCACCTTAGGTTGTTGACAAAAAAATTGCCAATTTCTATGGCCAATTTCCATTGCTACGCTACCATCTCGATGAGTTAATTTCACACCCCTCTCAGGAATAGGAGTATGATGAAGTTTAGCCCGGTCATACCTTTCTTTGGCCGCGGTGTTGACAAATCGTTCGGCGAGTCCTGATGACGAAGAAGAAGCCGGAGCTCGCTGTGAAGAAGTCGCACCATCCAAGCGTGCACGTTTAGGGCCCATTGAAAATGAAAAATTTTATTCCGGTTAGAAGGAGTAGCAGGCGGCGGATGGTGATGCTCAATATCCGACGGGGAGGTGACAAATAGCGGAGATGGTAGTTGGGTGTAAATGTCGTAGGCTGTGAAACCAGCCGCTTGGTTATAACAATTGAGATGCACGGCTGTGTTGAAACCAAGGATGTTTGGTGACGGTAAAGTGGCTGAGATAGCGGCTTGCTAACGGTGGCAGAGATTGCTCGGCGAGTGGGGCTAGAATAGACGGGAGCCCGGATGACTAGTGCACGGCGGTGGATGGTGATGAAACAAGGGTAGGAGTGGCGCTAGGTGGCGGTGATGATGCGGCACGATCAAAATCTGCAAGTAATGAACCGAAATTAGTGAGGAGAGGGGGATGGAGATTTGGGGGTTTAGGGTTTTGAAAATAGAGAAGAAAGAAAGTGAGGGAGAAAATAAGAGAGAATCTGATATATCGCAATTAAAATACGCTCGCTCGAGCGAGCCCAAAATTTGCTCGGGGTCAGAGCATCTCTCGCTCGAGCGCACGAAGTGGCCGCTCGAGCGAGAGAAATTTTCCAAATTTTTTTTCAAAACAGACGGATGCTCGCTTGAGCGAGCAAAAATTTTAAAAAAATGCGAAGAAAAATAAAAATTTCAAAAACTAACTTAAAATAAATAAAAATAACCCAAAACAAAGTAGAATAGGGAAAAGAACACTGGGTTGCCTCCCAGTCAGCGCTAAATTTATAGTCTATAGCCCGACTGTACCTCCCTTTTTAATTTGTCGGGTCATGCAAGTCGATAGTGGTCTGTGTTTGTGTAACACCCGAAAATTTTAAACGTAAATCCACATGCATAATTAGGAGAAATTAATTTTTAATTAAGGGTTAAATGTATTTATGTGATATTATGTGATTTATATGCATGATTTAATTTATTTTATCATTTAACCCGCAATTATAGTATTTTTAGATTTTTAAGGAAATAATTGGTTTTGATCGCGTAGACGGGACCGAGGACGGACGAAACGCCAAATTATTTAGCCAAAAATATTTTATGAGTTTTACGAGCCTTAAAATAATATTTTAAGGTTTTGTGTCAAGAAAATTTTAGTATTTAATTATATATTTATTTAAGGGTTGATTTTTAGCCAAAATTAGTCCCTTTATTGACTTTTATTAATTTTTAAAATTTGCCTAAAATATTATTTCGGGATTTTGATTTTTATTATCAGAATAATATGTTATGTTGAGATTTAAATATTATATTTTAGGCATGAGTTTATCTTAAATTAGTTATTATCTTAATTAAATTCTAATTAACCAAAAATCTATCCTATCTACTCTAAACTCACGTCTCCCTCTCCCTTAGCCGCCTCCAACCTTTCTCCATCACCATCTTCACGCCCCATAGCAGATATCAGTCCTCCATAGCCGATCCTTCAAGGAATTTGTGAGTTCTTGGCCGCTCGTCGTTCCGGAGCCCCCGTTCACGCGATAATCTTCGTTATATTAACAAGGCATGTTTATTTCCTTTCTTTCACACCATATAAGTTAATTATTCATGTTATAGCAGATTTTTAACGTCTCTGCATAGTTTTTTTGGATATCATGCGAGACCTTGAGTTTTATGGTTGAAAAGTTCATGATTATGGTTATTTGGCTTCACATCTCATGTTCTTCCTTGCATGGGCGGTCCAAGGCTGTTGGCTCATGGTTAAGAAGTGTGATAGGGTTCCTAGGGTCGAACCAAGGCAGGTATAGGTTCTGGTAGAGAGCAGGCCGATCGGGTTTCCTTTGTTGCACAGCAGGTCGGCATTTTACGGGTTTCCCGAAGCGTGGCTCGCTAGGGCTGTGTAGGAATCGAGGTGGGTCAAGGCATGGCTCTTTGGAACCGCCCAGACGTGGGCTACGTCTGGGTGGTGGAGCTCCGGCCGGTGGGTGGTCGGAGCTAGCCGGCAGCAGGCCGCAAAGCCTGCTGCTCACGGTCGAGGAGAAGCTGGGAATTGGGGGTGTCGGGTTAGGTGTTCTGTGTGGGTTTCGGGTTGGGTATGGAGTTTGGGTCGGGTCTGGGTTGTAGTGGGTCGGGTTAGTTGGGTCCGGGTCCAGGTTAGGTGGGCCGGGCTCGGGTATTTTAATTTTTAATTAATTAAGAGTTTAGTTGGTTTTTGGGTTTAAATAATAAGTTAGAAAATTATTTGGGCCTCCAAATAATTTTATTTGAAATTATTTCAGTTAGCCCAATTATTTTTATGGGCTTGGGAGCCATGAAAATTATTGGGCCAGTCTTTGGGTTTTTGGGCCCATTGGGCCAGAATAGGTTGTTATTGGGCCAGGAATGTTTTAATGGGCTTGAATTTATTAATTGGGCCTAGAAATGTATTTTTGGGTTTAAGTATGTTAATGGGCCAGATTTAAGAAAACGGGCTTGGGTGTTAGGGCCAGCAGTTCAGTACAACCCATGAGAAATTGCATGTGTCCGGAATATATATTTAATTATTTTTATGCATGGAAGTTATTTTTAATATTTATATGTTAGTATGAAATTAAATTAAATATATATGAAGGACACACATTTTATTTAAGTACATGCATTCATGAAATAATTTTTTATGCATGATTTAATGTTTAAGGTTGAGCAAAAAAAAATAATGTTATGTTGGAAGTTGAAGTAGTGTGACAATTTAAGGGAGATTCGTTCCCATATGTGAACTATTGAAGGGCAGTTTACTGCCAATTTAAGAGGGGATTCGTCACCGCCACGTACGTTGGTTTACCACGCTGATCAGTATTTAATGTATGTATGGTTACACTATGGATACGACCTTTCGATGTTAGAAAATACTTTGCTCAACAATGTTTATGTATTATAATGATATTCAAGTTTAATTTAAGTTTATGTTATGTTCATGATATTTTTAAGCATGCTCATTCATGTATATGTTATGTATTAGTATTAAAGTGATTTAAATTATTTTAAACCCTTGTTATGTTAGCATGTTGGGCCTCTAGGCTCACTACACTGATATGGTGCAGGTGAGTACGTAGAGAAGGACATAGTACCCACCGGCGGCGAGGACCTATGAGCGGACATGCAGTAACCCCGTGACCGTTGTCTGAGTCTACGTCATGTTTTGAATATTTTTATCGTGTTATACATTTTATTTATTTTCAGTGGTGGATATTATTACTCATTTTATTTAAATATTTTCAGTGCATGCAAATTTTATTTATTTTGCGTATGTCAGTATTTTATTAAATGTTTGACTCAGATATTTAATTTATTAAAGGTTGCATTTTTATTTAAGTTATTTATTTTTAAATCTATTTATTCTGTGCATATATGTATGGGCATGTATGTACATATTTTTACTTAGTAAGTATAAAAAAAAAAAAAAAATTCGCATATTTATTTATATTTAGAGAGTTAGAGTCGTTTCAGTTGGTATCAAAGCACGGTCCTTGGAGGGGTCATTACTGCTATGCGAGCTCAGAAATCCACGCTACCGATCTGTAAGTTTTAAGTGTTTATAGCATGATTTACTTTTAAGAATTTAAGTTAGCATTAATGTTAAAACACTTAGTTATGCATGGCGATTTACGTAAAGAAATATGTGGTGGTGCAGAATGCCTCCGAGACCTATGAACAGACGTGGGGAATCTCCACCTCCACCTCCACCTCCGCAGAACCCACTTGCAGCATTGGAGCAGGCCAATGCTAATATGATGGCAGGGATTACTGCTCTGTTGGAGCAGCAGGCTGCACGTCCTAGACTGTCCCATGAGGAGGACGTTGCTGAGTGGTTCAAGAAGAAGGGGCCGAAGGAGTTCACTGGTACCACCGATCCATTGGTGGCTGAGGGGTGGATTCGCTCTTTGGAGTCCATCTTTGCATACATGAGGATTACTGACGCCGACAGGGTGAACTGTGCGACTTATATGATGAGGGGAGATGCAGCTCTTTGGTGGGAGGGTGCTGCCAGGGGAGTACATCTTCCTACATTGACTTGGGCGGAGTTTAGGCGTATCTTCTACGCCAAGTATTTCACGGAGGATGTGCGCAGTCGCATGATCCGGGAGTTTATGAGTCTCCGACAGGGGGACAGGTCAGTGGTTGAGTATGTGAGACAGTTTGAGAGGGGCTGTCATTTTGTGCCTCTGATTTCAGATAGTCCACCAGAGAAGATGAGGCAGTTTGTGGAGGGACTGAAGGCGGATATCAAGCATGACGTACGTATGATGGACGTCGCTACATATGAGGCGGCAGTTAGTAGAGCACTGAGGTCAGAGGAGGGTAGGAGAGAGATACAGCGAGAGCAGCAGGGGAAGAGACAGATTCAGTCTGGATTTCAGCGACCATCTTCGCAGCCTCCTGCGAAGAAGCAGTATACTGGGCCGTCTAAGGGCCCGAACCAGCAGCAGAGGCCACAACAGCCGAGGGGCGGGGCCCCTAATACTGGAGGTTTTCCTACTTGCCCGAAGTGTCAGAAGATGCATTCGGGACCTTGTCTTCTGGGAGCAGGAGTTTGTTTCCACTGTAGAGAGCCAGGGCACCAGATAGCTAATTGCCCGAGGAATAAGAACACCACTGGTAGAGTGTTCGTTATGCAGGCAGAGGAGGCAGACCCAGATACCTCCTTGATCACCGGTATATCTTACCCTTAGTATTTTATGATTTCTTCCTTTGGTTAAGAATTTCGATTTTTTTTCTTGTGGAATATTTGTTATTTGGGATTTCCTATCTGCATGTTAGAATAAGAAGCATGTTTTACTTGTGATTAGAATTAAGGGTTATTAGTGATTCATCTTTGGGGGAAAGTTTAGTAGTGGTATGAAATTGTTGGGATTCTTCTGCATGCAGGGAGAATTTTAGTTGGAGGCAACTCCACGTTTGCGTTGCTAGATTCAGGGGCTACGCATTCGTTTATCTCCCTGGAGTTTATCAGACGGATAAGCATCACACCTGAGATTGTTAACAGTGGTTATGATGTCACTATGCTGTCAGGACAGATTATTACTACCTCTAGTGTCATTCGAGAACTGGAGTTGGAGCTTCAGGGGTACTCCATTCGCGCAGATGTGGTGGTTTTGCCGTTGAGTGGATTTGATTTGATATTGGGTATGGACTGGTTGACAGTCAATGGAGCTTCGATTGACTTTCGTCGGAGATCAGTGTCAGTGAAACCATCAGAAGGCGACCCGTTTACCTTCCATGCATCTCAGAGCAGTGACATTCCTCAGGTGATATCTCTTATTCAGGCGAGAAACTGTTGAAACGGGGTTGCCAAGGTTTTCTAGCAAGTATTGTCACGGCCTCAGGACCCTCTAGCAGATCATTATCAGAGATAGAGGTGGTTCGTGACTTTCCGAACGTCTTTTCGGAGGATGTTGCAGGAATTCCACCAGTGAGAGATGTGGAGTTCAGCATCGACTTAGTGCCAGACACCGTGCCTATCTCTAAGGCACCATACAGACTTGCTCCTACCGAGATGAAAGAGTTGAAGGAGCAGATACAGGAGTTATTAGAGAAAGGCTTTGTTCGTCCTAGCTTTTCTCCACGGGGAGCCCCAGTATTATTTGTGAAGAAGAAGGATGACAGTATGAGATTGTGCATCGATTATCGAGAGCTCAACAGGGTCACAGTGAAGAATAAGTACCCACTGCCGAGAATAGAGGACCTATTTGATCAGTTACAGGGAGCTTCGGTGTTCTCCAAGATCGACCTGCAATCTGGTTATCATCAGCTGCGAGTTAGAGATGCAGATGTGTCCAAGACTGCTTTCCGGACACGTTATGGGCATTACGAGTTCTTAGTAATGCCATTTGGGATGACAAATGCTCCAGCGATTTTCATGGATCTCATGAACCGGGTTTTTCAGCCGTATCTTGATCAGTTCATTATAGTCTTCATTGATGATATCTTGATCTACTCTAGGAGCGTTGAGGAGCATAGGCAACATCTACAGACAGCCTTGCAGACTTTGAGGGAGCATCGTTTGTATGCCAAGTTCAGCAAGTGCAAGTTTTGGCTCGAGCAGGTGGCATTTCTTGGCCACATTATTTCTAAAGATGGGATTGCAGTGGATCAGTCGAAGGTTGAGGCAGTGCATAAATGGGGTGTTCCGAAGAATGCTTCGGAGATTCGCAGTTTCTTGGGTTTGGCAGGATACTATAGGAAGTTCATCAAGGGTTTTTCCTCTATTGCAGTACCCTTGACTTCCTTAACCAAGAAAAATGCGAAGTTTGTTTGGAGTCCAGACTGTCAGAGGAGCTTCAATCAGCTGAAGGAAGCACTCACTACCGCACCGGTTTTGGCGATGGCAGTACCATACGAGGAGTTAGTGGTGTACACCGACGCGTCTAAGCTAGGTTTAGGCGCAGTACTTATGCAATGTGGTAAGGTTATTGCTTATGCGTCGAGGCAGCTGAAGATTCATGAACAGAACTACCCGACACATGATTTGGAGTTAGCAGCAGTGGTCTTCGCTTTGAAAATCTGGAGGCACTATCTGTATGGCGAGAAGTGCAAAATTTTCACGGATCATAAAAGCCTCAAGTACTTCTTCACTCAGAAGAGTTGAACATGAGGCAACGGAGGTGGTTGAAGTTAGTGAAGGATTACGACTGCGACATTAGCTACCATCCAGGTAAGGCTAATGTAGTGGCCGATGCTTTGAGTCGGAAGTCGACAGTGGTATCGTGTTTGACAGTGCAGTTACCACTGCAGAGCGAGATTCAGAGGTTTGATTTGGAGTTTTACTAGAGTGGTCATGCACCGAGCTTGTCAGTGTTGACGGTGCAACCGATTCTATGAGATCGGATCAGAGTTGGACAGACTACTGATGAGGAGTTACAGCGTTGGAGACAGAGAGATGAGGCCAAGGGTGGTCTTCTGTATACAGTTGTGGATGACATTGTTCAGTACCGTGGTAGGATGTGGGTACCGAACGTCAATCAGTTGAGAGCTGAGATTCTAGCAGAGGCTCACACATCTCCGTACTCCATTCACCCCGAAATTACGAAGATGTACCAAGATTTGCAGCTATTGTATTGGTGGCCCGGGATGAAGAGAGACATTGGGAGAGTTGTGTCAGAGTGCTTGACATGTCAGCAGGTCAAGGCTGAGCATTAGCGTCCAGCAGGACTTCTTAGACCTCTTCCTATTCCGGAATGGAAATGGGAGAACATTACGATGGACTTTGTAGTTGGTTTACCGAGGAGTGCCAGAGGTTGCACAGCTATTTGGGTGATCGTGGATAGACTCACCAAGTCAGCTCATTTCTTGCCGGTGAGGACTACTTACTCGTTGACACAGTATGCAGATCTTTACATCAAGGAGATTGTTAGACTGCATGGCATCCCAGTGTCGATAGTATCAGACAGAGATCCGAGATTTACGTCTGTGTTTTGGAAGAGTTTGCACACTGCATTGGGGACTAAACTTTTGTTCAGTACAGCGTTCCATCCCCAGACAGATGGTCAGTCTGAGAGAGTGATCCAGGTTCTTGAGGATCTACTGAGATCTTGTGTCATCGACTTTCAGGGCTCGTGGGAGACTAGACTGCCATTAGTGGAGTTTACCTATAACAATAGCTTTCAGGCGTCTATAGGTATGGCTCCTTATGCAGCTTTGTATGGGAGGAGATGCAGATCTCCTCTTCAATGGGATGAGGTTGGAGAGAGAATCCTATTGGGTCCTGAGATAGTGCAGCAGACTGCTGATATTGTGACCCAAATTCGGGATCGCATGAGGACTGCTCAGAGTCATCAGAAGAGTTATGCAAATACTCGACGACGAGATTTGGAGTTCGCTGTAGGTGATCACGTATTCCTGAAGGTGTCACCTATGAAGGGAGTAGTGCGATTTGGCCGGAGAGGCAAGCTTAACCCTAGATATATAGGGCCATTCGAGATCTTGGAGAGAATTGACACGTTGGCCTACCGTTTAACTCTACCACCAGGGCTAGCGGCAGTGCACAATGTATTCCATGTATCCATGCTTCGGAGATACATCTCGAACCCGTCACATGTGTTGGATTTTGAGCCTCTGCATTTGACACCGGAGTTAGCATTTGAGGAGAGGCCTATACGGATCTTGGCTAGGGAGGAGCGCAGATTGAGGACGCGGGTCATACCGATGGTCAGAGTCCAGTGGCTGAATCACTCAGAGGAGGAAGCTACTTGGGAGACCGAGGCAGACATGAGGACTCGCTACCCGGAGTTATTCGGGTAAGTATTTTAATTTCGAGGACAAAATTCGATTTAAGGGGGAGGGGGGGGGGGAGATTTGTAACACCCGGAAATTTTAAACGTAAATCCACATGCATAATTAGGAGAAATTAATTTTTAATTAAGGGTTAAATGTATTTATGTGATATTATGTGATTTATATGCATGATTTAATTTATTTTATCATTTAACCCGAAATTATAGTATTTTTAGATTTTTAAGGAAATAATTGGTTTTGATCGCGTAGACGGGACCGAGGACGGACGAAACGCCAAATTATTTAGCCAAAAATATTTTATAAGTTTTACGAGCCTTAAAATAATATTTTAAGGTGTTGTGTCAAGAAAATTTTAGTATTTAATTATATATTTATTTAAGGGTTGATTTTTAGCCAAAATTAGTCCCTTTATTGACTTTTATTAATTTTTAAAATTTGCCTAAAATATTATTTCGGGATTTTGATTTTTATTATCAGAATAATATGTTATGTTGAGATTTAAATATTATATTTTAGGCATGATTTTATCTTAAATTAGTTATTATCTTAATTAAATTCTAATTAACCAAACATCTATCCTATCTACCCTAAACTCACGTCTCCCTCTCCCTTAGCCGCCTCCAACCTTTCTCCATCACCATATTCATGCCCCATAGCAGATATCAGTCCTCCATAGCTGATCCTTCAAGGAATTTGTGAGTTCTTGGCCGCTCGTCGTTCCGGAGCCCCCGTTCACGCGATAATCTTCGTTATATTAACAAGGCATGTTTATTTCCTTTCTTTCACACCATATAAGTTAATTATTCATGTTATAGCAGATTTTTAACATCTCTGCATAGTTTTTTTGGATATCATGCGAGACCTTGAGTTTTATGGTTGAAAAGTTCATGATCATGGTTATTTGGCTTCACATCTCATGTTCCTCCTTGCATGGGCGGTCCAAGGCTGCTGGCTCATGGTTAAGAAGTGTGATAGGGTTCCTAGGGTCGAACCAAGGCAGGTCTAGGTTCTGGTAGAGAGCAGGCCGATCGGGTTTCCTTTGTTGCACAGCAGGTCGGCATTTTACAGGTTTCCCAAAGCGTGGCTCGCTAGGGCTGTGTATGAATCGAGGTGGGTCAAGGCATGGCTCTTTGGAACCGCCCAAACGTGGGCTACGTCTGGGTGGTGGAGCTCCGGCCGGTGGGTGGCCGGAGCTAGCTGGCAGCAGGCCGCAAAGCCTGCTGCTCACGGTCGAGGAGAAGCTGGGAATTGGGGGTGTTGGGTTAGGTGTTCTGTGTGGGTTTCGGGTCGGGTATGGAGTTTGGGTCGGGTATGGGTTGTAGTGGATCGGGTTAGTTGGGTCCGGGTCCAGGTTAGGTGGGCCGGGCTTGGGTATTTTAATTTTTAATTAATTTAGAGTTTAGTTGGTTTTTGGGTTTAAATAATAAGTTAGAAAATTATTTGGGCCTCCAAATAATTTTATTTGAAATTATTTCAGTTAGCCCAATTATTTTTATGGGCTTGGGAGCCATGAAAATTATTGGGCCAGTCTTTGGGCTTTTGGGCCCATTGGGCCAGAATAGGTTGTTATTGGGCCAGGAATGTTTTAATGGGCTTGAATTTATTAATTGGGCCTAGAAATGTATTTTTGGGTTTAAGTGTGTTAATGGGTCAGATTTAAGAAAACGGGCTTGGGTGTTAGGGCAAGCAGTTCAGTACAACCCATGAGAAATTGCATGTGTCCGGAATATATATTTAATTATTTTTATTCATGGAAGTTATTTTTAATATTTATATGTTAGTATGAAATTAAATTAAATATATATGAAGGACACACATTTTATTTAAGTACATGCATTCATGAAATAATTTTTTATGCATGATTTAATGTTTAAGGTTGAGCAAAAGAAAATAATTTTATGTTGGAAGTTGAAGTAGTGTGACAATTTAAGGGGGATTCGTCCCCATATGTGAACTATTGAAGGGCAGTTTACTGCCAATTTAAGAGGGGATTCGTCACCGACACGTACGTTGGTTTACCAAGCTGATCAGTATTTAATGTATGTATGGTTACACTATGGATACGACCTTTCGATGTTAGAAAATACTTTGCTCAACAATGTTTTTGTATTATAATGATATTCAAGTTTAATTTAAGTTTATGTTATGTTCATGATATTTTTAAGCATGCTCATTCATGTATATGTTATGTATTAGTATTAAAGTGATTTAAATTATTTTAAACCCTTGTTATGTTAGCATGTTGGGCCTCTAGGCTCACTACACTGATATGGTGCAGGTGAGTACGTAGAGAAGGACATAGTACCCACCGGCGGCGAGGACCTATGAGCGGACATGCAGTAACCCCGTGACCGTTGTCTGAGTCTACGTCATGTTTTGAATATTTTTATCGTGTTATACATTTTATTTATTTTCAGTGGTGGATATTATTACTCATTTTATTTAAATATTTTTAGTGCATGCAAATTTTATTTATTTTGCGTATGTCAGTATTTTATTAAATGTTTGACTCAGATATTTAATTTATTAAAGGTTGCATTTTTATTTAAGTTATTTATTTTTAAATCTATTTATTCTGTGCATATATGTATGGGCATGTATGTACATATTTTTACTTAGTAAGTATAAAAAAAAAAAATTCGCATATTTATTTATATTTAGAGAGTTAGGGTCGTTTCAGTTTGATCCACGATACCACCTCGATAAACTTTTATCCTTTGCCCGTTAACTTTGAATGCTCCTGTGGCAGGACTATAAATTTTCACAGTACCATATGGCATCACTTGCTTGATAGTGAATGATCCTGACCATCTTGAACATAGCTTCCCTAACATGAGCTTCAAGCGTGAGTTATATAATAAAACAGTTTGTTCTACCTTGAACTCACGTGAGACGATGCGTTGATCATGCCATTTATTGGTTTTTTCTTTGTAAATCCTGGCATTCTCATAGGCATTCAACCTAAGCTCCTCAAGTTCATTCAATACGCTCTTTGCATGTAGCATGCACATCAAAATTCATAAATTTAGTAGCCCATAATGCTTTATGCTCAAGTTCGATAGAAATATGACACGCTTTACCATATAACAACCTAAAGGGAGAAGTTCCTATAGGTGTTTTAAAAGCAGTACGATAAGCCCATAGTGCGTCATCCAATTTATTTGACCACTCCTTCCTATTTGAATTCACCATTTTTTTCCAATATTCTTTTCAACTCCCTATTAGATATTTAAACTCGCCCACTAGTTTGGGGATGATAAGGGATTTCCACCTTGTGAGTGACCCCATATTTAGTCAAAAGTGAGTCAAATTGATTATTACAAAAGTGGGTTCCTCCATCACTAATTATGGCTCTAGGTGTAACGACCCACGTCCTTCCACCGCATCCCACCCCAGCCTATAGCATGGGCTCGGACCACATGGTTCAACGGGCATCGCACTCATGACCTACCCACTCCTGGAAGTGGGTTTTTTCCCTCTCCAGGAATCGAACCTTGTACCTCCAGGCTTAAGTACAAAGTTTTATGATTCCTGGTACCATTGAGCTAGCTATTGTGAGGCCCCTGTCCCACATGGAAAAAATGAAAGGCTTAAAATGTGTTTAAAATGGGCTACAATGGACTTCTATAGCAACTTGGGTTAATCATTTTCGTAAAGCGAGGACGGATACGAAGTAGTTGCTATAGGGGCCCATTGTGCAGTCGCGCTTGTGCGGGCCTGGGCTCGGGGCACGACAGAATGGTATCAAAGACGGTCACCAGCCGGCAGACCCCGGGAAATAAATGCTATACGGGGCAAAGTGCTACGTGCGTGGGAGCCACGTCTTGAACCTGCGGGGCAAAGTGCTACATAACGGGAGCCACCTCTTGAACCCATAGGAGCCACCTATAGATTCCCGGTGCTGGTGGATCGAGAGGTCAGGTCGCGACGAGGACGTCGCATTCTGAAGGAGGGATGATTGTGAGGCCCCTGTCCCACATGGGAAAAATGAAAGGCTTAAAATGTGTTCATTATAAAAGAGTCCCAAAGCCCTTAAAATCTAGCCATTATGGGAGAGGAGAGGTTTCGAAGTGAAATCAAAGTGATCCCCTCGATTCCTATTTATAGGCAACGATCGGATCGTTCGATCCCTAGTTCGGACGGTACGATCATGCATGGAATGCCACGTTGCATGCATGTGAGTTCGGGCACTCCGAACTCCTCTTCAGATCGTCTGATATCTCACGTCCGATACACTTGTGTAATTTACTTTGACAGTTGTCCGGGTTATACTTTGAAAGGTCCGATCCGCGCTTCGGAGCGTCAGATTTGGTCTAGTGACATCATCCATGACATCATGTATCTAATCAGCTTTGGAAACTTGTCCCACTTGAGTTCAAAACGTCCGATCTCCTTATCGGATGGTTCGATCTTGGGTTTGGTTCATCCGATCCACCCGAGAACTTGGACCCCTTTCGGATGATTTTGGATGTTCTGGATCCAATTCTTGGTCCATTTGATCATAAAAAATCATTTAATCATGATTTATTAAATCTAAACATGATTAGAAAATTAATATTGTAAAATGGGACCGGGTTACTACACAGAAAGCTTAGAAAAAGATAAACTTAGTACTTAGTCAGAATCATAAGGAGATTCCAAAAGTGATACTAAATCTGAAGTTGAGATGGCCAACGAAAACGATAATCGCACAGTGTTGGATCTTATTAGACCTCCAGTCAAAGTATATGGATCCAGTATCATTTGCCCTGCTGTTTAGGCGAATAACTTTGAGTTTAAACCTGCAATAATCCAGATGATACAATTCAAGTCTGATTTGGAGGCGCTGCAGTTGAAGATCCTTACGCTCATCTGGAGCAATTTCTGTCTATCTGTGACACATTCAAATTCAATGGGGTGACAGCTGATGCAGTGATACTACGATTATTTCCATTCTCTTTACAAGGGGATGCAACTGGGTGGCTTACAGAACTTCCTGTCGAATCTATCACGACATGGGTTGAGCTTGTTCAAGCCTTTTTGAACAAGTACTTTCCTCCAACCAAGATGGCTTATTTATTCTCATATATTATTTCATTCAAGCAAAAAGACAGAGAGTCGCTGAATTCAGATTGGATCAGATTCAAAAATATTTTGAGGATGTGTCCTCAACACAACCTGACGCAAAGCCAGCGAACTCAGAAATTCTATAATGGTGCCGACCCGTCAGTGCGATCGATGTTGGACACAGTAGAAAATGGAAGTTTATTTAGAAAAACTCCAGCAGACTCATGGGAAATAATTGGAAACATGGCACAAAGTAACGTGGGATGGCCATATCTAAGAAAAGAGAAGAAAGCAGACATCCTCAAGGTCGATGCTCTAACGTCCTTGAATTTCAAGATTGATGCCCTGACGCACAAAATGACACATATGTAGTTATCTCTTGTTTATCATGTACAGGGGATGGTCCTCTAGGAACAGCTGAAGTTTGAAGGCGAGTCAACAAATTTTGTGAGAAATCAGGGAAGGCAGCCATACAACCCATATAGTAACACCTAAAATCTGGGCTGGCAAAATCATCCTAACTTCTCTTGAAAATCCCCTGAGAATACAGTAAATGCGTCACAACCCAAGTAATAAGAGAATAAGCCGATCTCTGAAGATGTTATGATTAAATATGTAGTTGGGACTGAAACAAGAATACAGAACCAAGAGGCAATGCTGCATAAGTTGGAAACTCCGATGGGTCAGTTAGCCAACCAGCTACCTGCAAGAGCACAATGATCATTCCCAAGAAACACTGAGAAGAATCATAGGGATTTAAATGCTATCATGGTCGTGACAAAATCACTAGAGGAGGAACCTGAGAATAGTTCCAAGGGAAAGGAGACAGTGAAGCCAAGCAGTGAAAATTCAAAGGAGGGAAAGTGCGGCTCTGAAAAATCCTCGAAAATAAGTAAGAAAGGTAAGAATTTAGATTCTGATGTTAATGTTGAAGTTAATATTTCTACTCTTCCTTTTTCGCAAAGAGCTAAGTAATTATAGTTATATTATCAGTTTAAAAAGTTTATTGAAATTTTCAAGAAACTGCTTATTAACATTCCTTTCGCAGATTTCTTAGCTCAAATGTCGAGATATGCTAGATTCTTGAAGGAAATATTGACAAACAAAAGGCAGTTGAATGATCTAGAGACAGTGGCTCTTAATGAGGAATGCTCTGTTGTGCTCCAAAATAAGCTCTCATCAAAGTTTCAAGATCCAGGGAGTTTCTCTATACCTTGTAATATCGGTTGTCTTTCATTTGATAATGTGTTATGTGATTTAGGGGCAAGTATCAATTTTATGTCTTATTCACTTGCTAAGAAATTAGGTATAGGAGCTATTGAACCCACCACAATTTCTCTTAAACTTGTTGACCGCTCAATAAAATACCCTAGAGGGATAGTGGAAAATGTCTTAGTTAAAGTGGACAAGTTCATATTCCCGATTGATTTTGTTATTCTTTACAAGGATGAGAATTGTGAGGTTCCTTTGATTTTAGGGCGTCCAGTTCTAGCTACAAGTAGGGCATTAATCGATGTAGAAAAAGGAGAATTGGTTTTACGGATGAATGATGAGCAAGTTGTTTTCAATATGCATCAGTCGGTCAGAGATAGCCCAATTGTGAAATCTTGTTTTGAGGTTGATGTTGTTGATAATTGTGTGGGTGAAGTATGAAGGTAAATAACACCCTTGATGTGGCTTCACAGTTTCCAAATTTTTTTTTCAATGTCTGCTGGAATTGAACCTAAACCCCCCCCCCCCCCCCCCACTATTTGAAATATTTATCGGTTGTTGATTCAAATATGCATGTAATAATTTCTGTCTCTTTAATAGGTACAGTGGAAATAAAGCTCTCAAGACTCCTACGCGAGTATGTTCATATAATGGGGTGGAGCATTGATGATATTAAAGGATTGGGACCCATAATAGTGCTAGATGGAAGCACAGCTGGTGAAAATCAAGCAATTGACAGGCAAACAGGGAAGTAAAGTAGGGCTATAGACTATAAATTTAGCGCTGAATGGGAGGCAACCCAGTGTTTTTCTTCCATTCTTTTATTTTTCTTCTTTTATTTTCCGAAAAAAAAAACATCACTCTAGCCATACCCACCACCTTTCTGGTTCCAGTATGCTGCTCTGCCGAGAGATTTTTATGATGGTGTGCCACACCCTGAGGAAGATGAAGAAATATGACTAGGAGATTTTTCTTTTTAATTTTTGTTTCTCTTCTTGCATTTAGTGTCATTCATCATTGAATTGTCTATTTTTGTGGTTGTTTCGTTTGTTGTCTGTGTTTGAAGCATTGGGGACAACTCTTTGGTCAAGTATGGGGGGTTTTCATGTATGTGTTTAGTTATGTCATCATATTGCATCTTGTGTCAAGTTATGATTGATGAAATGGGAGCCTATGATGTTAATGAAGAATGAAAATTGATTTTGCTGCATATTTTTGCCCTTGCATTGAATTAAAAAACCCTCTGATTGTTTTGTGAACATTTTTTATGCACAACTGTTAAACCGGTGAAGTCTACCAAAAGTGATGAAGTTGTGACTGCTTGACCATTGCACGACACTAGGTGTTTAGGGAATTCAAAATGAAATCTTGTGAATTTTGGCTACACTCTAGTATTGCATGTATGATCTCGGTATTACATATGCTTATTCCATAATTGGTTCACTCCAACGAAAAAAATTTTGAGGCCACTTCTTTGTCTATGCATGATTTGTATTCCTTTGGAAACCCAAAAAAGGTGATTCATATAGGCACCGGTGAAAAGTGATTTCTTGCAAAAAGAAATCCCGTAAAAAATTTAAAAATATATATAAAAATAAGAAGATTGTAAGGTGAGGGGAGGCCTTGGAAATGGGGATTGAAATCCTAATCCAACCAATTCCAAAGGCTAAGTGGAGTTGGAGTAAATCGGGAGCAAAATCCGACGGTGCGTTAAAAATATGGATCATCCTTAAATCTTGTTCATGCCAATCTTTATCCTTTATACACAATAAGATATACTTATATTGATAAGTCCGAGGGATGTGTGAGTGATAGGTGTAGCTAGAAGGAATGGGCTCATGATAGGGATATTTGCACCGATGTGTTAATTGGGTTATTTTGCAGTCGTGATAACTGATTCTATTTGAAGTACATAACACCGGAATAACATCACACACGTTCACGGTCAATATTAGAGTTATATTGTGAGAATATTAAGGGTGTTTCTAGCTGCTGAGTGTTGGATTTGACTGAGGATTGATTATTATCCATGGAAGCGTCCGTAACTTGATGTTACATCATTTTATGTCCTGTGTTTGTGTTTTTGTCATTTTTCTTGCTCGATGGCAAGCAAGAGTTAAGTATGGGGGAATTGATAAGTGTCGTATTTATTTATTATTTTGTGTTATTTTCAAGTCTATTTTGCATGCATTTGTTACGCCTTTGGGTTCATTTAGGTTTATTTATTTAATATTTATGAATGCGGTCTGCTTCTCGTTTTTCATGTTTTAATTGTAGGTACAAAGAAGAAAACAAGAATTTTGTAAAAAAATTTATGCACTCGAGCGGTAGTTTATACCCGATCGAGTTCGTGAAGGAATAAGTTGAAGAATGGGACATAACTTTATGCGCTCGAGCATGTGTTTTTATCCGCTCGAGAACAAATGCCAAGTAGTCAAAGAGTGAGACAGAGAGTTATGCACTCGAGCGGGAAATTTTATCCGCTCGAGCGCGAGAAGAATTTTGTATCGAGCGGACTCTTGAAAAGGAAATAAAAAGATCATGGATTCTTGGTGCCTATATGTATATGGGATTTATCAGATTTTTGGGATTCATTTAGATTTAGACTTGAAGATGGTGGCTAAGGCTTGGGAGATTGAAGGCTTTCGAAGAACACTTCATGTTTTCTTCTTAATTCTTCTTCTTTTTGATGATTAAAACTACTTTTTGAGTTATGATTTTATTTATGGAGTAGTTTTTCCTTTCTATTAAGGCCGCGAGATTGGGCCGAGATTTATTTTTTCTAGACACACGGTTTCATGTTTATGATATTTTGAATATTTTCAATTATAAATTGTTGGATTTTTCATATTGTTTTTGTAAATGATTTGACCAATTATTTGTTTGATTGTTGATTGATTCTAATTCTATTAGGATTGCTTCACTCCAATAATTAAAACAAGGTTAAATCGACTAGAAATAGTATTCGATTTTATTGTGCGGTTTTAGGTGAAAAACTGAATTTTCATGATTGCTTAATGCGTTTGAGTTTGATTAAAATTAATTAGAAATAATCAATCCGTCCAACTTGAATAGGTTTGGCAAAGTCAAGAAATAGATTGTTGAATAGAATAAAAAAATTCACCGTGATTTGGAATAAAATTGAGTCTTAGATTGTGCCACGTATATGCATGAATTAGCTCGGTACCTTTGTGTGTCTTGATCGATTTATTTGAATTGAATACATCCTTCAAGTTCCAGTTGCAAGTTGTTTTTCTATCTATTTACCGTCAATTTATTTATCATTTCAATTTTTAGTTGATTAAAATCAATCTCATTTTATTATTTAGTCTAGATTAAGTAGAATAATTATATTTTGGTAATCATATATTAGTCTTTGTGATATCGATACTTGGACTCATCGTCCATTTACTATTACCTTGCTAGATTTATTCCCAACCGAAATTGTCGATCAAGTTTTTGGCACCGTTTCCGGGGACTGTTAGTTGATATAAAGATTGATATTTTATTTAAGACTATATTTTTATTTTGCGTATTTATTTGCTGGATTTTGAAATTTTCTTTTTGTTTCTGATTTGCAGGTGCTGTATTTTCGTGCATGAGCCGCACTCGACACACCAAGAATCTCATACCACTTGACATGAAAATCGAGAAAACACTCCGCAGCATACGGAATGTAGTAACCCGCACCGTGATCACCTAATAATCAGAAACTTAGGCATGCAATTATACAATAGTTAATCATGATCAGAGATATACTACGGAAACTCAAACTAAATAAATAACTTAATACCAGTAAGGTAAAACCTAGTGGCTGACCCTGCAATCCTGCCTTGGTCATCACCTAATCTCCAAAACTATGGGTGAACTACCTGAAACTGCCCCATCAAATGGGGTGTCCAGACAACAGAAAATAACTAGACGTGAGCATAAAAGCTCATTACGCTAGTACAGGTAAACATACAAATATGATGCATGAAATATAATGAACGGGTATCATATCTGGGTAGACAAATCAGAATCTTCTCAGACTGCTGGCTAGGATATGAGCAGTACCATCGGGGAATCAAACCATTGGGTACATCCACTCATTCCTAACTAGACGTGGACCAAATGTCCCTAGATCACTAGAGTCTATTAGACCCACCGGTCATAGTGACTCTCAGTGTCAAAATGTCTTAATAAGGGCTGAGCACCCCATACCACTAGATTTTCTCGAAGGAGATCTAAGTTCAATATGAAATGCACATGCAACATAATATCTCAAAGCAATAACATGCATCATGTCATATAATATGCAACACATAAGCATGCAAACCCGCTGACGATCTCAGTCAGTGCTTACATCCGATACACTTGTATAGTTTCCTTTAAGTTTGATTAGACTTAATTAGAAATAATTAATCCGCCCAACTTGAATAGGTTTGGAAAAGTCTAAAAATATATTGTTGAATAGAATAGTAAAATTCACCGTGATTTGGAATAAACTTGAGTCTTAGATTGTGCCACGTGTATGCATGAATTAGCTCGGTACCTTCGTGTGTCTTGATCGATTTATTTGAATTGAATTCATCCTTAAAGTTCCAGTTGCGAGTTTTTTTTCTATCAATTTACTGTCAATTTATTTATCAGTTCAATTTTTAGTTGATTAAAATCAATCTCTTTTTATTATTTAGTCTATATTAAGTAGAATAATTATATTTTGGTAATCATCTATTAGTCTCTGTGGGATCGATATTTGTACTCATAATCCATTTACTATTACTTGATCTAGTCTGCTTGCTAGATTTATTCCCAACCAAAATTGCCGGTCACCTGACAAGCCTTCAGAGCTGATACCAGAGAGGCATAAAGGGTCGCACTCTCTCAGCATAGAAAAATAGACTATCACTCTTAACCAAACAAAAATGAACAACCTTCTAATAACAATCCACCGTAGCTCTATAAGAGGTCAGAACATCGATACCCAAAATACAATCAAAGTCCTCCATAACTAGAATAAAAAATTCGCTAACAACTCAGAGCCCTCAAACTCTAAGGTACAACCCAAGACTAAACTCTTAGCCAAAGCAGAATGACCAGTCGGGGTAGACACTGATAGTATTATGTCTAGGCATATGTACGACAATCTATGACGCTTAGTGAATCGTGCCGAAACAAAAAAATGTGATGCACCAGTATCTATGAGTACAAAAGCAAGAATTCCAAACAAATTAAATGTACCTGCAATAACGTCCTCGTTTTGATGCGATCATGGATGGCTCGCATGTTGATCAGGTAGCTAAGGATACATTAGAGATGCCGCGAGGACCAATGACGAGAGGGCGTAGCAAGAAGTTCAAGGATGCGCTTTAGTCTTTGATGACAAATTATCAAGAAAATGTTGGAGTGCTTGAAGATAAATTTGGAAGATGTTATAATATTATTGAAGTCCAAAAAAAATCAAAAAAATGAAGAAAACCTTGAAGAAAATACAAAAAGTGGTCAAATAGGTCGAAGCACAGGCGCGCTCGCGCCCCTTGATCAGCGCGCCCGCTCCCATGCTATCGGGTGGTTTTTGAAGAATGGGAAAGACATAGCTAGAGCATGCCCGCGCCCGCGCCACTTCCTTTGTGCGCCCGCGCTATGTTCTCTTTAACACACTTTGGTGTGTTTGTGTGTGTGAGGATTTTTGATATTTTGATATTATTTTTCCTATTTTGAGAGTTCTAAGTCTACTAGCAAACTTTTAGATGATATATTTTGATATCTTTTTCATTATTTTGTGTTATCTTTTATTATTTTTTAGTTGTATTATAAATACAATAAATACAATTATTATTGAAATAACAATACAATTCATATTTTGATTATTCAAATTCAAATTCTCTCAAGAATTTTGCTTGAAGATTTTTAGCTTTATTTCAAAAATCAAACTTATCAAAGTTCATAGCTTTGTGGTGTTTGTTGATTGTTCTTCTTCGTGGATTGTCATAAACAAGTTTTCTAAAGGTTCCGTTGAGATCAATGGTTTATCTCGTGAAAATCTGTTGCTAGTTTTGTTGTAAACTAGAGGTGGATTTTCCAAAATTGTTACTTGTGTCAAGATCGGGAAAATTCTATGATTTCTTTTTGTTATTGAACTGAAGGTGCGATTAGTTATAATCTTGTTTGCTTTTCATACAAAAAGAATTCATATCAGTTGGTATCAAGAGCAAAAGTTTGAAACAAGTAAGTTTTCAATATCTTTGTTTCTATCCGTTCTTCGTGTTCTTTGTTCTTCATCTTTTGTTCTTCATCTGATTCTATTCTTCTTTATTTTAGAGCCGTTTCTGTCAATATTGTTGCCCAGGTTTTGTGTCTTGCGCTACAAGTTATCTATAAAAAAAATCGGAAAAAAATTCAAAAAAAAAGAGAGAAACACTGTCAAATTTTTTTTTGAAACGACCGAAAAAGCTTCAAAAAAATAGAGGAAGCAGTCTTTGTTCATCCTTGGGTGCAAGTCAAGAATCTCAAAGTTGTCCATTAAATTCCTCTTCTTGTTTCTTGTGCGGTCTACGTAGTGTCTAAAATTTTTTGGACTTGTGAGTTTGATACACCTCAACCAAAGCAAAAACTTTCCCATAAATTTGAGTGAAAAAAATGAGTGATTGAGTGATTTTTCCTTGGAGTGACTTGTGAGATTTTGGGTGAAGAAAATTTTTTATAATTAACCGTTTCTTGCAGGTACAATGAGTTCTAATAAAGGAGGGGATAGTTCTAGCCAAGGGTTTTCAAAAACCCAAGCGGATGAATTGTCTAATATGGTGAGGGAAGCGATGAGGGCCGAGTTGGAGACAACATATGAAAGAATAAGTAAACTTGAAATTAATGGGGGTGAGGATGAGGAGAGTCTTGGTGAAAATTGGGGTCGAGATAGGCGAGGGAAAGAGGGTGAAAGAAATAGAAGGAGAGCGATAAGAGGGAGATACGTAGATGGGGGTAGAGAGGATGAAAATATTAGTGGTATTAAGATGAAGATTCCTTCGTTTCATAGGAAATCTGATCCGGAGGCATATTTGGAGTGAGAGATAAGGACAGAATCTGTATTTGATTGTCACAACTACAATGATTTAAAAAAAGTGAAGTTGGTGGTGGTTGAGTTTGTAGATTATGTTCTTATTTGGTGAGATCAATTAGTTACTACTAGAAGGAGAAATCGTGAGAGGCCTATTGAGACGTGGGATGAGATGAAACAAATTATGAGAAAAATATGCCTAATTACTATTATCGTGATATATTTAGGTGACTGTAAAATTTGAATCAGGGTTCGAGGAGTGCGGAGGATTACTATAAGGAGTTGGAGATTACTATGATTCGAGCTAACATTGAGGAGGACCGTGAAGCGACCATGACTCAATTTTCAAGTGGTTTGAATAGGGAGATTCAAGACCAAGTGGAACTTCGGAATTGCATAGATCTTGAGGATATGGTGCAGTTTGCTATGAAAGTGGAGCAACAACTCAAGAGGAGGAATGGCGGTCGAATTTCCTCGGGTGGAGGATCTTCTACTCCTTGGCATCCAAACGTTGTCAAACGAGAGGATGTCAAGCCAGTGACCAAGCCAAAAATCGACACTAAGCAAGGAGTGCAAGGTAAATCTGAAACTTCTATTAATCGTTCTAGGGATATTAAATGCTTTAGATGTCAAGGCGTTGGTCATATTTCTAGCCAATGCCCAAATAAAAAGTTGATGATTGTGAATGCTTGTGGTGAGATTGAATTGGAGAGTGAGGAGGATGTGGAAAATTATGATGATATGCCTGCACTGGAGGATCCCGATGATGAGGGATATGGGGCGGTTGTTGGAGAATTTTGAATGTGCAACAAAAAGAGGAGGAAGAAAATAAAAGAGAAAATTGATTTCATACTAGGTGTTTTGTGCATAAAAAGGTGTGTAACCTTATTATTGATGGTGGGACTTGCACTAATGTGGCAAGTTGTGAGCTTGTTGGGAATTTAAGTTTGCTTACTCTAAAGCATCCTCAACCATATAGATTGCAATGATTTAATGATAGTTCAAAGGTAAAGGTGGTCAAACAAGTTTTGGTTCCATTCTCTATTGACAAGTATGTGGATGAGGTATTGTGTTATGTGCTGCCTATGCAAACTTGTCATATCTTGTTGGGTAGACTATAGAAATTTGATAGGAGGTTGGTACTGATAAGTGAAATTTATGTACTTAATTTATATATGATTTGACTTGACTTTTGAGATGTATTGAGTGGATATTATGTGTATTAGTTGTTGTTTTTGTGAGTTGCAAGGATTGACGCAAAAGTAGCAAGAAGAAGGAGAAGGATGCTTTATGGAGTACCAACTTCAGAAAATTACTGGGAATTATTCAGCATAAAAAATCCGATCTCCACCGTTCATAATAAATTTAGGATTTTTTGAAGCTGCTGTCAAAATTTCGGCTCAATCCGACGGTTAGATTGTGAGATATGATTTTTTGAAAATTGTCGCGCGATGCAGATTTTCATACCCAAGGCATGTGCGCGGGTGCGCCTATCATCATGCGCGGGCGCGCCGGTTGAGCAATTTTGAGTGCAGAGAAATCAGAATCACATGCGCGGGCGCCCCTATTCTGAGGCGCGCCCGCGCTATCGCGAAAATCAATTTTTTGGGTTTTTGGGAAGGAAACCTTCGGACTTTCGTGGGCTTTTACTTATTGGATTTGAAGCACATATAAAAGGGATTCGTTTGCACATAATTGAGGAGGAAGCCGCCGCACATCACAAGAGAAAACAAGAGAGCTTAAACGTGAGATTTGGAGAAGAGAAATTTGGGCAAGACTTGAAGAACATCAATCAACAAATACGAAGATCGATCGACCAGACACGGAAGACCAACTACGAATTTTTTTTCTTTCTTTTGAATTTATATTATTGATTTGATGTCTAGTTTCATGAACATGATTTATTTTTGCAATATTTTGATAATGAACTAAATTTCTTAGTCTAGAGGTTGATGTAGCCAGGTTGAGACGCTTCTACAAATTTTTGATATTTTTGGATTGAATTCTAATAGATTAATTGTTTTTCTAGTATTGATTGTCGTTTCAATTACTTGATCAATAATTGATTTGTTATATTTATTTGGAATCCGGCACTCGGGAGAGGGGATTTTGAATAGGACCAATAGAAAACACACCGTTAATTGTTTATATAGCTCGGGAGAGTATATAACATTAATGGAGCCTTAGGAAGAACATTGTTTTACACATATCACTACGATTATATTTTTAATAGGGATATTGGAATTGAACCGTAGTTGATACATATTATTTGGCACTCGGGAGAGGGAAATAATACACTTAAGTGTTCTTGGCTATTAATTGAATGAAATTCATGAAAATAATTTAATTATGAGTAGTTGTTGTTGAAACTAGGTGAAATCAGAACCTCTAGACCATCATTCTCATTGATATTTTTTGAAGTTGTGTGCGCGCTTTGCTAAAGTTTTGTGAATTTATTTAATTTTAAAAATTAAAATTCTCTTATTTAATTTTCTAGATAAAGTTTAGAATATTTTAATTACAAGTACTTAATAATTATCAATTTTACTCCTCGTGGGATTGACACTCTATTCACTACTATATTAAAACTTGACACCTGCACTTGCGGGCACAAAATTACGCAACAAATTTTTGGCGCCGTTGCCGGGGAGTAATTTGTTGATTTTATTTTAGTCTTGTTACCAATTAGTCTAGATTTTAATTAAGAGTTTTTTTTATTTTTATTTTTGGCTGCTGATTTATTTTAATTGTTCTGAATTGAAGTTTATGAGAAAATCTCAAAGCGCTGATTTGCTACTTTTTGATCCGGAGATCGAACGAACTGCAAGAGCCTTGAGAAAAATAAGAAGAAAAGAAGTAAAAGCTGTGGCTGAGAATAATCAAGCTCCCTTGGTGCCAATCAGAGGTCACTTCCAGCCGACGATCCAGGCTCACTATTCTGGAATCGCTCGAGGGACGATAAATGCAAACAATTTTGAATTGAAGCCGACTTTGATCAACATGGTTCAATAGAACCAGTTTAATGGGAGTGAAACTGATGATCCTCATCTACACCTACGGACCTTCTTGGAGATTACTGACACGGTAAAAATGAACGGTGTTTCTGAGGATATTATTCGCTTACGTTTGTTCCCTTTTTCTCTCAAGAATCTGGCCAGAAGTTGGCTACAATCACTGTCGTTGGGGAGTATTACTACATGGGAGGAGATGGCAGTAAAATTTCTTGCAAAATATTTTTCACCTGCTAAATCCACCCAGTTGAAAATCGAAATTAGCACCTTCAGGAAGATGGATTCTGAACAGCTCTAAGAGGCGTGGGAAAGGTATAAGGATTTATTAAGACGTTGTACAAACCATAATTTTGCAGACTGGGAGCAGATCGAGTGGTTTTACAATGGTCTAAACACGCCTACGAGGATGTAAGTAGATTCCGCAGCTGGAGATACAATATTTGCAAAGGATCCGGCTCAGGTGTATGAGATGTTGGAATAGATGGCTATTAACAGCTTTCAGTGGCCAACTGAACGAGCTGGCATACAGAAATCAGTCGGAGTCTATGCAGTGGATCCTCTCATGTTTATATCTTCTCAACTATCGGCATTGACTTCACAGATAGCGGCTATAAGCACTGGAAATTCTGAAGGTAAGGCGGCCTCTATTGCACAGACACACTGTAGTGACCCTGCATGGAATCACCTACTAACTGGCAACTAATAGCATGCATTAAACTTATTAATACAGCAAAATATTTAACAGAGTAAAAACGTGCGGAAACGTAATCCATAATTTACATATCAGCTTAGTAATATAATCCAGGCTTAAATCTGTAGTGATACAACCATATCGAAATTCTTAAAAGTAAACATTATACAGCTAATAAATCGTGCTGTATAAAAACTTTCAAAGCTCCTGCTCCCTAGTCCTGCCTTGAACTACCAGCTCCGTCCATCCTGCGACCTGCCCCATGGAATAGGGTGTCCAAGATAACAACTAGGACGTGAGCGCTACGCCCAGTACATAGACATGAGTAAACATATGTATATAATGCATGCAACATGATGACTGGTACAGGGTCATTTGAAAAGTCATGCTCAGAACCGGCGCCATATGAGTGCTGCCACCGCACGGATCAACCTCTGGGTGCAACCACACTCATCTAGTACACCAGAGTAGACAGACATAAATGCCCCCGCCGTCGCGGTACTCTCAGTGACAGATATCGAGTATAGAGCTGAGCGGCTCTATAATCAGGTATAACAAGAAATAGGCTCAACATGTATATGCACATGACATATGAGTATAGAAAACGGTAAAACATACATCATGCCATATAATAATGCCAAATAAATGCAACATATAAACATGTATACTCGCTGGCAATCTCAGTCAATGTGTACGTACCTCTAGGCTAGTTCAAGTATAATAGGATCCTAGGTTCCAAGCCTATATTCAAAAGTTCACCGTATCACTACATAAATTCTATAAGCCTCAACTAAGCTAATAAGTACTCCCAAAACTTAAATAGATTCCCGGACCATACCTTCGTCCGTAGTTAGCCCTTTGGAGTCGCTAGTCCCGGATGACTATAACCACACCTTGGTTATTCCAGAACCTCTATTATAATCGATAGGGCCCTCAAGTGTATATCTCACACTATATAACTGAAGAAGGAAACGCGGGAATTCGTATTTCAAAACTGAAGCAAATGAGCCCTATTTATAGCCAAAATATCGGCAACGATCGGAACCACCGATCTCGGGATCGGAGCTTCCGATTCCAGCTCATTCTGTGCATGTCCGACACGTCGGGATCGGAACCACCGTTCCGGGATCGGAACTTCCGATCGAACCCCCGATCAACACTTGTCAAAACTCATGGCTGAGTCATCGAGCATTGCTGGCTGGCTGAGATCGGAGCCTCCGTTCCTGATCGGAACGTCCGATCTCCGTGCATCCGATCTGCTTCCGAAGTGGTCAGGATCGGAGCTTCCGAACTGGGATCGGAGCTTCCGATCTGGCCCAAAGTCAAAAGCCCAAATTCCTCTTCCGAAGTCCAATAACACTCCGAAATAGATCAATTACCAACCCTTAATCATGTTTAACATATTATTATCTTAAAATGGGTTCCGGGTTACTACATTCTCCCCACCTTTAGATATTTCGTCCGCGAAATAACATCTAAAGATAAATCAAGATAACAATATGAAACAACAAACCATGTCTTATTACAACAACGGTAATTACATCTTATATAGTAATAAAAAATACAAAGCAAACAACTCAGGATATTCTGCTCGCATACGACTCTCAGTTTCCCAAGTTGCTTCTTCAACGCCTCGGCGCTGCCACTGTACCATCACAAGTGGTATAGTCTTGTTCCGAAGAACTTTCTCCTTCCTGTCTAGGATACAGATTGGTCGTTCCACAAAAGACAGATCTGGCTCTAGCTGAATATCAGTAGATTGAATCACATGAGATTCATCAGCTATGTACTGTCGAAGCAACGACACATGAAAAACATTGTGTATACTGGAAAAAGATGGCGGTAAAGCCAAACGATAAGCAACATCTCCGATCTTCTCCAGTATCTGGAAAGGCCCAATGTAACGAGGAGACAACTTGCCTTTCACACCAAATCTCATCACCTTCCTGAAAGGTGATACTCGCAGAAAAACATATTCACCAGGCTCAAACTGAAGTGGCCTGCGGCGAATATTCGCATAACTGGCTTGTCTATCTTGAGCAACTTTGATCCTATGCTTGATCAAATCTACCTTGTCTACAATCTGCTGCACCAATTCAGGACCCTCGACTTGCCGTTCCCCGACTTCATCCCAGAATAACGGAGTACGACACCATCGACCATACAATGCCTCGAAAGGTGCCATATCAATACTACGATGATAACTGTTATTGTAGGCAAATTCAATCAAAGGTAACTGATCTTGCCAAGATAAACCAAAATCCATGACAGAAGAACGTAGCATATCCTCCAGCGTACGAATAGTGCGCTCTGACTGCCCGTCAGTCTCCGGATGATACGCCGTGCTCAAACTCAGAGTGGTACCCAACGCCTGCTGAAAACTACCCCAAAAACGTGAAGTAAATCGCGGATCTCTATCACTGACAATACTCACTGGAATCCCATGTAATCGCACAATCTCCTGGATATATAAGCGTGCCATGCGATCATAAGAATACTCCCGGTTATAAGGAATAAAGTGTGCTGATTTCGTCAAACGGTCAACAACGACCCAGATAGCATCACACTGACGTGACGTCATAGGCAAGTGGGTAACAAAATCCATAGTCACGTGCTCCCACTTCCATTCGGGAATCTCAAGATTCTGCAGTAATCCACCTGGTCGTCGATGTTCAGCCTTGACCTGTTGACAAACCAAACATCTCGAAACAAACTGGTACACACTTCGCTTCATTCCCTTCCACCAGAATCTAGTTCGCAAGTCCTTATACATTTTCATACTTCCAGGATGAACTGATAATCGACTCCTGTGAGCTTGAGATAGAATATCATTCCTGAGCTCCGCAACATTAGGTACAACCACTCTATTGGATAGGCACAATAAACCATCTGCCTGAAAATGGAATCCAGATGTATTAACTCCATTGGCTAGACGTGCCAATCGCTGAGTCTTAACATCAGATATCTGAGCATCTCTAATCCGAGAATACAATGCTGGCTCAGATAGAATAATATACAAATGAATCCCATTCCTCCCTTTCTTGTGCTTGAGCGTAAAACTCAATGAACAGCACTCTTGAATCATATGAGATATTTCATTAGTCTGAAGTGCAGACAGTCTCACCTGCCGACTTAAGGCATCAGCAGTAAGATTAGCAGAACCTGGATGATATTTGATTTCACAATCATAATCCTTCAGGAGATCCATCCAGCGTCTCTGTCGCATATTCAACTCTGCCTGAGTGAATAAATACTTCAAACTCTTGTGATCAGTAAATATCTCAAATTTCTCGCCATAAAGATAATGTCTCCAAATCTTGAGCGCAAATACAATGGCGGCTAACTCGAGATCATGCACTGGATAATTACTCTCATGCGTCTTCAACTGTCGAGAAGCATAGGCAATAACATGTCCATGCTGTGTCAACACACATCCTAACCCCTGACCAGAAGCATCAGTATAGACAACATAACCTCCTGATCCAGAAGGTAGAGCTAGCACAGGTGCAGTAGTAAGACGTCTACGCAGCTCGTGAAATGACTCCTCACAATCCGAGGACCAAATGAAGGCAACATCTTTCCGTGTAAGCTGAGTCAAAGGCCTGGCCAACTGTGAAAAATTCTCGATGAACCGACGGTAATATCCCGCTAGACCCAAGAAACTACGAATCTCAGCAACCGTCGTCGGTCGAGACCAGTTCAGCACTGCCTCTATCTTACTAGGATCAACAGATATCCCTTCATTCGAAATTACATGACCGAGAAATACTACCCGATCAAGCCAGAATTCACACTTGCTCAATTTCGCATATAGCTGCTTATCTCGTAACGTCTGTAGAATAATCCTCAAATGCTGTGCATGCTCATCCTTGTCATGAGAATAGACAAGAATATCATCTATGAAGACGATGACAAATCTATCCAGATAATCTCGAAATATCTGATTCATCAGATTCATAAAGACTGCCGGTGCATTCGTCAAACCGAATGGCATCACCAGAAACTCATAATGTCCGTATCTGGTCCTGAAAGCAGTCGTAGATATATCTGAGTCTCGTACCCGCATCTGATGGTATCCAGATCTCAGATCTATCTTCGAATAAACAGAAGTACCCTGTAGTTGATCGAACAGATCATCAATCCGCGGCAAAGGATACTTATTCTTGATGGTGACACGATTCAACTGCCTGTAATCAATACATAATCGCATCGATCCATCCTTCTTTTTGACAAACAAAACAGGTGCTCCCCACGGAGAAACACTCGGACGAATATATCCCTTATCAAGCAGATCCTGTAACTGCTGTTTCAATTCCCTCATCTCTGACGGTGCCAGACGATAAGGTGCTCGGGATATAGGCGTAGTTCCTGGTACTAGATCAATACCAAATTCAACCTCTCGAACCGGATGAAAACCAGGAATCTCATCAGGGAATACGTCAGGAAACTCGCTGACAACCGGTAGCTGATCAATACCTGTACTACTCATGGACATATCAACTGCATAGATGAGGTAGCCCTCCCCACCTGACTCCAAGACATGACATGCCTTCAGAGCCGAAACAAGTGGCATCGGAGGTCGCGCACCCTCACCATAAAAGTACCAACTATCACCCTCAACGGGATGAAACTGTACCAGACGCTGATAACAATCCACAGTAGCGTGATACAAAGTCAGCATATCTATTCCCAAGATACAGTCAAAATCCGTCATCGCTAATATCATCAAATTAGCCGATAACACATTACCCTCAAACTCCAGAAGGCAACCCATCACTAGACGCTTAGTTACTATCTCTTGCTCCAACGGAGTAGATACAACTAAATCCATATCTAATGATACGAAAGGTAATCTATGTCTCTTAACGAAGCGACTAGAAATAAAGGAATGCGATGCTCCAGTATCAATTAATACAAGTGCAGGAATACCACATAACAAGAAGTTACCTGCCAACATGCGATCGCTTCCCTCAGTAGCCTGCTCCTGAGACAGAGCAAACACCTGCCCTTGAGTCTGGGGACGATAACCAGAAGAACTCTGTGGTGCTGGCTGCTGACGTGGAAAAATAGAAGCTTGAGATCCAACTTGTGATCCCGATCCACTAGCAGAACCCATACACTGAGGACAATCTCTCCGCAGATGTCCCTGCTGACCACAAATATAACATGCCCCAGTAGCTCTCCGACATGAAGCTGCAGGATGCTTCCCACCACAGTGGCTACAAAAATCCTCCTTCTTCTTCTTCTTCCCAAAGCGGAAAGTACCTCGTGAACCACGAGAACCAGACGAAGTAGTAGGAGTAGAAGAAGACGTAGGTACAGATGGCACAACAGATTGAGCTCGAGGCTCAAAAGATCCACTAGGCTGTGCTGGCATCATCAACTGTGCACGCCTGTTGCTAGTCTCCACAAGACGGCAACGGTTCACCAAAGTCTCATAAGATACCGGGTCATCACAGACGACAACCTGAGAGTAGATATCTTGGTTCAGTCCTTGCAAAAAGATATCATATTTCGACGCATCACTCTCATTGATATGAGGACTGAAAGGTAGCAGATCAAGAAATCGCTGTTGATACTGATCAATAGTCATTGATCCTTGCCTCAAAGTAAGCAACTCCATAGATCGTGCTTGGCGAACAGCCGGAGGAAAATATAATTTCTGAAACTCCCGACAGAAATCCCCCCAAGTCACCTGTCCTCTCTCAGTACGTGCCTGAGCAACCTTGGCATCCCACCAAAAACGTGCTCTATCCTCTAGAACGAATTCTAGAACTTCCAATTTCTGCTCCTCAGTACACTCAAAAGCTCGGAACGTGCTCTCAAGTTTAGACATCCAGCTTCTAGCTTGTTCAGGATTCTCGCCTCCCACTAAGGGTTTCGGTCCTACCTGCATAAACTTATTGATAGAGTAGCGACGTCTACCCTCATGATGACGATGTTGATCATCCTGATGATGATGGCGACGATGATGATGACCACTTCCCTGGCCAACACTACCGTGACTCTCGTCAGCCATATCCTGAAAAGAATTGCACATTAAAATCCCAAATGCCCAAGAATTACTCAAGACTAAACTAAATCCCAAGTACTAATCCCAAAATCTATGCATGCTCTGATACCAAAAATGTAGTGACCCTGCATGGAATCACCTACTAACTGGCAACTAATAGCATGCATTAAACTTATTAATACAGCAAAATATTTAACAGAGTAAAAACGTGCGGAAACGTAATCCATAATTTACATATCAGCTTAGTAATATAATCCAGGCTTAAATCTGTAGTGATACAACCATATCGAAATTCTTAAAAGTAAACATTATACAGCTAATAAATCGTGCTGTATAAAAACTTTCAAAGCTCCTGCTCCCTAGTCCTGCCTTGAACTACCAGCTCCGTCCATCCTGCGACCTGCCCCATGGAATAGGGTGTCCAAGATAACAACTAGGACGTGAGCGCTACGCCCAGTACATAGACATGAGTAAACATATGTATATAATGCATGCAACATGATGACTGGTACAGGGTCATCTGAAAAGTCATGCTCAGAACCGGCGCCATATGAGTGCTGCCACCGCACGGATCAACCTTTGGGTGCAACCACACTCATCTAGTACACCAGAGTAGACAGACATAAATGCCCCCGCCGTCGCGGTACTCTCAGTGACAGACTATTGAGTATAGAGCTGAGCGGCTCTATAATCAGGTATAACAAGAAATAGGCTCAACGTGTATATGCACATGACATATGAGTATAGAAAACGGTAAAACATACATCATGCCATATAATAATGCCAAATAAATGCAACATATAAACATGTATACTCGCTGGCAATCTCAGTCAATGTGTACGTACCTCTAGGATAGTTCAAGTATAATAGGATCCTAGGTTCCAAGCCTATATTCAAAAGTTCACCGTATCACTACATAAATTCTATAAGCCTCAACTAAGCTAATAAGTACTCCCAAAACTTAAATAGATTCCCGGACCATACCTTCGTCCGTAGTTAGCCCTTTGGAGTCGCTAGTCTCGGATGACTATAACCACACCTTGGTTATTCCAGAACCTCTATTATAATCGATAGGGCCCTCAAGTGTATATCTCACACTATATAACTGCAGAAGGAAACGCGGGAATTCGTATTTCAAAACTGAAGCAAATGAGCCCTATTTATAGCCAAAATATCGGCAACGATCGGAACCACCGATCTCGGGATCGGAGCTTCCGATTCCAGCTCATTCTGTGCATGTCCGACACGTCGGGATCGGAACCACCGTTCCGGGATCGGAACTTCCGATCGAACCCCCGATCAACACTTGTCAAAACTCACGGCTGAGTCATCGAGCATTGCTGGCTGGCTGAGATCGGAACCTCCGTTCCTGATCGGAACGTCCGATCTCCGTGCATCCGATCTGCTTCCGAAGTGGTCAGGATCGGAGCTTCCGAACTGGGATCGGAGCTTTCGATCTGGCCCAAAGTCAAAAGCCCAAATTCCTCTTCCGAAGTCCAATAACACTCCGAAATAGATCAATTACCAACCCTTAATCATGTTTAACATATTATTATCTTAAAATGGGTTCCGGGTTACTACACACACGCTCCTGATGAGGTGCAATACATTAACACCAGAGGCTATGGAGGATACCGAGGTACCCCTTTCCCAAATTCTTATCATCATGAATTGCGTAACCATGAAATTTTTTCTTATGCGAATAAGGGAGAAGGGAATCCTTCATTGGAAGATTTAGTGAGAACGTTTGTTACTGAATCTGGTAAGAGGATGGCAAGAACTGAGTCTCGTCTTGATAGTTTGGAGATGCATATGGTTAATATGGGTGCCATGATAAAATCTATGGAGACACAAATTGGGCAGCTGACGAACACACTGAAATATAACAATCGCGGTCAGTTCCCAAGCAATACTGAGGTGAATCCCATAGAACACTACAAAGCCATCGAGTTGAGAAGTGGAAAAGAAGTTGGAATCCAAGAACCTGCAGCTGAAGTAGAGAAGGAGAAGATGGTTGATGAGAACATTGTTGAGTTGAAGGATGAATCTGAAGAGAAACCGATGTTTAAGCAGAAACTCCCGTACTCGCAGAGATTCAAGAAGAAAGTGTTGGATAAACAATTTGCCAACTTTCTTGAGATTTTCAAGAAACTACACATCAATATTCCGTTTGCCGATGCTTTGCTTCAAATGCCAAATTATGCTAAATTCTTGAAAGAGGTGATGTCTAAGAAGCGGAAGTTGGAGGAGTTCGAGACTGTGAACTTGACTGAAGAGTGTAGTGCTATTCTGCAAAAGAAGTTACCACAGAAATTGAAAGATATGGGGAGTTTTACGATTCCTTGCATTATTGGTTCTTCTAATTTTAATAAAGCATTTTGTGATTTTAGAGCTAGCATTAACTTCATGCCTTTGTCGGTTTTCAGGAGTTTAGGACTTGGAGAGATGAAGCCCACGACGATCGCATTGCAGCTAGCTGATAGATCTATCAAATATCCGCGTGGAATCATTGAGGATGTTCTGGTAAAAGTAGATAAGTTTATTTTTTCTGCGGATTTTGTTGTGTTAGATATGGAGGAGGATGAAAATATGTCTTTGATTTTGGGGAGACCGTTCTTGGCTACTGCTGAAGCCAAGATTGATGTTAAGAAAAGAGAGTTTTCGGTGGGAGTTGATGGTGAGAAAGTGATTTTTAATGTCTTCAAAGAGGTTAACAATCCATCCACGGAGAAGGTGTTCATGATTAAAGAATCAAAGAAGATGGAAAGCTGTCGTGCAGATGTTAGTACTATAGAAGTGCCAAGAGAGAAGGATCCGCCGATGCTAAAGAAGAAAAAGAAACCAAAGATCAAGAGGGTTGTTAAATATGTTTGGAGGGTGAAAGAAAAGGGAAAGACCTCCAACAAAGCGAAACCGGGCTAGAACCGGTGATTGTCGGGCTATGGATTATAAACTAAGCGCTTCTTGGGAGGCAACCCACGATAGTTTTTTTATTTTTTTTAATTTTTTTTGGTCGTTTTCGTTTTTATTTTATTTTTTGTGCATGTTGCGACTAGACAACAATAATATTTTTGAGTTGTGTAGGTGAAAAAGTTGAAGCGGTGAAAGTTTAGGCGCCACCCCTGCATGAAGAGCTTTGAGTGATTAAGATGGTGTCGAGTACTGACACTCGGTGCCAAAGGTATGTGTCCTTGGTTTTAATTTTAATTTTAATTTTGTACATTGAGGATAATGCACATTTTAAGTTTGGGGGGTGTTTAAAAGTTTTGAAATTTTTTTATGAGTTAGTTTGAGTCGAATACATGATGTTGTAATTATGTTGGCCTATGATGAAAATAATATTTTGTGCTAAAAGGTCAATGTTAGCTATATTTAATCTTAAGTTCTCACCCATATGCACTATGCCTTGATTGTTGACACTCTAGTGATTAAAGAAACTTTGTGATATTGTGAGTGAATTGGATGATTTAGTTCTTAACTTTGGTGATTTGTATTCAAAATCGAGGTAGACTTCTACGATCTTAGAAATGATTTAGGCAATTTGTTTTTAAAAAATGAATAACTAAAAAGTTGCCAAAGCAACATAATATTTTTTTTTTTTACAACTCCATCCGGGCTTGGAAAGTGATTGAAATTCTATTCACTGTTTCATGACTAAGTTTGCGGATAAAATGGGGTTGATGCTCCATCCGGGCTATAGACGAGGGGATTGAAATCCGAATCCTATCTTTAGTTATAACTAAGTCTGCGGGTAATTATTGGGGGGCTAAATAAAATAAAATCGGGTACAAAATCCGGTGATTTTATGAAAACTGTGATGAACATGAAAGTTCTTTTGATCTTAGTGAGTAGAAGTTGAACTTGGTAGAGTGTGTTTTGAAACTAGAGAGCGGAGTTGATAATTATATGAAACAAACTTGTTGCATTAGTGTATCGAAAGCGAGGTGGATAGACAAGATTGTCAATTCACACACACACACACACACACACACACACACACAAGAACTCTCGATAAAATTAGCGGACATGTGTATTGAATCTTGAAATGTAAAAATTCAGAGGCTAACTATATTGCTCATTATTGTTTTGCTCGGGACTAGCAAAAGTTCAAGTTTGGGGGAATTCGATAAGTGAAATTTATGCACTTAATTTATATATGATTTTACTTGACTTTTGTGATGTATCGAGTGGATATTATGTGTATTAGTTGTTGTTTTTGTGAGTTGCAAGGATTGGCGCAAAAGTAGCAAGAAGAAGCAGAAGGAAGCTTTATGGAGTACCAACTTTAGAAAATTACTGGGAATTATTCAGGCATCAAAATACCAATCTCCACTGTTCATATTAAATTTTAGGATGTTTTGAAGCTGTTGTCAAAATTTCAGCTCAATCCGACGGTTAGATTGTGATATATGATTTTTTTAAAATTGTCGCGCGATGCAGATTTTCATACCCGAGGCATGTGCGCGGGCGCGCCTATTATCATGCGCGGGAGCCCCTATTCTCAGGCGTGCCCATGCCATTTCAAAAGTCAGTTTTTTGGGTTTTTTGGGGAGGAAACCTTTGGACTTTCGTGGGCTTTTATTTATTAAATTTGAAGCACATATAAAAGGGATTCTTTTGCACATAATTGAGGAGGAAAACGCCGCAAATCACAAGATAAATCAAGAGAGCTTAAACGTGAGATTTGGAGAAGAGAAATTTGGGCAAGACTTGAAGAACATCAATCAACAAATACGAAGATCGATCTACCGGACACGAAAGACCGACTACGGATTTTTTTTTCTTTCTTTTGAATTTATATTATTGATTTGATGTCTAGTTTCATGAACGTGATTTATTTTTGCAATATTTTGATAATGAACTAAATTTCTTAGTCTAGAGGTTGATGTAGCCAGATTGAGACGCTTCTACAACTTTTTGATATTTTTGGATTGAATTCTAGTAGATTAATTGTTTTTTCTAGTATTGATTGTCGTTTCAATTACTTGATCAATAATTGATTTGTTATATTATTTGGAATCCGACACTCGGGAGAGGAAATTTTGAATAGGACCAATAGAAAACACACCGTTAATTGTTTATATATATCGGGAGAGTATATAACGTTAATAGAGCCTTAGGAAGAACATTGTTTTACACATATCACTACGATTAGATTTTTAATAGGGATATTGGAATTGAACCGCAGTTGATACATATTATTTGGCACTCGGGAGAGGAAAATAATACACTTAAGTGTTATTGGCTATTAATTGAATGAAATTCATGAAAATAATTTAATTATGAGTAGTTGTTGTTGAAACTAGGTGAAATCAGAACTTCTAGACCATCATTCTCATTGATATTTTTTGAAGTTGTGCGCGCTTTGCTAAAATTTTGTGAATTTATTTAATTTTAAAAAATTAAAATTCTCTTATTTAATTTTCTAGATAAAGTTTAGACTATTTTAATTACAAGTACTTAATAATTATCAATTTTACTCCTCGTGGGATTGACACTCTATTCATTACTATATTAAAACTTGACACCGTACACTCGCAGGCACAAAATTACGCAACATGTACATGATGGTTTCAAAATTGTTATTCTTTTACTTTGAAAAAGGAACCTATTGTATTATTGCCTATGACTCCAAAGCAAGTGTTGGAGGATTATTTGAAAAGGAAAAAGCAAGAAGAGGCCGAAAAAAGAGTGATAAAAAAGTGAAATATCCTTAGAAAAAAATAATGAGAGAAAAAAAAGGTGATAAAAAATTGAGAGAAAAGAAGCCGAGAAAAAAATATGTATGGTCCAAAAGAGTGAGTTGAGAGATCTTTTTCATACACATACTCCACTTGTGTTAATTGTTTATAAGGAGGTTCTCCTAAACACAAGTGATATAGCCGAAAATCTTCCGAGCAATGTTTTTTCTCTTTTGCAGGAATTTGAAGACTTATTTCCGGAGGAGTTACCTCAAGGATTACCACATTTGAGGAAAATTGAGCATCAAATTGATTTCGTACCCGAAAGTGCGTTTCCAAATCATCCAGCGTATAGGAGCAACCCGAAAGAGACTAAGGAGCTACAAAGGCAGGTAAGTGAGTTATTAGATAAAGGTTTTGTGTGTGAGTCTGTCACCAAGTGTTGTGCCTGTGTTATTATAAGTGCCTAAAAAAGACGGTTCATGAAGAATGTGTGTGGATTGTAGAGCTATTAATAACATTACCATCAAGTATAGGCATCTCATACCTAGACTAGATGATATGTTGGATGAGTTGCATGATTATAACATATTTAGTAAAATTGATCTTAAGAGTGTTTATAATCAAATTAGGATGAGAGAGGGTGATGAGTGAAAAATTGCTTTTAAAACTAAATATGGTTTGTATGAGTGGTTAGTGATTTCATTTGGATTAACTAATGCACCTAGCAATTTTATGAGATTAATGAATCATGTCTTGCGTGCACATATTGGGAAATTTTTTGTTGTTTATTTTGATGATATTTTGGTGTATAGAAAGAATTTGGATGATCACGTGGAACACTTGAGAATTGTGCTAATCACATTGAAAGCTGAAAATTTATATGCAAACTTGAAAAAAGTATGTTTTGTACAAAAGAAAATCTGTTTCTTGGTTTTGTGGTAAGTGCTCAAGGGTAAAAGTTGATGAGGAAAAGATGAGTGTTATTCAAGATTGGCCAACGCCTACTTCTATTGGTCAAATTCGAAGTTTTCATGGTCTTGCAAGTTTCTATAGGAGATTTGTGAAAGATTTCAGCACGTTGGTGGCACCTATGACTGCGGTGATAAAAAAGAACGTTTCATTTCATTGGAGCAAGGAACAAGAGAAGTATTTTAATATCATTAAGAAAAAATTAATTAATGCTCCTTTACTTGTTTTACCTGATTTTTCTAATACTTTTGAGATTGAATGTGATGCATCAGGTGTATAGATTGGAGGCGTCTTGATGCAAGGTGGGCAACCGATTGCATAGTTTAGTGAGAAATTGAGTGGAGCAGCATTGAACTAACCTGCTTATGATAAGGAGTTCTATGCATTGGTGAGAGTGCTTGAGATATGACAGCACTACTTGAAGCCTAAAGAGTTTGTGATTCATACGGATCATGAATCTTTGAAGCACCTTAAGGGACAACAGAAGTTGAACACGAGACATGCCAAGTGAGTAGTGTTTGTGAAGAGTTGTCCATACGTTATCAAGTACAAGCAAGGTAAAGAAAACGTGGTAGCGGATGCACTATCACGGAGATGTGCTTTTAACTACTTTGGATTCGAAATTCTTGGGTTTTGAGAATGTTAAGGAGTTATATGCTGTTGATAGTGATTTTAGTGGAATTGTTGAGTCATGTATGCGTGGTCCAATGGATAAATTTTACTTGCATGATGGATATTTGTTTAAGTAGGATAAGTTGTGTATTCCTAAATCTTCTATTCGTGAATTACTTGTTAAGGAAAAAAATGACATGGAGTGGTTTAATGGGACACTTCGGTGTGGCTAAAACTTATCTAATATTGAATGAACATTTTTATTGGCCTCACATGAAGCATGATGTTGAGAAAATTTGTGAAAGGTCTGTTACTTGTAGAAGAGCTAAGTCTAGACAAAAACCACATGGACTTTATACTCCACTTCCTATTCCTAGTGAACCGTAGGTAGATATTTCTATGGATTTTGTTCTAGGACAACCAAGGTCTAAGAAGAAGAGGGATTCTATTTTTGTTGTGGTTGATCGGTTTTAAAAAATGGCTCATTTTATTGCGTGTCATAAATCTGATGATGCTACACATGCTGATTTATTCTTTAGTGAGATTGTTAGATTGCATGGCATACCTAGAAGTATTGTTTTGATAGAGATACAAGATTTTTGAGTTACTTTTGGAAAACATTATGGTGAAAACATGGTACTAAATTACTGTTTTTGATTACATGTCATCCTCAAATGGATGGTCAAATTGAATTTGTTAATAGGACGTTAGGAACTTTGTTGTGTACTATAATAAAAAAAAAATTGAGGAGTTGGGAAGAATGTTTGCTGTTTGTTGAATTTGCATATAATTGTAGTGTACATTCTACTACGAATTTTTTTCCATTTGAAATTGTGTATGGTTTTAATCCTTTAACTCCATTGGATTTGATGTCTTTGCCTATGAGTGAAAGAGTTAACATGGATGGTAAGAAAAAGGTGGAGTTTGTTAGGAGTTTGCATGAGAAGGTAAAGGCGAACATTGAGAAAAAGAACTTGCAATACACAAAGCAAGAGAATAAAGGTAAAAAGAAGGTTGTATTTGAACCCAATGATTGGGTTTGGTTGCACTTGAGAAAAGAGCAGTTTCCGAAAAAGCGGCATTCAAATAGGCTTGACTTGTGTGCAAGCTTACGAGCGCGACCTGGGTGCGTCGAATGTCGGGCCGCTCAAGGAAAAATTGCCTACTTTTTGCTATTTTATTTTTCGATTTTGACCTTTCACCTGCTGAGAAGCTTCTGGATGAGACCCTTCAGCTGGATGTCCGTTGGTGCTTCAGCTGCCAGACTATTGGTGCTTCATCTTCCAGCCTTTGGCCTTCCATCTGCCCAGTCCGATGCCTATATATAGAGGCAGACTGTAGTCCTCCAAAAACAATCTCACAAACAAACAAATCTCACGAAATCCTCTCAGTTGCACTCTGCTTTCGCTGTTCCTCGGATCAGCTGCGTTCTGCTCTCGCTGTAGCTCTGTTCTTGTTCTTCTGTTCCATCGTGATACTGTTCAGATACATTCTCGGTTCGCCATTGTAGTTCCTTCGTGCTAGGTTTCTACAAGGTTTTTCCGTTTTATCTTGGGAGACAGACGTCCGTGTAATCCTCAAAGCACACATAGGAGGGGACGAATCTGTTTTAAGGAAACTGTGCTACTTACAGGCCTCGGTTTGCTTAACTGTTTCTTTACTCATTCTGTTTATACTTTACAGTAATTACATGCTCAATATACCACTGAATTGTTATACGATCTTACTTCGTTCTTAGTATATTGTTTCTGTTATATTCGCGTTTTGAGTTTACATATTTTGGATAACAAGTATTTGGGTTCTCATTATTTTTTCCACCATTCTTCCGTTTGTGTTTTCAAATATTATAATTTGAAATATAAATATGTGGCATTTTAATTTTATTAGTCTTTTGCATTGTATTTTTCAGCATTTGAGCTTTTATCTTCTAATTTTCCGCCTTCTATTCCAATATTTCTTATTTAACATTAGTACATTAAATTTGTCACATGCTCCTTCATATTTTTTAAATTCTCTTTTTATGGTTTGACAAATAGATTTTACATTTCTCAATGTAAATTTATGTTTGAGTGTTACTTATGTCGGATTTGATGATTTAATACTGAATATATTTTGTTTTAAATATATTCATTTCACTTCAATCGTGTTTTCCTTAGTTTCTGATGCAGGTAACAATCTTTGGAGATCAAAGGTGTTTTCACTACATTTGAGTGGTTTATTTTCTACTCTAGGTACGTGGTGCTGGCTAGATATTGTCAGATACACCTTTTCATCAAACATCAAGATATTGAAGGTGCTTTCACTTCATATGCAGATACTAATTTATTTTGGTATTAACCAATAATCAATACAAAATTGTGTCGCAAATACAATCGAAGAAATGATTGCAATTATCAAGAACCAGTAATTGGAGTATAATTATCACTCATGAAAGGAATCCTCTATTGCGTGGAATTGTGATGAACTTACTTTGTACAACTCTTCTTGGTGGCGGTGAATTGATCTACTTCAATTAAGTGGATGTAGGATCGCATTGATCCGAACCACTATATGTCTTTGTGCCATCTTTGTTTGCATATAACTTAGTCGAGAAAACACTAACATTCGATCAATAACTTACAACTTTCATACACTGGTTCTTGCACTACAAATAAAATATTCACAACTAAACCAAATTTTACGAAAAAATAAAATTTTATATACAAGTATATATACACAATATTCATATATTTCGTTATACACATGCAACATATGTGCCTCGGTTGCTAGTATTAAAAAAATTTCGGGACGCTACATTATAAGATCATGTTGACTTAAAATTTGATATATTGTTTCATCGTAAACAATAACAATATAATCGAAATCTATAGATTTCAAATCCTTGCATTCAAACACAACTTAGAACTAACATTGTCTTTGGTGAAATGGATTTGGAGGGAATTTGGCGGGATTTGAAATTGCAAATACTGTTTTAATGTTTGGTAAAATGAGATTTCAAAATAGGATTGTTATTGGTGGAATTTTATTTAACTAAATGAAATCCTTACAAAACTGGTCAAATTTCATGATAGTTGAGTTTTAAAAACAATAAATCATTAAATATATATAAAACTTACTTATAATTTCAAGCCCCTTAATTTTTTTTTTTTTTTACAGAATGTCATTTATTTAAAATCTATACTATCATTTTCCGCGATTATATATATTTTAAAATTTTGCAAAACACTAAAATGAAATTTCAATTCCATGGATTTAAAATTCAAATCCAATTATAAATCTATTTTTCTTATGAATCTGAACGCACTGTACCTTAAATTCATCGGTATTGTTGTTTAACATATTTGAAATGCATTAGCCAAAATAATTTTCTTACCATATCGTTTTACCATACCAGACTTACTTTCAAAAGTTAATATAAAATATTTTGTACATCCAAAGGCCTGCTCTTTGACTTAGGAATGTAAATAACCAAGTGAGTTATTCGCAACTTGATTTGATAAAAACTCACTAGTCGTTTAATGAGGCCTGTTATAAACGAACGAAACACAAATTTTATTATATATGACTCGTTAGCTCGTGAATAAGTTTGATTTTTTATTTATAGATTTTATACTTTTATTTATAAAAATATCAAATTTATTACAAATTTAATTAAGAATATTATATCTTCTTTAAATATATAATTTAATTTTAATGAATATTTAAATAAGCTCATTTAGAATTGATAAAATCTCGTACGTATATCTTGAATATATTTCGTCAACAAAGTTGGACAAACGAGTCAAAATTCAAATATTTAATAAATATTTAGGTAGTGTTTGAAAGAACTTTTAACAATCATTTATGAGCTTTTCCTTCACAAGATTTTACTAGAAGCTTTTCCAAACACTGCATTTAGTCGCGGCTAGGGGTGTTCATATTTAGGATAAAACCGAAAAAACCGGAAATCCAAACCGGAAAAATCAAAAACCGAACCGAACCGAAAATCGTATTTTGTAATTCGGATATAAATATTAAAACCGAATTTTATTTGGTTCGGTTTTGGATTATATATATCAAAACCGAACCGACCGAAAAATCCGAAATTGAATTAAATTAATAATTTTATTTATATTATATATGTTATGAGATGATATCTAGTGAATGAATAATCATTTTGAATATTTTTTTATTGTTGTTTATTTAATTCATTGTTTTTGTTTATGTAATTTATAGTTGATTATCTGATTGTTCTTTATGTAAAAAAACATATTATATTTTATATTATTAATTTTAATAATTTTATTAAAATCGAAATAACCGTATCAAAATTTGTTTTGTTTTTTTTGAAAATATTATTAGCATGTGGTTGAATGTTTGTCCTTGTATTGTTTGTTATTTTTGTTTCTTCACTACACGATTATAACTTTAAGTTGTGTGTTGAGGTATTTAAATTACATGTTGGATGAAATTAATATTTTTTTATTGTGTTATGTATTATTAATGATCAAACCGACTAAACCGAACCGTAAAAACCGGTCAATTATAGTAAAAAAAACCGAACCGAACCGAAGTAGAACGGTTTGACTTCGGATTACATTTTTTATAAACCGAAAACCGAAAAACCGAACTAAAATTAGACAAATTAAAACCGAACCGACCGATAAACACCCCTAATCGGAGCTCAACTTAGTCTCGACTCGGTTAAATTAATGGCAAGGATTTATTTATACGGAAAGAAGGGCGTCGTTTTATTTATTATTATTATTTATTATTTATAAAAAACCTAGAACCTTAAACCCTCCCAGCCTTCGCACACAACACGCCTCTTTTCTTCTTCTTCTTCATCAACACGGCCTAAACCCTAGAGAGACATTACAGAATGGGGATTTTCGAACCATTCCGATCGATCGGATATATTACAACGGGCGTCCCATTCTCCGTGCAGCGTCTCGGCACTGAGACCTTCGTCACCGTCAGCGTCGGCAAAGCATTTCAAATCTACAATGTAATAATACTTTGCAGCTTTCTAGGAATCTGTTTTCGGCCATCTTTTTGTATTTTTCCTGTTGAGAAGCTGACGTTGTTTCAATATCTTCTATGCGCAGTGTGCTAAGCTCACTCTAGTGCTCGTTGGTAAGCTCCCTTGATTTTCCTATTGAACGGTCCTATCTTTTTTTCTTCTCCTTTTGTGATTGAGTTTAAAGTATTCTCCAAGGCATGTTATTTAATTTTTAGTCTTTGGTAGCTGTAATTGTGCATGGAATGCTGTACAATTAGATGATAGATTTGTGGAAGTTGCAGGTCCTCAGTTGCCAAAGAAGATACGGGCTTTGGCTTCTCATCGCGACTACACATTTGCTGCATATGGGAGTAAAATTGCAGTTTTCAAGCGTGCTCATCAGGTACACGCTGGATAAATCATAACTTGGAACTAAAGATGTCATTTTTCTCCCTTCTCTATTGATTTATTAAATGATTTCCACCTATGAAACAATCACCAAGATGAGCCCGTTATTTAAAACGGGAGGAAGAATAGAGTGCAAAAGCATGCCTTAATGTTTTGTTTCATCTGTCAGATTTTGGAGTTGGGATGTGATGTTTTTTTTTAATTTTTTTATTGATTCAAGTGGCTAAAGCACAATTACGCACAGTGCTTAGGTTGACGTTGATGGAGCTAATCGTTCATGTTACCTGTGGCAGTGTATATATGCAATTTAGCACGTCTTAGGAAGCTGTAAATGCAATTCTTTTCTTGTTTTTTTTACTTTATATTCTCTGTTCGGGTGAGAGGAGAAATTGGCTTTATTTTGGTTTACTAAGGAGTACCGTGGAATGGTAGATCTGGAAATTTCGAAAGCATGATTCTGGAAGGATAAATTGGTTAAGTATCTTCCACATCATGATAACTTGAGAACTTCAAGACTACAAGCCAGTAGTTGTGTTTTTTTAAAAATATTATAAAAAATTAGTTTTGCTGAAGTATGGCAAAACTGCGAGGAGTACCAATGCATGGAAAAATGAGTTAATTCGCTCATAAGATCACACCTTACAAATTTTGATCTCTGCCACTTTTTCTATGGAAAAACTGAGTACTTCAACGAGCTGCAATTAAGATCCTTTTTCCATAAAAAGGAGTGTCTATGATTCAAAAACTGTAATGTATGATTTTAAGAAGTTTCAGTAATATTGATTCATTAAACTACTTGAATGTCCAGTCTATTGCTAGATTTTTCTGATCTGCCTGTGGAACTCAGTGTGGTCTTTAGCTAGGTTTTAGGGGGTCGTAGCTGCTATGATATGCTAGCTCTATGGCTAAACGAGACTACCCTCAAACGACTTGTCAAACTAAGACGCTTGGTTATTGCAGAATCTTCCCAACTTGTAGCTTTGAATGAATGGGAGCAACAACTGTCTTTTTTAGTCTTGAGGTTCTTGAATTATTATTTGTGGAAGATCTACCAAACCACTGTTGTAAGTTAGATTTTAGAAAATATCGTTGGGACCACTGAGGCACCGATCTCAAATTGACATTAGCATACAACTATGAATTGATGCACATAATCGAAATATGGTGGTTAGTTCTACTGTCCATCAGTGACCTGTGGAGAGAGTGTTTTGTATGTTTTAAGTTATAGACTAATGAACTGGATAGTCAAGCATATCTTAGAATACCTTCCACCATTAATTTTCCATTCTTTCATGTTAGAACTTTTTGTGCATGTCCTAATCTTCCCAGTTGCTGGTAAACATTTCAAAATTTATATGAGCAAAGTATTTGCTGGAAACAAGGTAAATCTTACATTTGTATATTCTTTATTTTTTTATTATCATTTGAGTCTTGTATATTGCTGGTGATGTATTTCCTCTAGATTGACAAAAATATCACTACCTTGAACAGGTGGCGATTTGGGGGAGCCATGGTGCAAAGATTAATCACTTCCTTCTTTTTGGCGAACACATCTTAAGTCTCGATGTTAAAGGCAACCTCTTCATGTGGCCATTTAAAGAAATAACTGACGATATTTCTCCAGTTGGCCATATTTCTTTGGGAACCAAGTTTAGCGTGAGCTGCATAATGCATCCAGATACTTATTTAAATAAGGTAACTTTTTTGGTTCATTGACCTGACAATAGGGAAATCCAAGTAGGAATACATGGTTTTTGCTTTTATTTTCTGAGCTTGTGAATCAACTTCTTACCGGTGAACCTTTTACCCCGGGCACAGTTTGTCAAGCAGTCCTTTTCACAAGCAACTGTTTCACATAGCAGCCCACTCTCGAGTCTCGAGTACCTCCCTTGACCCAAAGTCATCCTCCAATGACTGGCAACGGCGGCCAGCAGCTCCAAAGAGTTATATTTTTTTATTTTCTGAGTCATTTTTTAGTTGGTTCTTGTTATTTTCTTTCAATTATTTTCATATTTATTTGTGATTCTTAAGATTTAAATTTCTAACCATTCCATTAACTAGAATTAATTAGTGTGTTATTATTGAAATTGTTGGCAAATTATTTGGTTGTATCGGTGGATTTTTTTGAAAACAAATATTATTGCTAACAACTTAATGTGGTGGTATAAATTCTTATTGGGGAGTTATAACTCATACTTTTTAAGTAATTAATGATTTATGGCTAAGTTTGTTGTTTATGCCTTATGAATTTTATTCAGAATTATTTTACATATATAATTTCTTTTTTGACCCATTAATGCTCCACACTTCTGGAAGGTGAGCACCTGTCCTCTCTATTTGCTCCTTGGGCTCTTCAACCCTTCTGCATCTTGTTGTGGTCTCGTGTCTTCGATAACTATGCTTCTTACAATAAGCTTTGCAAATAGGTAATTTTTGGAAGTCAGGAAGGTCCTCTGCAATTATGGAACATTAGCACAAAGAACAAACTTCATGAATTCAAAGGATGGAATGCCGCCATATGTTGCTGTGTTTCATCTCCGGCATTGCATGTTATTGCTGTTGGTTGCTCCGATGGAAAGATTCATGTCCACAACATCCTCTACGATGAAGAGGTGGTTACATTTACTCATTCTACTTCTGGAGCTGTGACTGCTTTATCTTTCAGCACTGATGGGCAGCCCCTTTTAGCGGCTGGTGGTTCATCTGGTGTCGTAAGTATTTGGAATCTTGAGAAAAGGAAGCTTCACTCTGTCATTAGAGAGGCCCATGATTCCTCCATAGTTTCTCTCCACTTTTTTGCTTGTGAGCCTGTGCTGATGAGTTCATCCGCAGACAACTCTGTGAAAATGTGGATTTTTGATACAAGTGATGGGGATCCTCGCTTACTACGTTTCCGAAGTGGTCACAGCGCTCCTCCTCTATGTATAAAATTTTATGCCAATGGTAGGCATATTCTTTCTGGTGGTCATGATTGTGCTTTTCGCCTTTTTTCTGTTGTCCAAGATCAGCAAAGTAGAGAACTTTCACAACGCCATGCATCCAAAAGAGCGAAGAGACTGAAGCTGAAGGAAACGGAAATAAAACTTAAGCCTGTTATTACGTTTGATGTTGCTGAAATCAGGGAGCGGGATTGGTGCAATGTAGTTACCTGTCACATGGATACTGCACAGGCATATGTATGGAGGCTTCAAAATTTTGTTATTGGAGAGCATATTCTTTCACCAAGCACTCAGGACACTATGCCAGTGAAGGCATGTGCGATCAGTGCATGTGGTAATTTTGCTGTAATTGGAACTGCTGGGGGTTGGATTGAGCGGTTTAATCTTCAGTCAGGTATCAGTCGAGGCAATTATGTTGATATGACAGAAAGAAAAACCAGTGCTCACGCGGGAGAAGTAGTTGGCATTGCTTGTGATTCAACAAATACAATCATGATAAGTGCTGGATACCACGGAGATGTTAAGGTTTGGGACTTCAAGGGACGTGACTTAAGATCCAGATGGGAAATTGGTTGTTCTCTGGTAAAAATTGTCTATCACCGTTACAATGGCCTTTTGGCTACCGTGGCAGATGATTTAGTTATTCGTTTGTTTGATGTTATCTCATTGAGGATGGTTCGAAAATTTGAAGGTCATGCAGATCGTATAACAGATATGTGCTTTAGCGAGGATGGGAAATGGCTTTTGACATCCAGCATGGATGGGACTCTTAGAATTTGGGATGTGATTCTAGCTAAACAAATAGATGCTGTACATGTTGATATCCCTGTGACAGCATTATCTCTTTCACCAAATATGGATATTTTAGCAACAGCTCATGTGGATCAGACTGGGATATATCTATGGGTTAACTATTCAATGTTTTCTGCATCTAATAAAGCTGATTCCTATGGAAGTGGCAAGGAAATTGTTAGTATCAAGCTACCATCCGTTTCTTCACTGGGAGATACTTCACATGACTATGACGATTTTACCAAGGTTAATATCAGCCTTCAAGAAGCCAAAGATCCTTCTCATTTCCAAGTTTTAGATTACCAAATATCTGATCTTGTCACGCTTTCCCTGTTGCCCAAGAGTCGGTGGCAAAGCCTGATCAATTTGGATATTATAAAAGCCAGGAACAAACCGATTGAGCCACCCAAAAAACCAGAGAAGGCCCCTTTCTTCTTACCAACAACTCCAATTTTATCCGGGGAGATATTTTTTAAAGCTAGAGAATCTGCTGAAGAAGAGAAGCTTTTGCAAACTGGTGAAACAGTTAGCAGCAAAGAGGCAAAAACTGACGTTTCAGAATCCCATTTCTTACAGGCCCTTCAGACCTTATCAGAGGAAAAGAACTGTAAGTACATATGTGCTGTCTTTCATATCAAATGTTTGAATTCAAATTTTCTTGGATGCATTTAAAATTTAATATATGTGGATGAATTCCTGCAGTTGCAGCATTTACAGATTATATTAAAGGCTTATCCTCTTCCACTTTGGATATGGAACTTAGGATGCTTCAGATTATAGATGACAACGATGAGCCACAGACAAGCAATAGATCGAAAATGTATTCCATTGAACTCCTGCTGGACTATTTTATACAAGAGCTTTTATGCAGGAAGAACTTTGAGTTTATACAAGCTGTGCTCAGATTATTTTTAAAGGTATTGTCTTTGCTGTCCTAGCTGCTTTCTATGTCAATTCCAGTAGCCTTTTTATTTTGTTCTCCCTTTGAGGTATTAAATATAGGCTTACTTTTGCCCACAAGTGCAAGGGCGAGAATCCACAAGCAAAGGCTATATGACATGAAGTTTTTGAAAGTTGGTACTTGTCGGGCTGCTCTCTCTCCTAGTTATTATAAGTTTATGTGCTTGAGTGAAGTTGGATAGCTGCTCTGACATGAAATGTGGATCTTGACCCTTGGGCACATTTTCTAAGGTAGTGTTTGGGAGAGAAGCACTTCTCAGCTTTTCTTCTTTCACAAAATTTTGAAATTTTGTGAAATTTTGTCAAGAAAAAGCTGAGAAGTGCTTTCTAGAAGATGTCCTAAACACTACCTAAGATGCCTTAAAGGCTGGAGGCATGTTTGAATGCCCAATGTGAAATGCAAGATGATAGTATTCATATACTTGTTCAATAACGAATACTTGGTCTATTATTCAAAAATTTTAATTGATTTGTGCGTTAAAGTGCACAATAACGAAATAGTTGTGAAATGTGACATGATAGTAAATCTCATTTACTTTAACTATGCTGCACCTGATGAAATCCTAAACTCCTCTTAACACCCTTTCTTGGAATGATCAGATTCATGGTGAAAGTATTCGACAATGGCCAGCTTTACATGATAAAGCGCAAAAGCTTCTAGAAATTCAATCTACAGTTTGGCCAA